>NW_024609868.1:10802142-11295920 GCF_016920785.2 Ixodes scapularis | reverse complement strand
CCCCATCTCTTAAAGGGACACTGACAGGGTATTTATGCTCGCCGAGGTTTTTAGTTGTACGTGACATATGAGAGCTCAACTACCCAGAACAGAATTTGCGGCTCGAAATTCGGTTTCTTTCCGCCCGAAAACCGCCGATCAAGAACTGGCCGGTTCGAGTCTCGCTCACTCTCTTTTTCGCGGTCACGGACCGTTTTCTAAGGTATCGATGCGACCACCAAATATAATCAAAGTCGTGGGTCACTGAAGGCACACACTCACTATTAATAATAGAAAAAATTATGAACCCATTTTTTTGTGGCTTCTAAAAAGCTGTAAATACGTTGATTGAAAAAAACAGTTCTACAGACAACCGGAAGCATTATGTGCGTTTCGTCGTTTCGCGTATCGTGGGACTCGCGGGGACGGCGATGGCAGCGGACGACGGACGTGGGACCTCTATTTCAGAACTGTCGCTCGCGGTACCGGCGAATTCTGTCTACCGTTAAAAAGAAATTTGGGACTGATCAAAAGAATTGGTATTCATCCCGTACGACACGCCCGACCACCAAGCCGATTTGCACGAAGACGTCGCCGAGCCGTCGCTCCCTTGTCGTGGCTGAAGACATCGCTCGCGCAAACGTCAAGCACGACGTGTCTACTTCGAGTTGAATATGCACGCGTACGATTTCTTTACTAGTTGCGAATGTCCCCAAAGCGTGGTGCTTCCCGTCTTCGACCCGGGAGTGCCTTTGCTAAAGAAAAATCGACAGCTGATTATTACTAAGAAAAGAGATCCACCACAAAAGCGATGCCCCAGTAGCTCAGTGGGAAAGACGTCCGGTTTACATGCGGTACGTCCGAGTTCGATCCCCCGTGAAGCTCTTTTTTTTTTTTTTTTTTTTTTTTCAAACATTTCTGATGTTTACATATCTTTTTATTATTTTTACAATCATCACTGAAGAAACAAACAAAAAAAATAACAAACAAATGTTGTGGACGATACTTCGCTGAATTGAATGGTATGGGATTTCCGTTTTGACACCTGCGCACTCAATGTAATCACTTTCCACAAAATGCAAGGAGCATATAAATCAGGTAGCGTCCGCTTTCCGAGGTGCCCGTATATGTTCTACAGGAATTGCAGCCAGCCATTGGTCCCGATCCCGTTAATCTTTCGGAAACTCTGTCGCACAATGCCACTTTTTTTCGGATGCAGGACATGTGAGCCAGCTCTTCACGCAACATCTTGGGTGTATTCTTTTCGGAGCCGATCATGGAAATTCACCACGGGCACTCACTACTCATCTCCAACTCCTCAATGTACAAAACAACTCATCTTGGAGTACAGAACAACGAGCGGAACAAACATAACTGCAAAAGTATCGCACGGCGAGCAGTTCCCGCACGCCGCATATCGTGTCGTCTGCTACGGAGAGGAGAAAAAGAAAAGAAAAAACACGCACGGTCGGGTGTAGCCACGTGACTTCCGCCACTCACTCTCTTCTCTCCACTTCACCGACCTCCGTCGGGTTTCCGTTTCGGTTTCGAGCAGTTGCGTCTTTTGGCTTTATTAAAAAAATACGCTACTCTGTTGCAAAATATTAATTGGGTAGTCCTCCGACACCATAATGAAGCGTCTGGCCAAAAATAAAAAAATTTTTTTGAGGGGTGTCAGTGTCCCTTTAATTCAACACCCTAAGCAAAGCAATTGTATATCATTGGGCTAATTAACTAAAATTTAATAAATATATTTTTAATAAGTTTGATGAATCACGACGACAATGCAGTGTTGAAATGCAATACACTGGTGCTGAACATTGCAATCAAGCTATTGCTTGATTGCAGTGTTCAGTGCCAGTGTAATCTATTTTCAGTTTTGGTGGGGCAATATTAATTTTAATTGTTGCACAAGTATTTCAATCGAATTTTTAAACAAACAATATAACTGGTTTTCAAAACTCGCTGCAACAGCAGAAAAGAACTCCATACGCAATCCGTTATGGCCTCCGCTATATATATACCGTAGCGGAACCGCGTTTTTATGTTTTAGTAGAACGTTTGCCACCCGGTGTAGTATATAGCGTTGCGAGAGCTAACGCAACGCAACTCTTTCGGACACTAAAGCTAAAATAAAGGTTTGTACAGCAATTGTTAGTAATCTTCTTTTCATGTCGGTAACTAAATAGAATTTTAATTTATTATCGAGTTCTTATGTTCATCTTTGCTTCTTTTATAAGTACGTCCAGTATGTTTGCGAAGAGTAGACTTGAGATTCAAATCGTTGACGCCGGCTTGGCTTGGCCGTGTACTACAGCCGCGCTCGTTTCAGACACAAGAGGAAACGCCCAATAATGAACTAAATCGGCTGCATAAAAAAAAAAAAAAAAAAATGCAGCTGTTTTTTTTTGTTTTTTTTTTCGAGTGCTGCTTTTTATATGTAGCAGGAGGTGCAGCGCAGCGCAAACGGTGAACCGTCAGCTGTGGCGAATCACCCGTTCCTTCAAGTCCACGAATCCGCCCTCCCTCCCCTACTTGGCCCCACAACCAGAATGTAATGCCTGTAAGACCCTTTCTTCCAAGTGAATTCTTCCCGAATGAATAGTTGACCTCGTTTTCCGGATCCGTTGCTTCGTTCCTTCGCCGAATCGTCATTTCAATGTCATTTCTTGTGCGGGGCGATGGTTTTTGAAACAACGTATACGTCGGACGCAGTCGCTCGTCGCAATGCAGTGCTCGGTCTTATCGACCGACCGGATATGCTGCTCTGTTTTGCATAGAACTGAGATAAACGCCGCACGGATCATCTTTCACTGTATGGTACCTGCGCTTTATTTCAGGAAAATACGTTTCTCGCGGAGGTGACGAGGGTAGGAACGTATACAGACGGGTCAACTCGAATAGAGCAACGATTTTGGCACCTACGTGATCACGGATCCGGATCCTGGGAAAGTAGCGCCAAGCTCTTCGTCTGGTCACCACTTTGGCTCATGAAATGAGCAATTTCTTCTTTACCTAACCGTTCTTGGTGAGCCAATCTAAATTCGCCCGCAATGGGTGGCTGTATAGAGACGTTTCTTGCACACCGAGAGTTTGCTATCCCCACACCGGAGAAACAAGCGTACGTCTTCGTACCACCACCACATGCGGTGTCGGTGCTCGGAGGCATTAAAAAATAATTTACCTGTCTTCCAATTCGCAAGAAGAACAATATCATTGTTAGAGATCAGGGGAGATGGGCATGATTGTTAAGTTGATTGCACACAGTGCCAAAGAAGCTTATATTGGCGGGAGGATCGGTGGATGAGTGTTTGCAAGCGCACACCAGCTGAGTGCACGTGGAGCGAAAGCTAGCGCTGCAGAACCCAGGGATGCTGGGCTTGATCCCCATCCCAGCCCGTTTCGATCTGGATGAGCATCGTACCGGCGTGCGGTTGTGTATCACTATACTCCATGGTGCACATTAAAAAAGACCCAGGCTAGCGGTTGTACCGCACTGGCTAAACTGCTCATCTACAGCGAGTGACTCGTCGCAACTTTGAAATCCCGAAGGAAAAATCCATCAATGTAACCCTGCTTGGCAGTCAATGTTTTCTAGTGGACCGCTGACTGTGCCTGACTGTACGTCAAGCATGTCTGATTGGCCAACAAGTTACTCTGACCGACAGTCAAACTCCAGTCAGACCCCGCTTGTCGGCTTTCTCATGGTTTCCTGGTGGCAGTCGGCCGCCGCGAAGTGCCATCAGGATGTCTTGGTGGTGATTCTGACTGTACATCGATTGTCTCTGACTGTACGTCAGAAAGGTTTGACGTGCAGACAGACGTACGGTCAAAGGACGTAAAGTTCGTTCGGATACCACTATTTCGTCAAATCTATGAATACGAAAAGTAATCTATGCACGAGAAAACGATTTTGGGACGTGAGCCCTTAAAACCGCTGACGTTAGAGATATGACACGCAACCGACCGACAACCTTGATCAGAAGGCCGCGGAAGCGCCGAACACGACACTTCGCACTTCGCCGACTTCGCTTCGCCCATAGAGGCTTCGCCGAGCTTTCATGAACGATCGCTCTCGACTCGGTTTGTTTGCCCGCTTGCTTTAACCTGTCGATCCTGCCCGGGCTCTACAATGTCTTATGTTTTAGTAGAATTTCTACTCGACAAGACCCAGCCTGTTGTGAGTTCCGACGATGTAAGGGACTTAAGCGGTGTAGTTGAAGACGACAGGGTGTACCAGGTCTACTGGGCCGGTGATGCGCGAACAAAAGGATCGTTCTACGACGCGAAAGAACTCTACATGGCAGGTGAGTAGAACTGAAGTACGGCGAGTGATGTACGAGTGCTTTGCATAACATGCTGACGGCTTAACTGCATTTGCAGCCAAAGCATTTTGTATAAAGCGGATAGTCAAATCGAGTTTCTCTAACGGTGGGTGTAGCATCCAGTTTCCCGCGCGCTCCCGTCGAAGGAGGTCGCACGGAAATGAGCTCCCGCGGAGCAGCGAGTACGGCCGCCCCCGGCCGGGTTTCTTCCGTCATGGCTACCACGTCGACTGAGTACAAGGTCATCCTGCCGCAACTGCCAAAAGGTCAGAACGCTCTCAACACTGTTATTCTGCACGGGGACCCTTCGGCGAGACCGTACCGAATCGAGGACTTCGGGGACGCACTCAAAGGCGTGCTGAACATGGAGGAAATCGCTGGCCTGGGCCCTCTCCAGTTCAATCACGTTTGGATGGTGACCCTCCACAGCGCTGAATCAAGAGACGTTCTGGCCGCCAGGTCGGAACTGGTCGTCAAAGGGAAAAGATGCCTTGTCATAGACCCTAGCGTGAGGGAACTCACCGTGAAGGTGCACTGGGTGCCCATCCCGACACCGGACGAAGTTGTCAAAGAACTGCTTACGCCATTCGGCCGAGTCAAGCACGTCGAGCGTGAAATGTGGAGACGAGAGGGCTTCGGGAACCTGGAAACTACCACCAGGAACGTCACCATGATCCTGGGAGACGGCGTCGGCCCGGACAAGCTGCCGCACCAGGGAAACATCGACGGTACGAAGGTGCTGTTCTCGGTGCCGGGGCGGCCGCCCCTCTGCCTGCGCTGCGAGAGGGTCGGCCACATACGGCGACAGTGTGTGGCTCCATGGTGCAGAGTGTGTCGTGGGTTCGGTCACGAGCCGGAACAGTGCACGCGATCATACGCGGACATGACCCGCGGCGTCAGGAGGCCCGAGCACTTCGGAGAGCAGCTTGACAATGCCGACATGGAAGAGTTGGAGACACACGCCGTGAGCCTCCCAAATATCGTGGAAAACGTCGACGACCAGCCCTGTGGAGCCAGCGAGGGAGACAAGGCGACCAACGTTGAAGCGGCGGCGGCAGCGGCCGGAGAGGCTACGGCCTCCCCGGCCCCCGTCGCCATTGAGCCGGAGGAGACAGGGGAGGCGACAAACCCGTCTGTTTCTCCGGCCTTTGTTGACGGAGAGCCGGAATGCGTCGCCGAGCACACGTCGGCCAAGGACAGCGAAGGGTGGCAGCCGGCCCCAACGAAAAGGAAAAACAACAAGAAAAAAGCAACCCAGGCATCGGAGGAAGAGCGGGCGAACAAAATGAAGTTGAGGGGGAAGAAAAACGAAGACCCCTCTCCACCGGACGGAGCCCCCTCTCCCACAGAAGACCCTCTCCCTATTTTTCCTTGAGCTTTCATCCACCCCCCTCCCACGAACCGAACATGAGTCAAGGCCCGCGGAAAAGTATTTTAAAAATTGGAACTCTAAATATGGTCAGCTTGATCGCCTGGAAGCGGAAACAGTGGCTCCTCGATCTACTAAATAGGGAAATGGTAGATATCGCTTTCATTCAAGAGACAAAGTTATCGACGCCAGAGATGGCCAAGTCGTTCGTGCGTGCCTTCGGGCACGATTTTTACTGTATCCACACGCTCACAACGAGGTTTTCTGGGGGAACGGCGGTGCTCGTGCGGAAGCGGGGGGACATCGCCGTTGTGGACCGGGACCTGGGCGACGATGGGCGCTGCGCGACGGCGGACTGCCTCATCGGTGACCAACTAATACGGTTTATCTCGGTGTATGCTCCGAACAGCCTAAGCGAGCGACGGGTTTTCTTCGAGACGATGAGGCACATGTTGGACACCCCTGGGGACATCGTGCTCGGGGGAGATTTCAACTGCGTTCTCAGCTCTACAGACAGGGCCGGTGGTGTTACCGGGAAAGACAGCAGTGCTACTACGCTTCGCGACGTACTACGAGACAACGACCTGGTGGACGTCACTTCTGGGTTCCCGGGATTCATGCCGCGTTACACGAGATGGCAGGGAGGGTCCCACGCAAGGCTAGATCGCCTTTACGTTTCCGGCGGACTTCTTGCAGGTGCTTCCTCTTACAGCGTCAAGATGGTGCCCTTCTCGGATCACGGCCTCGTCACCACCGAGCTGAAAAGCGACGTGGCGACTAAGCGTCGTGGGAGAGGGTCCTGGAAAATGAACATGGCCATCCTAGACAGCCAGGAGTTCTCAGCGAGGGTGCAGCAACGCCTGGAGAACTTCGGGAGGGTGGTGGACGCCTGCACGTGGGAGGCCTTCAAAGAAGAGCTGCGAGAGCTTGCCGAGGCCTTCTCACACACCAGGGCAACCGAGGCCAGGCAGGAAGAGCAGGCTCTGACGGGCACACTCCGCATCATACTCGAGGAAGAGGAGAAGAGGCCTGGCACCTTCGCTGAGGACATTCGATACTGCAAGACACGCCTGCAGGAGATGATGGAGGAAAGGTTGCGGGGCGCCCAGGTGAGGAGCCGAGAGCTAAACCTGGAGGGCGAGACCCAGCCCACTAAGATTTTCCGGACCTTCGAAAGGAAGCGCGCGCAGGCAAACCACATCTCCAATGTGCGGTACGAAGGCCACCTGGTGAGCGGGCAGGAAGAGGTGGCGGCAGCGTTTGAATCGCACTACAAAAGACTTTTTAGTAAATAGGAATGCGATGCCAGTACCCACCACAAGTACCTCCAAGAGCTTGCCGCCGTCCCGGACGATATAAAAGACTTAATAAACGCCCCAATCAGGGAGGCTGAGGTACGGCGAGCCATCAAGAAGCTGTCCGGCAACAAAGCGCCCGGACCGGATGGAATCGGCGCAGAGTTCTACAAAAGGTATGCGGACCTCCTCTGCCCCATTCTGGTAGAGGTATACCAAGATATCTTTCAGCGAAAGCTTCTCCCTCCGTCCATGAGGGAAAGTCTTACGGTGCTCATCCCGAAAAAGGCAGGCAACAGCTCCGACCCAGCAGTGACGGACTACAGGCCCATCAGTCTTCTCTGTGGGGACTACAAAATTCTTGCCAAAATTTTGGCGAGAAGGTTGGATCTTGGACTTCGGTGCGTGGTGGGCGACCATCAAGCTTACGGTCTACGGGGGCGTTCCATAGCGCGAAACCTCCACGCCATGCGTATCGTCAGGGAGGCAAGTGGTGAGGGACACCAGCCTTTGGCGGTCCTTCAACTCGACATGAGCCAAGCCTTTGACCGGGTGTCCCACGAGTTCCTAAGGGCTGTGCTGAAGAAATGTGAGGTCGGGGACGGAATGTTGGACTGGGTGGGCCTCTGCTACCGAGACATATCGACGAGACTTCTCGTCAATGGCGATAAAGGGCGCTCAATACCGATAGGCCGCTCGGTGCGACAGGGCTGCCCGCTCTCTCCCATACTCTTCGCCCTACAACTGGAGCCCCTCTGCCGGGCCATCATCCGAGACACAACCATACAAGGACTGCAGATGGGCGATCAACACGTGAAGCTCCTGGCTTACGCCGATGATGTGGCTTTGATTTGCACCTCCAAGGCTCAGGTCGAGGCTGCTCTGCAGCACGTCGCGGTGTTCTCCCAAGCGTCTGGAGCAGAGGTCAACCGGCGGAAGTCCATCGGTGCTTGGCTGGGGAATTGGGCCACAACGCCCACAATCTTCGCAGACATCGAATGGAGAACAACGGTTGATAGCTACCTGGGAGCGCCGATTGGAGAACGTGGGCTCACGGTGGAAAAGTGGCGTCAGAAGACCAACGCCATTCAGACGAAGCTGTCCCCGTGGCTCGGCAGGCGGTTATCGCTCTTTAATAGAGCGTACGTCTGCAACTCTACTTCATATCCAGCGGTACTCTACTGGGCACAAGCTGCCGTGTGTCCCGAGTCAACTGCCAATCGTATTCACCGAAGCTGGGCGAGCTTTATCTGGAGGTCGACGATGGAGAGGACGCGGCGCAGCAACCTCTTCCTCAGTTTAGCGGCCGGAGGTCTGGGCCTCGTGAACGTGGTGCTGAAGCTCCACGTGCAGCGCTTCCTTCTCTTCAGAGACAGGCGGGACCCCCTCTTTTTAAGTGCCCTACATTACCTCGGCTACCCATACCTCGGCAGATGGATGGTCAGTACCACAGGTCGCACCACCAGGGGAGCGGGTCTGCGGTTCTACGCAGAAATCGCCGCCTCAGTGGAGTTCTTCCTGGTCCACTTCTCTTGGGAATACCTACTTGCTGCCAGCCGCAAGACGCTGTACTGGGACACACTCGCCATCGTGCTCCCAGTTCCCCTCTACAGAATGGAGACGGTTCCCCTTTGCGCAGCCGGGCTCTTCAAGCGGGTGCGGAGGTTCCCTGTCCCGGCATCCACTAAGGACTTCTTCGTCCGACTCCACCTCGAGGTGCTGCCTGTGAAGGTGTGGTTGGCCGCGAGGGGTGTTTTCGTCCCCTGGTCTACAAACTGCGACCTGTGTGGCGCGAGTGAGACGATACAGCACGTCTTCGTCGAGTGCTCAAATGCGTATCTCTTCTGGGACGAACTCAGGGTGGCATTTGGGCAGCATTTTGAAATTGAGTGGCCAGTCTTTAAGTATTTGAACCTCGGAGGTACCGACAATTCGGACGTAGCCCCGGCAATTGTCCTGCTGGGTCTGCAGTCCATTTGGTTGGCGCGTACTGCCATGGTGGAATGTCACACCGACGCCAGGCCGACGTGGGACTACTTCACGTCAAGGCTGAGGTGGCTCCTCTCCCTTGCCGCGGGGGAGGAATATCACGAAGGAAAGGAATGGCAGCACATAAAAAATAGACTGGAGGCAAAACGACTGAAGGACCAGCGCGCCTGGCAACGGAGGGACAGGAGCGGGGCTAACTAGGGTGCCCACACTTCGTGGCCCGTTCGGGGGCTGGCTGCGGCCAGGCAATGAGATTCTTAAAAGCGGAGAAAAAGGGGAAGGGGAAGGGAAGGGAAAAAAACAACTTTTATTTTATTATTAGTCTGTTAACCGGGACTGACTGTTTGACTGACTGTTTTGTGTTATCTTGCGGTCTGTAGACCAGGACTGATTTTTCCCTCCTCTTTTTTTGCCTCTTTCTTGATAATAGAATGACTAAACATATGAAAGTGTCCACTCATGTTACGTGTAACTGCAATATGTAAATAAACTTGTTTTTGTTGGAAAAAAAAAAAAAGTGGGTGTAGCATAGCGGTTAGGGTGTCCGATTTGTACGCATGTGGTCGCAGGTTCGATGCGCGGTGGTGCTGCTTTTTTTTTTTTTTTCTCGAACTTTTTGTTTTATTGAGGCATTTGGCGATATTTATGAGTGCGTATAGCTTTACTCTTATATAAATGCTGCCCTTGTTGATGAAATTCCCTTGGCAGTGGCAGTCAGACGTCATCTGATGGACCATCAGATGACGTCTGATGGTCCATCACGTTCCACCAAGGCTGCTGACTGGCAGTCAGTGTCCCAAATTACGTAGCTTGATGGAATTTTCGATAGGGATGGCTGACCAACTACGCGCTGTATCAATATCCTCGCCCCCTCCGCCCCCCTTATATTGGCGAGGAACGCCTTCAGTACAATAATGCTCCATGGAATTCTTGGTGCGACTGGTTTAGAACCCTATTGAAAATTCCATCAAGATACGTAACTTGGTGCGTCTGACTGCCACTGCCAAGGGAATTTCATCAACAAGGGCAACATTTATATAAGAGTAAAGCTATATGCACTCATAAATATCGCCAAATGCCTCGATAAAACAAAATGATCGAGAAAAAAAAAAGAAAAAAAAGCAGGACCATTGCGGATCGAACCCGCTACCACTTGCATAAAAATCGGACACCTTAACCCCTATCCTATGCCACCGCTTAGAAAACCCGATTTGACCATTCGTTTTATACGAGATGCTTCGGCTGCAAATGCAGTTAAGCCTTCAGCATGTTCTGCAAAGCACTCGTACATCACTCGCCGAACTTCAGTTCTACTCACCTGCCATGTAGAGTACTTTCGCGCCGTAGAACGACCCTTTTGTTCGCGCGTCTCCGGCCCAGTAGACCTGGTACACCTTGTCGTCTTCAACAACAAAGCTAAAGCCCCTTACGTCGTCGGAACTCACAACAGGCTGGGTTTTGTCGAGTAGAAATTATACTAAAACATAAGACATTGTAGAGCCCGGGCAGGATCAACAGGTTGGAGCATGCGGGCAAACAAAACGAGTCGAGAGCGATCGTTCATGAAAGCTCGGTGAAGCCTCTATGGGCGAAGCGAAGTCAGCGAAGCGGCGAGTTCGACGGGCTTCTGATCAAGGTTGTCGGTCGGCTGCTTGTCATATCTCTAACATCAGCGGTTTTATGGGCTCATGTCCCGAAATCGTTTTCTTGTGCATAGATTATTTTTCGTATTCATAGATTTGACGAAATAGTGGTATCCCAACGAACTTTACGTCCTTTGACCGTACGTCTGTCTGCACGTCAAAGCTTTTTGACGTACAGTCAGAGCCAATCGATGTACAATCAGAATCGCCATCAAGACATCTTGATGGCATTTCGCGGCGGCCGATTGCCACCAGGAAACCATCAGAAAGCCGACAATTGGAGTCTGACTGGAGTTTGACTGTCGGTCAGAGTAACTTGTTGTCCATTCAGACATGCTTGACGTACAGTCAGGCACAGTCAGCGGTCCACTAAAAAAACATTGACTGCCAAACAGGGTTACATTGATGGATTTTTCCTTCGGGAACGACTCTCTCGAAGCTTCAAAGATATGTAGGGACCGAAATGGCGATTGCCATGGCAACGGACACTGATCAGCCAATAGGCTCCTTGCACTGACGTCACATCGCATACTTTTGAACACCATGTAAGAGGAGGAGAGAGAAGCTGCTTTTGTAAGAATTTTGAGTGACAGGTTAATCTTCTATAATCTTCTGGGAGGAGAACAGCGACGTCTGTGCTTATCCGGGAGGCAGAAAGGAGGATCCTGATAAGAGGAGAGCTCCTTCTTCCCCTTTTCTCTGGAGGTCATCGCAAATGACGTCATGTGCAAGCCACGTATAGGCTCCTTGCACTCACGTCACATCGCACACATTTGAACACCAAGTAAAAGGAGGAGAGAGAAGCTGCTTTTGTAAGAATTTTGGAACAGGTTAATCTTCTATAATCTTCTGGGGGGATAATGGTGACGCCTGTGCAAATCCGGGAGGCACAAAGCAGGATCCTGATAAGAAGGGAGCTCCTTCTTCCCCTCGTCTCTGGAGGGCATCGAAAGTGACGTCCTGTGCAAGCCACGTATAACCTTGCGAGGTTTTGGTCGTCTGTATGTTAGTATATTTGTGTCCGGCTACCAGACAGGGAAGATAATAGCGCCACTCTCCCTGGATCCAGTGTCTTTAGAGAAGGTAGGATGCTTGCTTTGGGGGTGGGACTGGTGGGACAGCGGAAACAGCTTCCTGCCGCTCTCATACTGTCAGTCACTAGCGAGTTTTAGTAGACCGTGTTTCCCGCTCACCCCCTCCGCTACCCGGAACTCTACAGCCAAGGCCATGGGCGCGCAGGCGCAGTGGCGGTTTCTTCGTAGCGGAGGGCTAGCGGAGCGGGAAATACGGTCTACTAAAACTCCCTACTATTCGCAATTTTCAGCGATTGTAGTACCGCCGTATGAGGATTGCGCACCCTAGCTCCTGGATGATCGACTTCCGAATGAAGGTGCTTGCTTACCCCTTCCTGACGTGGAAGTATGAGGTAAGGCTCTTATATCGACAGTATTTCGCAATATTGCAGTTATTTACGCATCGCAGACTGAACCTCGTAGCGCTGTTCTACGACGATCATCCAGATGACAGCCATTTTGATAGGAACTAGCGCGCCCCCTATAGGCCATGAGAGTTGCGAAAAGTAGTCGCATTATGCTAGTTTAGTTTCATTTCTTCCTGGAGGGCCAGAAAAATAAAAACGGCGGGTAAAAAAGCCCAGAGTTCTCCTTAAGGCAACCATCTCAATACCACTGGAACGTTGATTCCTGGCGGTAAAAGCCGCCGCCCAATTCCAGGGATGTAGCAACAACCGTCCTCCGATCCATAGAATGTTATTTCGATATTCTCAGTCTGTTATTACTGCCTGCACGGGCACACACGCCAAGTGAACCGTACAACAAAACCCCCAACCCTGCTTTAAAAAAAACATATATATATATATTTTTCTCTAACGCGTCTATAGTGTTTTGTTGAACTCGACACGATTCCCAACTCCAACGCCGCCGTTCGATAGCACAGGCTTATTTCGGCCTGCACGCACGTTTGAAGTGATGGAGCGATGCCATTCAGACCCCGATACAAAAGCTCCTCATGGTTGGGATATATCATATTGAGCGAATATGTATGCAAAGCCAAACGGAGATATTTGTCGAGCGCCCGCATAAAGCAATATTCATCGTCCCACGCATAAATCGAAAGTGACTGAACGATGCCAGAAGAGCGAGCACTTCGGGTTCCGCACTTTAGGCTTCGGAGATTCAGAAATCCCCGATATGACGGTCGTGATGTACGCACATGACGCAACGTCACTCTGGGCCAACTCCTCGCAGGAGATAGCATCCGGTGTGCGACGCTACCCGACTGTCGCTAATCGAGGAGGGCTGAAGCGGATGACACTAATTAGGGAAACCGTGCGGGTGAATTGTCTGAATTGTCGCGTTAGTTAAGCGTAACGAGCCCGCATCACCAAGTATTGCACACGATAAGTTGTCCAAACTTTGCCGAGAATGAAGTTGTACTTTTAATGCCCGCACAGTGTATTCAACTGTTAAATATAACGCGGGAGCGGTGGCTGGAGAGATTACATGCGTCATCTACCGGCTCACTTTATCAGCTTACGCCGCCGTTTCTTTCTGAACTTACACTCCCAGCTCCGAAACTATCACGAATGCGTGGCTCGGCGATAAAAAAAAAAAATTTTCGTTAATAAACAAATGTCGCCTTTCGATTTTTTTTTTTTTTTAAGAAGGTGGCCTTTATTAGATAAACTGCAAGATCACCGAGATATGAAAGCCCCCATAGTAAACGCGTAGGTGTGCCTAAACAGAGTGCCAAAAGCAACAAAACAAACAAGTAAAAATTTAATGTGTGAGTGATAAAGAAAGAAACGAGGAGGTGATGCGATAATTGTATTGGGGAGTGGCGAAAATCGCAAGAAGAGACGCCTTATTCTCTGCCGCATCATTGATTTAATCGCTAGACAGCTCTGATATAAGTTTCGGTCACCGTGGGTGAGTGGGTGCACTTCTTGTTTAACAATGATGGTGCTCCAAAGCTACAGACCTATATATAAATGAAGATATTAATACTATAAAAGTCTCTAAAAGTTTTACTTTTTTTTCTTTTTAAATTTCTCTCGGAGTTACAAATAGTATGCCTTGAGAAAGTAAGATATAGCTCGTAATTAATTACTCAACGGGAAGAAATTATGACCTCGAATCTTTATTATTGGGCTCTTTTCTTTTTCTTTTAATTCATACGAAACATTCAAGACATAGTTTTTAATGTCGCATATCTCCCGGAAGCAATCATGATTGAAATGTTTCTAAAATACGTCTTAATATTTTTTTTAATTTTTTATTCACGCATTATTTGTAGACTTCGTATAGGACATTCAACCATTCACACGTCCGTAAAACCAAAACTCAAAACAAAATTAAGAATGTACCATTTTACAAAGGATAATTCACGCAATCAACCAGTTTATTTTCTTTCAAGGGGTGCATTGGTACTTTGGTGCAAAAGGCGATCATGTCGCCTGACTGGGCACCAGAATCCAACCGGGGGGGGGGGGGGGGGGGGGGGGGGGGGGTGCAAATTCCAACAGCTATATCACTAAAGATAAACTTCGTTCAGCACAAAAGTAGCAAAAATACGCGAATGAATACAAGATATAATCGATACACACACAAAAGATGATGGATACACACACACACATTATAAGAATGTAAAGAAGGAATACTAGCACACATTGATGTTGCTTACGCAAACAGTGTCGTAAAAACAAAGATTTGTAAAAAAATAATATAAGACATCAATCTTTAAAAAATACACTCTCGCAAAAGAAAAAAAAAGTCACAAAATTGAAAAAGCTAGATCACACATTTATAAATTCCAGGCACACATAAACATAGCAATTTGGCATTGTCTACACACTAAAATAATAAAAGAAGCGCGATCACAAGGTATACAAAATTTGTAATAAAAACGAATGCACAAAAAATGCTCATTAAAATACTTAATAATGTACTTCAACATATCTTTAGAAGTATTAACTGATTGGCAATGAAAAATAAGCTTACATATTTATTTTTTAATTTTAGTTTGGTTTCCAGTAATATTGAAGTTATTGCCGACTGCTTTTAGGAGCTGGGGAACCTGAAAATTGACCATTTGTTTGCCGTAGTTAGTCCTAATAGGTGGTAGCCTGTATTTCCTCGTTGCCCTGACATTATGTTCAGACAAACTTGCAGGAATGAGGTCAAAGCCGCTTACTCCGTTTCTATGAATAAGCTGCCCAAGCTTATAATGGTAAAGCTTAGAAAGTGGAAGGATATTTAATGTTACAAATAGTCTTTCGGCTTCACTACCGTGATTCGAGTTGACGATTATTCTTAATATACTATACGTTTTTGTAAACTTATAGGTTCATTATAGTGTGTTTTAACCGTGGTGCCTAAAACAAGTAAACAGTAGAGAAGCTTTTGATAAAAGAGGGTGTAGAATATTTGTACCTTCAATCATCTCAGTATCAGGTCTTTTTGTCTTATAAGTTATGTTTATTGTTCTAGAAAGGTCACTTTTTATATGCTCAGTTTGTGTTGTGCAGGATAGTTTGTCACTAAATCAATAAGAAGTGAAAATTGTGAAATTGTTTCTACTTTTAAATCTTCAAACATTTTCAATAGTGTACATAAAAATTGCCTATTCGTAAGTTTTCTGCAAAAGCAGACGGGCCGAAAATGTTATAATTTAACACAACTCGAAACAGAATTTCACAAAGCAACTGGAATGCAAGTTAAACAATGCCTTGGGAAAAATATGGAAGGCGTAGAGAAAAAGGCAAGAAAAATTTAACTTAACTCCTGGAACTTCGCCTCGAGTTTTATATTGCCGAACAGCCCACAATGTACGGGGGCCAAGTCACCTAAAACTTCAGATTCTTTTGTAGATAAAACAACCGACACCTCCAAGTGTGTTCCGGTGTAAAGTCTCTATCGTTTCGCGATCAATGTTTCTTTCATTGTTCCTAAATTAATTACTTTTTTTTTTGTCGTGCACAGAGCGCGACACAGTTGGCACGACCACACGTTTGACAGCCTTTTTGTTATTATTTTTGTCTTATACCTAAGATGCCGTCATCAGAACGTGTTCAGACGCATAAGTTCATGGTTCAAGACTACCTGAGTACGTTTACGTTTTGTCTTTAATAACAAAATAAACAATATCAGGAAAAAAAAACACAACTGTCATGTTCGTCTAATTCTGTTTGCCGGAAATATATTCAGAAATATACAAAAATTTGGCGAAAAAGATATTAAAAGTAACTACAAATTATAGTTTTAATGACCATTACGATGAGCAAACAAACTGGATAGAATTTACTTTTTCACATTGAAAATAAATAAAAACAAGAGAATTTATATTTTATGCAGGTGCTTACACGTCCAAAGCTTCATCTAGGGCACAGCATTTTGGGGGCCGTTATGGGGGGGGGGGGGGGGGAGGGTTGAAAGTCGTCTCAAAGTGTTTCTAAATTGTACACTTCATTTCACTTGTGGTCCGACGATTCGAAGGTGCCAATCAAGCAGTGCCCAGGAGCATCGCTTCGGCGCGCTGCTCATCTTTGCGGGTTTGGTTTCCCCGGCTTGAGCAATCACGCACATCATCCTGCACTTTTTGTGTGTGTGGGCTCGATAGGTTAGATCGAATCAGTGCGCTGCCTTCGGTCAGACCTAGATTAAAACCGAGTATACATTCTAATTTGAGACACTTAATTTTCATTTGCAAATAAATAAATATCAAGCCTTTGTGATTGTGTGTGTTTGGGAAGAGGGGTATTCACTTTTATTAATTCCAGTAATAAAATTTTGTTTTCCTTTTATTCATATTTTTTATTGGGATTCATTACTCACAATGTTATAGCAAACGTAAAAACGCCGGGGCAATTAAAACGTTGCAAGTAATCATCAAAGCAGCCAAGTCTTTGCTTGGTTTATTAAAATATATAAATAAAGCTTTTTTCGGGGGGTGAGGGGACGGGGGCTGTGGCCATTAGAACTCATTACCCAGCTGATATAAACGTAGGAGAAATTAACCGTACATAGAGCGCTAATGACGTGAAGGCGTACCGTAAATCTGGACCAGTAACAATCTGCGGGATTTCCCAATACTCCGCCACTCATTTGGGACCCGACTTTCGGAGGAAGTTTAATTGCTAAGCGTTCACAATACGAGCAGTCATCCTGGTCGAAGAAGATCTCAAAACTTTCCCTCGCACGATTGGGGATAAAATCGTCCACGCGCATGTTTGCCTCATTATTTCGCTTTGTTTCTTTGCTTAAAGCTTATCGCAGTCGCTTCAAATTAAATTAGCCATCTCCCTTCACGGAAGAGTTAGAAGTTATATAAATCCCGATATAATTCCCGCGCGGAATCTAAATGAGCCGTTCCATTGTATGCAGCGAGCGTATATTTTCTTATTCTTATTAAAACGCTAAGCTTCATCAACATCTGCCTCATTTTCCGCGTCTCTAAAAAAAAAATAAAGCTAGCGTTCTTGTTGTTGTTTTGTTTTCCTTTTTTTTTTGGATAGAACTAACAACATAATGGTGTTTAGATGCGCATACAAATAGTATACATTATTTTCATGTCTGAAAGGTATTACTGAAAAGACAATAAGGCTGTGCTTTAGAAAGATAATTCGCATCTAATGAAAAGCGATTTCGTCACCACGTTGAAGCGCCTCTGCTTTTACAGCCGATTAAGTTCCTGGCCTATAAAAAAAAATCATTCGAACTATCGAACTTGCGAGTCCATTATAGACTGCGTATTTATATGGTCTATCAAAAACTACTGAAAAACGAGGTTCTTGATAGTTTTAGCGGTGAAAATTTCTAAATTTAAAAGTGTACACAACATCCACAAGCATTCTCTTTGCACCCCACCCCTGCCCGTTTTGATCTGGATGAGCATTGTACCGGAGTGCGGTCGGGAATCACTACTTCGCGGTGCACGTTTAAGATCCCAGGCTAGCGGTTGTACTGCATTGGCTAAATTGCTCATCTACAACTGAGACACCAGACGCTCGTTGGGGATGACTAAGTTCAGGCTGTATAAACATACACACAACACAAATTCCCGTTGCACCATAGTAACAAAGAAGAAACGCGTTCCTCAAAAATGTTTATTTTTTTTTTTTTTTTTTTCAGGCACCCGTGCGTATGAAGCATACTGCGCAGAAAAACGACATTGAGAATAACAAATTTACGACGTATATTGAAGGAGCAAGCAAACACGAGCCAGAGTGTGCAAAAGATGGACAAAAGTAAAAATTATTTACGACCGATGCAACGAAGGGCATAAGACAAACATACTTTATTCGGACCCGAGGCTTTCGGGCTTGTCTTCGCGGTCTCCGAGGCGAAGGAAGAACGCCTAACGTTATTGGGCAACTAACTCCATCGTTTTTTGTTCCCTTTGATAATGAACTAGGATATTAAAATAAAAATTTGAAAAGAGGGTTTGCGGAGAATCCTTGCGTTATCCCGCGATCTTTTGTCGTATAGTTTGAGCATTTTTGATTTATTTTTGGAGGATTGTCTCCCCCGGCAAAATTTCAATGACAGCGAAAACGCATGTGCCAGAAGCCCCCGAATATTACGTGAAACCCGCTACCACTTTACGATCACGAAGCCGTGGCACCGCCCTTTTTGGAAAATTGTAAGTGATTCCAAAGAAGAAAACGGCGTAAACACAAAAGTACATGGTTCGCGAACAGAGCTATTCTACTCTTCCCTAATAACATGTCGTACTAAGGAGCTCTTTTTTTTTTTCTTTCTCTTTTTCTTGCGTAATGTTGTTGCCGTGCTGTCTTTTTTTTCTCTCTATTTAGTTTATATATGTGTATTATTCCAGTTAGGCGTGTGGTGACAGAATCTGGGTAGGCACATATATTCCTGCGGTATTTCTAATAAATTTTGACTGACTTTTCTTTTATACATACCAACGTATTACGGAGGAGCTTGCTAAGGCAAAACGCGAAGGGGAAAATAAACGACAATACTACAGATTATCCTAATATGACCATAAAAAATCAGCTCACAGTTCACTCAAAATGCGTAAAAGCTTGACGATAATAATTCCTGGAGAAGGGGAACAAGGGAGACACAAGACAAATACAAGTCTCCAAACACAGCTACAGGTGACTGGTGCGAGACCAAAAAAATTCGCCTGGTCCTGATACCGAACCAGGGACCTCTCCATTTAAAGTAGAGTGCTCTACCAACTGTGCTAACCAGGAGTTAGACGTCAGTAGAGCAAACGGGTTTTATCACCTGCCACAAGTTTAACACCAACAAGGCAGAACGGCCTGCATTTTAACGTTATGATGGTAATACAGCTGATGCAAAAGTACACGCGAGCTGGACAACGTCATTCTTGTCCAGCTCGCTTGCACCTTTGCATTCAATTGCATTATCAACCATAACCTTAAAAATGCAAGCCGGTCACCCTTGTTGGTGTTTGACTGGTTGCAGCTGATAAAACGTGTTTGCTCTACTGACGTCTAACTCCTGGTTAGCACAGTTGGTAGAGCGCTTCACGGGATATGGAAAGGTCCCTGGTTCGATACCCGGACCAGGTGGATTTTTTCGGTCGCGCACCAGTCAGCTAGGTGTGTTTGAAGATTTGTGTTTGTCCTTTGTCCCTCACGTCCCCCTTCTTCAGGGTTATTTTCGTCATTCTTGTCCAGCACGCTTGCACTTTTGCATTTAATTGCATTATCAATTACAATTTCTGTCACCTCTACTCATTTATTTATTTTTATACCGGTATTTAGCCCCAGGTTGAGTCGCACAACGTTGCCTTTGTGAGTATTACAGATATAAACTATAGATTGCATTCCAATAACTTCATTCCTCCTTCTAAACGTCTATTTTTTATTATGCGTGTTTTTTTTTTTGTGTTCATCCTTCTGCTATGCGTTATTATGGTACACTATGAATAATGCTTATACGTAAGCAGTAAGGAAGAATAACTACCAGAGCCGCGGCCGGGGATGGAAGGAGTGCGTGCGTGCATGTGGGTGTGGAGGGGGGATAGGGGAGGAGTATGGTGAAATACTTAAATAGGTCAAATGGTAGCTAAATCACGATTTACCTCAAGTTAGTCACTAAGCTATGGCTGCCACTGGATCCGTAGAGGGGGGCACTTGACCCATGCGTCCTGACTACGTTGAACTATGAGGCTATTTGCGAGCCCCCGCCACTGCAGAAAGAATTTGACGATTCCCGCTTCACCTTTTGGCACCACCGAAGTAAAAGGGTTGAGGGAGAAGGCGTTTATTGACTTTATTGTTAAGGAAAAAGCGGCGTTATGAATGTGCGGATGAGACACGAGGCTGCGAGAATGCCAATTCGTATCAAGTAACATAGAACTGCACAACTACTCAAGGTGCACTTAGAACATGAATTGTACAACTACCAAATCCTTTAATATGAGATGTACAGTCTACCGCAATCCGAAAGACCCATAAACCGAGGCACTTAATGTGGCGGCGTTAAGCATATTTCGGCCAGGTGCACTATGTTTCTGGAGGTATGGTAAATGCAATGTTTATTTATTTACCCAAGCAAAAGGGGCAGCCAAATTGAGTCCAAAGCAGCCACCTGAAGCTGCCTCGTCGAGTGGGTTCTTCAAATTGTTAGAGACTGTACAGTTCATGGGCTATTACTCTAAGAAAAAACACTGTTGAAGAGACGAGATGTATTGCATACCTGTCCAAATACTGCACAGGCAGATGTAGAGATGAAAAGGCATTCAGCATTTTCTTTCTTGTCAGTGATAATGGTGCTGTAAGGTTTGTTAACAAAACTCTCATTCACCTAGAATACTCAGACATTTCACTCAACTATTCATTCAACGAAGTGAGCAAAGAGTTCGTGCACAAGTCTCACATAGTGTGTTGGGGATTGGGTGGACGCTGCGGTATTGCCCGGCCAAAACCGGGCTCTTACGAGATAAATGTATCCACGCAGTTAGGCAATCTGTAAACTCAGAACAAAAATCAATAAGTTTGATGGAATAGGCCTCACTATAAGGCGCCTTTCAATCTTGTAGGTTATGCATCAGTTGTGGAGCTTGAGGGTACGAAGAGTCCTCCAAAATGTTCCGACACTAAATTGGAAATTTCGCGAATAAAAAGCTGATCATTTACCGGGATGCGACGTACTGGAGAAACCTTACGCCTGTCCTCGTTCATCATTACGCTCCGAGAAGTCTCTTGCTAGTGCTCGGAGCTTGACGACCCTCGCACAGAAACGCGATTTTGCCGCTCAGATGCGCGCTTTCTTTGACTCACGGGTTATGTAACTAAAGAGGCTGGCATGGAAGCTTTTCGATATCCGGTGCCTTACCGTGAGCGAGAAACCCGAGATGTGTGAACGACGCATGGCTAAAAGTAATTACGGTGCAACGACGTCGTCGATAAGAGGCTTTGTTAACGCTGAAAGAAGGTTAGATCCATTCTTCTGGTGTAAAAGAACCTTCTTGCGAAGACGACATTCGTGTAGCTTTTGTTTTCAAATTCAAGAAAAAAAAAGTATTTTCTGGAGTTAGATTAGAAAAACAAAATTACGGGCTCGTGAAATTGTTTAGAGCAACGCAGCAAACGGAAAGCAACAACAAAAAAGATCCCTCGCATCCTGCAAAACCTCCGACTGTTCAACTATTACGTGATCTGTTCCTGCAGGTAGAGTACACCATGATTTGAATATTATCGAATGAGTTCAAACCGGTTATAAAATTACCAGAATTGCGTTGGCGCAGGGGACAGCATGTTACAAACATGGTTTTGCAAGTCGCCGTTCTGCCCGCCGCCCATTTGTTGACCTTTACATTTTCCGGAGTTAGAGCATTGGCATTAAGAGAAATATCGCCTATCTGACCCCTATGGGTTTTTCGCATACTTTGAACTTGTGTATTTTTGGAACATGCCCACCTATCTCTCCTGAGTTTTCTTTTTTTTTTCTTTTAAAGATTATCGAATCTAGGGCTTCTTACGAAAATTCATAATTGAATTTTGCATGCATCTGTTTTATCAGTCTTAATATAAAAATATAGCTACCTGTACGCACAAACCTTGCGCCAAAGGAATCTATCTTACTTCATGAATCTATGTCCGCTATTTTGAGTTACGTCGTTCGATATTTGCGCCCGAGTTTTTTTCTTTTTTTTCTTCAATGCAGCGATAATGACTTATACTGCTGGCATGTTAAGCTCTCAATTTAGATCTCGACAGGGACTACATACTCTATAAATAACCGCAAACTGGACAGCGTACCCGCGCAAGCTCGTGTATTTTAGAATCCAACTGATCAAGTTGGAGTCGGCCGAAGTGGAAGCTCACCACAAGTCTTCAGCTTCTACACATTGGCATTTGAAGCCCTAAATTTGATGCACAAGCTTTCCACCCGTGCATTAAAATAATAGATCTGAAAGCTTTCAAATTTGCATTTGAACATTAACAATAGGTAATAAACACTAAAAAAAGCAGCGATAACCAACACGTGAAGCATGAAGGCCTGAGCTGAGTCCACAGTAGCCTACAAGGGAAGGTTATGTTTGCAAACAAACTAAGTTAGCTTAAGAAACGAAGCACGTGGCCGATTATCTGCGTGCTTCCTGCTTTTTGGATTTTTGGTCGGCATTTTGATCGGCTATTAGATAGTTTCACGAAATTGTTCCGATGACTCTGATAACGAATACTCCGCCGCCGTCTTTGCGCTTGCATCGTACCGTTATCGGATATCGTTATCGTGGGTATCCAATGTCCCGGAACGATCTACCAAAACTCTCCAACGTCGCAATCGCATTGCCTCTTAAGCGGTAATAAGATGTTCGGTATAAAGTTCCTAGATAAGAGCTTCCAATACTAAAGTCCCTTGATACTTCTTTTTACAAGTCGCGACAACCAATACAAATGACAAAGCACATTCCGCTGGAACAAAATGGCGTCATTCAGTTCAGCCCTCCGCTGTGCGCCGCCATTTTTATTGGTTGTCATTACTTGTAAACAGAAGTACGAAGGAATTTAGTTTGGTAGAAGCCACGTTTCCGTTTCTTAAGTTGTCGATGACTATAGACATTTTTTTTTAGGGCGCAGCTCTTAGGTTTTTGTTTCCGGCTTGAGCAGCATCACCGTCGCCGCCGCCGTCGGCGTAACCACGCGGTGCATTCTGGGAAATGTCCCATAATGCAACGCGCGGGACTCGTGACGTCACACATGAGTCACGAGTGACGGCACGAGGGTCCCGCGCGGTGAATTTTGGGAGATTTCCCATGCTGCAACGGGCGGGGAGGAGGAAGTGGGGGAGGGGAGGAGGAGGAGGAGGGGAGGAGGGGGAAGAGGAGAGGATGAGAGATGAGGAGGAGATGAGGGAGAAGGAGGAGAGGAGGGGAGGATGTTGAAGGATGAGGGGAGGAGGAGTAGCAGGGAAGATTAGGAGGTGAGGAGGAGGGGTATACCCTCCCCTCAGTACCCTTCCCTCCTCCTCAACAAGAGCTGCGTTTTAATTCGGCGTTACAGGGTGTTGTAAACGTCTTTCATTTTTCCTTTCGTTCTCGGCCACATGGGTTCACATCTGGTATGCAAGACGAAAAAAATAATAAAGCATTTCAACCTGGAACATTCGAGAAAATAAAATTAAGGAAAAACAAAAATGTGTGACAAGCACGCATTCTTCGTGAACACCTTCCAACGTGTTGAAGAGATCAAAACGATGTGTTAACGCTACAGAGGACAACATTCAAGATGGCTGCGCCCTTGTGGAAAAGGTGCATATTCCTTTCCGACTGTTATCACCCAGGCAAAAAATGCCCAGTCACTGAGCTGTGGACCCATGCACAATGTCTGATACACCTCAGATCAGGGCTACAGCGCATGCTCAGAAGGCGCTCCACATTCCAGCAGACGAAGATGGCAGCGCGCAAACTCCACGCTCACCACCTTGAAGGACACTATATTTTTTTAACGCGTGCTACACTATACCTTAGTGTCTTCTGCGTAAAAGCACATCTGCTGACTGGCCGATGCCGATTCAAGGACCTTAGTGTCTCTGTCACCCTTTTGCATAGCTTGACCAAGTAATAGCAGAGCTTAATTATCCTCAGCTTCATTCATGACCATAGGTGATGTACCAGTGTGTGTACCAAATCCGAAAGATGCGAAAGATGCGAACGGAACCTTAACGCCACATTTGGTTGCATACTTGATAAATACAAGCTTTACCCCCAGTTTTACAGTGTGGACGGTGCGTCCATCGCAGTTCTCGGTCCAGGAACAAGTGCCCGAGCTCTCGCTGGCACGCGATTGTCACGAGGCTCGCGGCATCGGCTGCTTAGTCCACCTGCCGGTGGCGCCGGTACATAACACCTCTTCCCCTCAGATGTAGCTCTCATAGCGTTCTGGAGGGTGCCTATTTCTTGGAGGTTGCTCCCTTCTTCCGCTTCCGGCGTCTGTCGTATGTTTCGGTGTCGTCTCGGAATTATCTTGGAATGACAATCTCCCGGTAGGGTGATCTTGTTGAGAGTCCGAAACATAAGCAGGAACAGACCACTCAGCCGATGGGGTCGATGTCGTAAATCGACCCCTGATTTGATCCACGTGACGGCGGGTTGACCCAGTTGCCGTCTCCACCAGCCAGGATCGACTTCCAAGTCTTTTGGTCAACTTTCCTTGGATCCATTTGGGGGTTCTTTGGAGTTTAGTACACAGACTGCCTGTCTCTCGTGGAACACCTTGAACGGCTGTGTCTTTTCCCTAGCTCGTTCCTTGTGACTACTTTCTGAATGAGGACGGAGTCTGCTGATGTTGTAGTAAGCTCCCTGTTGAACATCAAGAATGCTGGTGTTTTTCCTGTCGAGCCCTTCTCATTTTCTTTCTCAAGTTTAACCGTTTTACTTCTTTCCCTTCGACAGAGGCCGCAAAGCCTGGCAGTTTACCTGACTCGTGATCGTCTCTGACAAGCTGAAAGGACATACGGGTTGCTGGTTGTTCGTTCTGGAACACGGGTGCTACGCTTCATACCTCGCGAAGATCAAAGAGTTCAGATCTGTAAGTATCTCTTTTCAGGGGGCTCGTCCCCTGTTGTTTGTAAGAAAACTTAAAAAGAAATAGCACGCAGAGAATGGAGGGACGAAGAAAAAAGAACAGTTTTGGCAAAGCAGCAAACCCTTTTCTAGTATGCACACGCAAAAAAAAAAACAAATACACGAAGCACACTAAACGTACGGAGTACGCACTAAAAGAAAGTCATAGCGGACAAAAATGTGTAACTTAACCAATAGGTCGGATTAATACTGGACACGGCGTCGGCGGCACCGTTTGCGGATATATATGGAAAAGAAATTTCCGGAATTTGTAGTCAGTGGTCGTTGGATAACAAGGTTATTTTGCCTATCTTAGATTTCCGAAAACTCGTTGGTTACGAATGACGGTCGTCTTCTATGAAATGCTGCGGGCACACCGGGATATTATAACCTTATGTGCAAATTGGAATTTGATACCC
The DNA here is from genome assembly GCF_016920785.2 of Ixodes scapularis. Taxonomy (NCBI): domain Eukaryota; kingdom Metazoa; phylum Arthropoda; class Arachnida; order Ixodida; family Ixodidae; genus Ixodes; species Ixodes scapularis. The sequence goes on along the minus strand of NW_024609868.1, from coordinate 11,270,816 downwards.
AAACTATGACATTGCGGAATAAATTCGCAGGACTCAAAGAACACCACGTGGGTGGCGAAAGAAATCGGAAATGTACTACCTAGACTTAGCATAATAATCAATTCGAGATCGCCCGCTTCTAAGGGACGAGCTGAAACATCGACAAGATTGTCATCAAGATAAAAGGGCAAATCACGGAAAACAATTAAAATGTATCATGTTCAATTCTCATTTTGCAGACCCGCTACTTAAGTACGCGGATAGCGCTTAATTTTTGTTTTGTTTCTAATACTTCATTGTTTTTACACAACACCCATTTTGTGTAAGAGCACTGTGATCCTCAAAAGGCAATCTTCACCAGCAAGACACATGCAATTTATGTTCACTGACATTCACTCTAAAAAAAGCCCGTGCGTCCGCTTTCCCGTACAACACTTGGACAGCCAATCACCGCAACTTACAGAGGCAGCTCAGCGAATAACGATGCCGAAACATATGTTTAGACCAAAAAACGCAGTCCGAGTTGTGACATTAAGCCATGCAAAACGTCACGCTTGCATTGCTTAATGTCACAACTCAAACTGCGTTTTTTGGTCTAAACATATGTTTCGGCATCGTCATTCGCTGAGCTGCCTCCGTAAGCTGCGGTGATTGGCTCTCCGAGTGTTGTGCGTGAAAGCAGACGCACAGACTTTTTTTAGAGGGTTTTAAGGAACGCAGGGAGGGGCCAGCTCCGGTCATCTCATTATCGGTCCTTAGCCAATGAGATTTTGTGATTAGACGGTATGAATACAGAAGGACCAATCACGAAGCAAGAAGCGGAGAATGTAACTTAAAGCGTGAACCCTCCTCCGTTTCTTATAGAGCAAATCCGGTGGGTCTTTTTTTTTTTTTTTTCATCTACCGAATCTAAACACACAGGTTTTATACTCCTTCCGGCATGCTATTTATTATCTCGTAATTCAAAATAGCTATTGAAATAAAGAAAACGGCAAATGAAGGTGATTCCAAAATCTAAAGGCAAATTTTACCGCGCTCTCCAGCGGTAAAATTTGTGTAACCTGCAAGTGGAGAAGACAGTATAAAGAACACAGCATCTTGCTCATTGTTTTTCTTCTTTAATTTTCTGGTGTGAGCTCAGATATAATTAATATGACACCCTCAAATTTCTTGTAACCCGTCAACAAAAAACTGTAATGACCCCTATTACCCCATAATAAAACAACGGACGTCACTTTTTTCAGTGTTGCCAGTAGAGCGTCTCAGACTCCCAGTCCAAATATGAAACGTGAATACCTTCGCGAAAAAAAATTATCGTGACTTGCAATTTCGGTTACTAGTTAAGATGTGTCTATCAATGCAATAAATAAATTTTGAGTCAAATCAGTAACTTTCAAAGTTAGCCTTATGCTGTCAGGTAACAATAGTGAGGAAGCTTATAAATATATCAATGGAGTGAATGCAAGGGTGTTGTTTCTACCTGCAGCCTCGGGGTTTATGTCATGTTTATTATAAATGTAATTCTTACTTTCAAGGTCCCTACCTAAGACGCGCTTAAGGTTGCACCTGCGACAATTATGTTATTGCCACAGAGCGACGGGAGTCGGAAAAGCAGTCCCGGTCTTCTATCCAGTCGAGAGGTTTAATTTCCGGTTCCGGGTGCGCCTCGCGTCTTGAGTAGTCTTAGTGGAAAGCCGAGGACAAGCTTCGCCAAACGACCGCCGCGAAGGAAGTAGGATGAGTGGTCGTCTGCTCGCGAGATAACCTCATTCGTGAGTGTAGAAAAGCTGACCTTGCAGCAGACCTGTTCACTTCTACAGAAAAAGCTATCTTCTGATCTTTTTTTTTTATTACTTTCACGACAATTGAAGTATTGTTCACAGAAAATGTCTAATCACCCTAGTATCTTTAGTATATGTACTAACTATTCGTGACTCCAGCAACCTATAGGGGGGGCCACCCCCGAACAAACATGGCGACTGGGAACTGGTCTCGTCGGGTCGGCTGGGCCGGATGAACGGGAGGCGCATTCAATTTAACAGGCTTTTTTGGTTTAGTGCCCTATTTTCAAGATGGCTCAACTGCGACGGCTAAGTGTAGCCGGTGCACCCGAAACTGCAGAACATAGTTTCGTTTTCCCGGTGCTGTGTATTTTTCTGCGTATGAAACTTCTGTTTCGGAGATTTTGGTCGATACCGTAACTAAGGGCTCCGGAGCGGCGGTAATTAGATATAATCGGTTTTGATCGGCTAACGACGGCGGCGATGGCTACAGAATTGTGCCACCGAGCGTAATTTTCAGCGAAACCACATGCCTGGACCATGGGATTTATCTCTCCGCGAAATCGAGCGTTCGTGCGTACCCGAAACAGCTCCGTGCAGTCGTCAGCGGGGACAACGCCAGAGACTGCACGAAAATTACGAAAATTAAGCAGGTGCTTCCTGAGCCGAGAAGCGTGTTAACCCCCTGGCGCCCCACTAAGCAGATGATAATCGTATTTCCATTGAGGTTTTAGTAGAAATCGCGGAGCCATTTTGACGAATATGCTGGTTATGTATGACCCTACGTATTATGTCCGGCTACAGCGACATTAGTATATTCTTAGTAAAACATATAAAATAGCGCAACAGGAACAAGGACAAGAAGTAAACAAGACAGCGCCTGTCCTGTTTACTTCTTGTCCTTGTTCCTGTTGCGCTATTTTATATGTTTTACTAAGATGAACCAACTAGCCCAACAACGTACCTTACTAAATTAGTATATTCTTCGGGCTGAAATTTGAACTCAGTTGAATAGCTACTTAGGTGTACTTCAAAATAAAAATATTTTACCGAAAGTTATATACTACTTCAACTCGACCAAATGGTTCTAGCCGGCAGCAAAGAGAAGTAGGCGGACAAACTGGAGAGACAGCCTTTATCGGAGGTTCATGCAGGCCCTTTCTGCATCGAACCTGACTTTGATCCCTGAACGAGGACATTGAGTAAATTATGATAGAATAATATTTCGTGACCGGACAACCTAAAACAAAAAGAAAAACGTATATTGCTGCTGGTGGCGAGGGGGACATCGTATAAATTTTGAAGGCTCGAGAAATCGTAATTTCGTGACAGCTTCCAACTTTGCGAGACGCATCTTCACCCCCCCCCCCCCCCCCCCCGTTTTCCCACCGCTCCTTTTTTTTTTTTTTCACTTGTCTTTATTGATTGTATGCAGCGGGCAAGTTTTCCGAAATTAGGTTATCACAAAATCGGCCCGACTCCCTCGGGCGTGCTCGAGGGGCTTTTTCGGCGAGGAGCTGCCAAGAGGAAGATAAAACACACGGACAGGCGTGGGTGGCTCAATCTGCCGGCTAATCGATCACAACCAAACTCTGGAAAACGCAGCAGTCGGATCTTCGATTTCACTTGACTGCGACACTTGTGTTCCCTCCAGCGAAACATGGAGTCTGTCGACCTCTGTCTGATTTTCGACATCCCTATAAACAAGACCCTTGTAAGCTAGCAAGTAGTCGTCACTTTAAATGTGACTTGAGACAGACAAGCACTCGAAACCTTTTTTTCGTTATTCCTACCTATCCGAGAAATCGAAGGCGTGCGAAGATCCGTGTGTTGTGGAGTAAGCGGGCTTTTACATATGGAATGGAAGTAAACAATCTACTGAGACTTCACCGCACTAATGAACACTCGGGCGCAGTTAAGGAATATTCGGACTTTTGTCAATTTACATCATTTGCCAACGCACCGACAACACGTGTCCACGAAAGCCGCCAAAGACGCGGAGAGGCGCAAAGGGACCTGTTCCAGCTGGTTCCCGGTTTTCCCAATAGGTGCCGTCTATTTTGCTGGAGTAGCGAATAGTATCTGTCACTATCCGTCGAGAAACTGAGGGAGAGGAGGTGACGAGAGCACGCGGGGAACTGAAAACACCGAGCTCTGGTTCGAATGATTAGCGGGTAGAGGCATGGAGTTATTAGGGAGTTTCCGTAGACCATTCTCGCCGTCCCTCAACGCTCACGCCACCCCCTACGATACCCGGAAATCTACAGTCAAGGTCATCGGCGCGCAGGCGCAGTAGGTGCTTTTCCGTTGCAGAGGGCTTAGCGGAAGAGAGAACACGGTCTAAGAAAACTCTCTATTTATAATGCTCACCTGACGTTCAAATGGCGCTAGTGTGCATGCGTAAATTGAAGCACACATGCAACCACTCAAAAAGTTACTTCCAGTGATTCCATTCTTTGGGAAAAAGTGAGTGCATTTTCGGCTTCATTATAAGAACGAATATCCCGAGTAATTCGTACATACTAGGTAGCTTGGAACATTTTTCCATCAGGCAGACGGCATTGTTCTTTCAAATTCATTGCATTAAAAACGATGCTAAAGCAGCTTCGTACATGCATGTGAACACGACGTCGGCGCTTTTCAGCATGGGGGATATACATGCTAAACGAACGAAGGACATCTGGAAAACAAAGAGAGAGGGCAAGAACCACGCAGTAACACAAGATCGGTAACTGCCTGTGCATGTATGACAAAAATAAATTGAAGGCCACGTAATATAGTTCGATTTTCAGAATGTACTACTTTATCCTTTCTGCTCTATGCGAAGGTTCTTGTTCTAGCTTTTACGTTCAAAACATCACCCGCACGCTCGATACCTTCGAGAACAAGTCCCCTGTAAAAGCTGCCCAGGAGAGAAAATAATAAAAAGAGATACTTTACATAGCCCAAGTATTTTATTCCTAACGTTTTGAATGTTTTTAGGCGCTCGTAAAGATATACAATAGGGTCATTTTTATATAGTGACAGGACGGACATATTCGCAATATACAGACGTGACCTGAATGCCGGCGAACATTGAGCACAATCTATATTCCTTTCGAATGTTATTTTGCTTAGAATCGTCGATTGTTTTTACACACCTGCCGTGGAACACAGGTTAGGGTTTGAAATTGAGCGAAGTTATACATCGTTCGCTGATAAAAACAAAATGCGCTAACTAAAAAAGGTTACACTTTTACAATGCTGATAAAGGTACATACTACTCTGTACGACCCAAATAGCAAAACTGTTCCATGCTATTTTCCAGCGAAGGGACAAAATGCACACGCATTTTTCCACAGGAATGCACACGAGCACCGCAAAAGTAGACTAGTTTCTGTCTGCTTAAATTGGCGTCCGGGAAGTCGCATAGACACTAGCTCCAGTTCCTCTAGCCTACATTATAATAACTCCTTGAGTAGACGTAAAACGTAGCTGCCTTTGTCTGTGCACTGCACTCGTCGAAATCGTTCGAATGGGAAAGCGAAACGCCGGACGACGGCGTTCCGCGTTTTAAAGCGTTCGACGAGTACGGTGAACTCACAAGGACAGTTATAGTTTTAGGTCTACCCACTCACCATTCCAACCAGTTCAGCATTCTGATGCTTCCTCTCCTCTCCTCCTTTCCATCAGTTTCTCGAGGCATAGTCCCTGAGAGCGCAAGAGACACCGGGCGTCGTGAATCCCGTTAAGAACGCCGAAAAACGAACCTCGAAGCAAAGAGCGTGAGTATAATATGACACGCCCTGCGGTTTTTAGGTTGCCAGTGACTAGAACAGTTTTTACTGGCTACAACGCACCGTGCACTCTAAGAAATCTAGGGGCTTTTCCGCAGTTGAGACAATCAATCACTGCAATCTAGAGGCAGCTCGGCAAATGATATCTCAATATATGCTGAGACATTCCTAGTGATAACGTTTCGTGAAAGAAAAATAAAGTGCGCTGGAACTGGGGTGTTGTAGCCAGAGGCGACAGGGCTGAATCGGCTATAATCCTATCTATAAGATAGGGTCGTGCTGTGGAGCAAATTCGTCTGCTTTCTGCGCAGGTGTTCTGCGCAGGTGTTTGCGCAGAACGCCGAGCTCTGATTGGATCGATTGGAAGGCCAGTGAGCAGACTTCAAGGCAGCTAGCATTGAAGTCCTACCTACTATTCTTCCAATTGACTACTCCCAAAAATCCCTGCATCCAACATCGCGCTAGTTGCATTGGCCATGGAGAGGTGTGGCATGGTTACTGCGTCTCAGCACTGTATGAAAATAAAGCTAGCACTCGCTTGCATTGCACCCATTCGTCTTCGTGAGAGCCCCCTTTGAAACATGAACATCCGGCGGCCGTAAAGGCCTGCCTAGACTAAGCGAGGAGTAGGTGTACGGCCGGCCGCGTGCCATATCTTTCTGGAGGCCTGACCACAACTCCGGAGTGCATCGTGACCCTCCCGGGTCACGGATCATTTAAGAAGCCTAGGACGTCGAGAGGATGGAACAGGCTGACGGGCGCAGTTACACTTTAGCTTCTTCCCGTGTTCACCTCACACAAACTCTGGTACGCCGGAGCACCCCAAAAACGTGCCCCAGCATTCTATTCGTACTGGTCTCGAAACCTACAGTATTATAAATTTAAGGAAAGTCAAATATTCGAAAGGGCATGCGCAGTATTTGGTCGTGACGGGATGTCATGGATTGAAGTTGGGAAATCAAAACCGAAACCGGGACCATTCAGTTCCTAAGATGCTTTCCGCGGCACTACGCCGCTAGGATCGTTTCGAACTTCCAAGAGGTCCATCGCAGCCACTCTGAGCTTGGCGTTCTGACGTCACTGCAGCCCCTGCGCCAAAAGCAGACGAACTTGCGCTCCAAATAAAAACCTCGCACAGCATATGGTACCCCGGAAATTGACGGTCTCTAACGTCTTAGGGTGCGAAGCGGAATAATGGACGCATTGCAGGGATGGTGACAGAGAATACCATATACGATACGGAAAGAGGAGAGGAATAGAGACCGAGAGAGATTAGGAGATAAATCATAACTTTGGCGTGGGATCGCCGCAGCTCGTCGTCGTTTAATTTAGGACGAACGGCGTGCGCTCGAGGGACTGTAAATGATAGTTGTTAGCACCATTTCAGAAGAGTAGTTCTAAGTTTTTTCGGAGCGCCACACTTGCGCATCTTCAATTTTCCAGTCAAGATCTAAGTGAATTTCGTACGTCTGGAGTTGCTTGAGAGTCCGCGATTGCGGGAACTTGGCCATGCTTTGCGGTGATTTTCCAGAGGTTGTGTCTACAGAAATGTGCCAAATCGTGAGGATGTAATTAGGGATGCCGCGAACTTTTTCGAACCGAAGTTTCGATGATCAAATCAAGCAATTCGAAAGGTCGAAAGATTTCGATTTTTTGAATTTTTTATTACGTAAAATTCGACGGAAGTCGAATTTTCGAACTTGTTAAGCTAAGAAGTTCAATGCTTTTCGAACCGTCGAACTTAATACGCTAGAAAATCGATCCTTTTCGAACTTTCGAACTTATCACGCTGCAAAATTGAATGCTTGTCGAACTTGCGAACTTGACTACCAAAAAATTCTATGATTTTCGAACTTCGAACTTCTTGCACTAAGAAGGTCGAAGCTTTTCGAACTTCCGAATTTCCCATGCTAAGGAATTCGATAATTTTAGAACTTTCAAACTTATTTATCAAGAGAATTCGAAAAGTTTCGAACTTTCGATTCCTGAAATGTCAAAAGTTCGACGAACGTCGAACTTTTAGGGTAAAAGTTCTACGTTCGTCAAACTTCGAAATGCCGGCGGACGGTTTCATTTGAATTCAAGTAGTAAGGTACATTCGTAATTTTTTTCTCGAACCTTTACATGCGGTGCTGCGTTCCTTACGAAAGACAATGCCGTTTATTTCAACGTTCTGGCAAGCTTAGTTTTAAAGAAAGAAATTCCCGAAGCGACGAGGAAGGACGACGAGTTTTCGACGATTATCGTTTGTGCCAGATTTGAAGCGCGCTGTAGCCGAAGCTATTTATGGTAGAGATGTCATGCTTTTTTAAGAATTATCTATGTATAGCCCACGTTAGTGTCGTCTTAAGATGTGATTATTGTTATTAAAGGTGAGTTTCGAAGAAATGTTTAAACATGTATCTACATGCAATTATGCCCTAGACTTGGTATTTATTTTCGTCTAAGTTGTTTGAGGTATCGCATTTAAATTAATCCCACAGAGAGTACATATCATTGCCATCTGCAAAACACAAAATAATGTATTTATTGTTTTTTTCACCTTAAGGAATAAATTAACTTATGGGAGAAGATTTCTAATATTGTTTAAGTTCAGCACGTCATTAAAAGAAAACTTTTTTTTTTTTCCGCTTCATGTTCCTGGGACGTGTATCTTTTCGCCTGTACACATTTTGGTAGGAGAAACTTGTTTCGAAGTTCTGAACCTCTGATTATGCAAGAATGCAACACTTCCGGCGAATTCTTGGTATTTTTTTTGTTTCTTCAGCTTTTTATCCCCGCATTTATTAATGTATCTTTTTTTTTTTTTTTTTTTTTACTATAGTATTGGCACAGTCATTTAGGTCGAAAAGACATAGCTTTGAACTTCCGGACCACTAAGCATGTGACGAGTAGTGCCTTCTGACGACGAGTTTCTAACAATGACCATCTACGTGATCTTTTATGCAGTGAAGAGCGACAGTAGCTATACATATGCATAAATAATTTCAGATTAAAATAAGCTCGCCCACGCCCTCTTTCCCCGTATTGTTTTCTTTAACAGCCCGAATCTTCTGAAAGGGAGGAAAGAAAGGCTGAAGCCCCCCCTCCCTCTCCCCCCCCCCCCCCTCCCCTTCCCCTCCCCCCCCCCCCCTCCCCCCGTTTTTCCTCTTCCAACGCCACTTGCATGGTAGAACGCTCCTCGACCTCGAGTTGTGGCGGCTTCTGTGCTTTTTGCGAGGCGATTCCTCCGTCCCAGGAAATAAACCTCCAGGACAATTACAAACTTAACTTACTATTCGCCTCGAGATCGAACCGTGTCACCACCGTGCGGCCGAAATTGGAAACGCGCGAAAGCGGGGATACCGCCGTGCGTCGTCTGCTACGGGCGCACGCTCAGAAGCATGGATCTCGACGACGCAAGCCCGTTTCAGGCTGAGCTTGACATTCCTTATTAAGTGTTTTATGCTTTTTGTTGCAGTTTTTTTTGCTAAAGGTTGTGTTGGATCGTTTCCCATGCGTAGAAATTCAGCAAAGGGATTACTATTAAGTCGGAAGCTTCCATAATCTTAGTGTGTTGGTTTGTATAAAATCGCTGGTCCCACGTATTTTTGTTATCTCGCACAAACCGTGGCATTCATAAAGCATTAAATGTTGAGTGGGTCTGTAGTTTGATTAAAAAATTAACCCGACTGATCGCTATCCTTTAATAGACTAATCAATCAATAAATCTGTATGTTGATTTTTCGCCGGTCATATTGCGTGAAAGACGTTAAAACTACACATTTTTTACTGGTTTTACTATGTCATAATGGCATATTGCATTCCCATTCTAAACTTCACGTTGTGAGTCGTACATAAATATGAACACGGGAAGCCTTTCAAAATTAAGTATTTTTGAAGTTATTATTTAAAAATTATGATCACCCTTGATGAAATGACAAGCACGCTGAAGTGGTTTACCGTGCAAGCCATTGTAACGAAAGAAATAAGGACGTCGAAATATTAAAGCAGGCATTTTTTACTCCTTGTTGACTTTCTCCAGCACAAGACTCCAATCAACCGGCAAAAAAAATGGCAATTAAAGCATTATTTGAATAATCTGAAAGTTAATCGATGAACTGAACAGTCCCGATATACGTTAGGTGAGGGCAGAGGGTGATCGGAAACTCTCGTGCAGGTCGCTAGCCTTCATCAGTAAAAGACTATCACTGTTGCCGATGCTGTCTGTGTCGTGGTGCGCGTCGTTTGTTGGGGTTGCAGAGTCTACTGTGTTTGAACACGAGATTATTTAGTCAGAAATTTCTAGTATTAGCCTCTTGACATCCGCGGCCCTCACCAAGCAAATTGAAGCGTGTGAACCCACACTACCAAGAAAAGCATTTAATAACAGGCAAATTGCTGCTTTGCTCGGTTACACCCGTTAATTACAGTCACGGCAGATACATTAGAACAGTTTTTTCCACTTGTTTCAGTTGTCCTGCCAACGTGCAGTTTGCAGATCTTAACTAGAAGAGACATTCTCTCCTCATCGCAACGCAGTAGATTTGTTCAGACTCCAAAAAACTTACCCACACTATGGCACAGTAAAAGAGCAGAGTACCTCAATGGCATGGTAATTTCCAATACAGCGCTAACTTATCTTCATTCTAAATATTTATATTACTGCAAAAGCTAGAAGTTAAAAAAAAAAGCATAGAAGCTGCGATTTCACAGCCCACAGTACCAGTTTTATGTTATCTGGATTGGAATTTATTGTTTTTTTTAATTGCCACGTTGATGAACCGATACATTCATTTTAAAAGAAACAAATATTTAGCATAAATATTCCAGTTCAGCCGGAGACAGGCATCAGTCGTGGTGATCCCTGCTTTCCAACGTCTGCCTAGAGCAGACGACGCACCCACAGAAGCGATTATATAAATTTAGGCCGCACGCTGGCAACACGATTCGGTCTTCACTGAAGCGCCGAACAGTACCGCATCCTTTTCCGCTAGAATGTTTTTCCCACCGATAGTATCCGACAAAATAAACGCAAGAATCTACGCCGTCTCGCGCGCGAACGTGGAGAGCCTATTGGGCGGCCGTTCTCCTATCCCCGCTTTGATGATGATGATAGCGCGACCGTAGCGCCACCTCTAGGTCGATCTCGAATATGCCAACGTCATTCGGGCGGCGTTCGATAGATTACTACCAGCGTGCAATAGGTGGGGAAGTAGTTTGCCAGGTCGCTTTAAGGTTTTTCTGAGCCTCAACCCCCTGCCCGCCCCTGGCCGTTTCCAACTGGATGAGTATCGTAAAACAGTGTGTTCGTGTGATCCCTACTGCGTGATACAGGTTAAAGACCCCCCTCCCCCCCCCTCCCCGGGCTGGCGGTCACAATTACTGATCTATCATCACACGTCACTCTGCACCGGCAAATATTCCAGCACATCCGGGACACTCCTCGTCTCATTTAATTGCCTGACCAACTTCGCAGTCTCGATATCACACCCTAACTTTTCTAAACTTGATTTCGTGAAAACCAGTGAGTCGTGAAAACGTTATTTGAAACTTAAACTGTGGAGGAACTTGAAAACCGGACTTCGAACTTTGGAAACTTGGACTTGAGAGAAATTGAAAATCATCTAAGTTTTTTTTTTCGATTTTAGCGTTAAAAGAGAATCGAAACCTTCGACCTTTTCGAACGTTATGCAGAAAGAAATTCGAAATCTTCGATTTGTTCGAACTTCATGCCTATAAAAATTCGAAGCATTCAAAGCTTTCGAATTTTATTTCCAAAGAATTTCGAAGTCTTCGCATTTTTCGAACTTCAGATCCCAAGACATTCAAATTTTTCGAATATCTCGAATTTCAAGTTAGGAAAGTTCGAAATCTTTGAATTTATCGAACCTCAAGAAAAAGTTTTTCGAAATATTCGACCCCGAAATTTTAGAAACCGTGAAAGCTTCGAACTTTTCAAATTCGAAACTCCACTGTGATCCAAAGTTGCGAATTTTTCGATTTCGAACCTCGGTCGGTACGAAAATATCGAAATTTTTCGAAATAGAACCTCGGTTCGCTTCGCCAATATCAAAACCTTTCGAAATCGAAGCTAGGGTGGTTCGCGACATCTCTAGCTGTAATATTTGCTCGTTTATAGCTAGGGTTTCGTGTTTTTGGTTTATACAGATAAACCGCGAAAGGTAACTCCAAAGCCGGCTTTATCAAAAACGGTAAAAAAGAAAAAAAAAAAAAAAAAAACTGAAATATTTAAGATTAGAGCTTTTTTTGAATAAGGGGAAGTCCGAGCATCACGGGAAGAAGTTTTGCGTTGACTCGGAACATCTTGTACACCTTAACTCTCCGCGAGCGTGTCCCTTCTTTATCTCTTTTTTATTTCTTCTATTATTTGTTCCCGAACGTTTCCCCAGGTATTCAGGTCGCGCGAATTTTCCCTCAAGGTTAGGAGACCTCGTGTCTCATTTTCTTGAATATACATGCCAATAAACGACGAAAGCACAATTATCACTGACCCCAGAAAGAAAAAAACGATCTCGGGAAGAAGGACTAAGAACATTCAGTGATGTGATTGCTGCGCCAATTACGCCAAGGAGCTAACCCTGCTACATCCTGCTACATTTTGCCAAATTATGGGTAATCTGCGTTAAGCCTGCGCCAAAACAACAATTTCGGTCGCCTCTCAAAACCGAAACTAAACTGAGCTCCGTAATTGAGCATGCGTGTGTTATGTGGCGCAAGCGGCCGACCGACACAAAGTGCCCAGCCAGGACGCTTGCAATCCATTGTTTCACGTTTTCTTACTTTTGACGAAAATCTGGTACGTCGGGAACCAGTAAAACGGTGACAAGCGGTTTTTCGGAATAGCTCAGCAACGCCTACAGCACTGTACACTTGTGGAATGTCTCAGCAGTAAAAACACAAGCAGCGAGTTACGTCACAACACGTCACATTTGAACAGTACACAAGTCACAGCACAAAGTGCCCTCCATTTGTACAGCACTAAAAAAAAACATATTTTTATTTTTCTAAGATTATCTGCTCCAAAATCCACGTTTGCTGTTCCGAAACGCTGTTTTGGCTGCTCCGAGAGGTGCTGCAAAATGGCTTAGGCCTATCACATCACTGAACATTTCTTTCAACTGGCAACGACATGAATGAGCTTAAAGGGACCATGAAATGACCTTTTTACTTTTTCTAGATAACCTTTACATTACACCGCCAATGTTCACTGAATGCCGAACAGGCATCCGTTTTCGTCTCGGTTAATTAACTTCTACACAAAAAATTAATGAAATATCGACTTTTTCTTTCTCTCCAACTGACCGCAAAACAAGCCGTGACGTACGCTGTTTCCGGAACCGGAAGTTCTCTCGGCAGTAGGAGATGGGGAGCGTTAGCGGCGACGAGTTGGGGTGCGCCGGTAGGTTTTTTTTGCGCTGATGTCACCGACGTATTTCCTGAATCGGCGCCTAAGTGCAGCGAGTCTCCCGGTGAAGACTTCAGAAGTCAACCCAACTGCCATTGTTGGTAAAAGGCGGCCCGTGTCAGTCGTTTGCAACGCGACGTAGATGGAAACAAATTTCCGCGGCGTTTTTCGCGGCCTCGGAGATGCAGGAGCGAGCCGACGTTAAAAAAGATACGTTTGAACTACGAGTGTCAGCAAGAGCCACGTAAATACCTGTCACACTCGGAGCGGACGCGCGCGTTTGATGGAAGTGCTGTATTCGCGCTGTTGGTAACCGCTTCGGGACCGATCTTTTACGACTGCAACTCGATACTGACGCGACACTCGGCAAAGAAAGGTTGGACCAACAATGCACGTATACCTCCCACGAACTGTTATAGCTCGACAGTGACGTGCAGTCTGTCAGAATAAAAATGGCATACCAATAACAAAGTGTACACACCGTGTTACGAGGGTGATCCATACGGCGTTTATTTCAGCTCTATATCACACAAAACAAGAAGATAGAATCGACGAGAGTCCCTTTTCGACGAGTGTTCGTCAACACTGCCTCGGAAAACAAGGGGAAGAGATTGACCTCACCTCTCAATCTAAAATTGAGGTCAGCGATCAAACTATAATGCGGGAAGGGTCCGCAAGGGTAGCGCGGGCATATTCCATTCAGCACGCCAGCCGGTCGTAGGCAGACGGTCTTGTGACGAAGCAACGCTGCGCCGAGTCGGAGTGCCTGCTAGGCCTATATTCTGAGCAGCTCGCTTCGTCAGAGTCGGTGGATCCGTGGCCAGCGTTCTTGTTCGTCGTGGTCTGTTTTAAGTACTTTTTTTCTTGCTGCTTGAAGACGGCACGCGCGAGAAGAACACGTAGAAAAATAAACGTTCAGTCAGTCAGAGTTTTGAGAGGAAGGAAATCAAAGGAAATAAACGTTCGTCGGCCGTCGCGAACCAAGCAACTGAACTCGCACCTGCCCTACTGCGCACGCGCAGTAGTTGCTTCGTTTACCACACGATAGATGGCGCTTGGTTCTCAGCATTATCAAATTTGGCAATTTTCGCCACACATCTCTAATTATGCTACAAAATGTGGATCTGAATACTATTTAACAAAACTTTTAGGAAACATTCGCTGGCTATTTATTGTTTACGATCGCGGTGCTGGCGAGGTAGGCTCTAACCCAATAGGCGACGTGGATTCGGCTGACGTGCCCCGTTTCCGCGGATGCATCGTAGTGAAAAGGCGAAGGGAAGAAGGCGCAAAAGAGCAGTTTCCTTTTTAAAGTTCTATAGCAAATAATTTTTTTTGGCTCCCTATTTTTGTGTTTTTGTGTTTCTTTTCACACCTTTTACGACGTGCGGTGGATGAAATTCGATTTTAAAATCATTTCATGGTCCCTTTAAAAGCACTCCCTGCAATTCAGAACCGCCAAGGAAAATGAGAGAAAGGGCGGCAGGAAGAGAGAAAGGAAGGTGTGAAGATAAAAATGTAAAGCAGGATTCAAGAGAAAAGGTGAAGTAAGAGCATGAGCAGCACAAACTTTGGATGGGGTGGGAAGCGGTTATAATCTATGCTAATCCCGGAGTCAGGTAGGTTATCTCTTCTTTGGAAAGAACAGAGGAAGGCGCTGAAGTAGGGATAATATATGGGGGAATAATACATTGAAGGTGGGAGTTTTACTTTCCTTGAAAAGTACCACAAAAATACTTTAGCAAAGTACAGTACATACTCAGAGAATGTACTTCAAGTAAGGTACAAGTTTGTAAACAGTAGTACTTCAAGTACCATATACTTAGAGTACTTCCCAACACTGCTTGTTTATTATTTTTTATATAAAACGCTGGGTGAATTACTAAAGTTTCTCGAAGGATCTTCGAATTTTTGAAGATTAGCCTATTCTGAGTATTAAGAGGATAGGCAACGCAAAAAGGTCACCTTTGCGTTGCCCTTCAGCACGCGATTCTTCGAGTACAGCACAAACTACAGGAGCACCAGAGCTTCAGATCGGATTCTTCATTTTTTTGCCTCCTTTGAGTGAGGATGCATGTGTACACTTTCTGTGGTGGGCGAGAGTTCCTACGTTGGGGAGAAGCGGGAACCAGCCCTTTCTTCAAATGGGTCAAGTCTCCTTGAGCTTCAGGACAAAAAGAAACACCCGTCTTCGGTGATAATCCCGCAGTTATTCGGACTCTCTTGCGTCGTGTCTGTTCGCTCCCCGCGCCTCGTAGCAGTATTGTTTCAGGGGGGAGGGGGGGGAGGGGCTAGAGGAACTTTTGGGGGGTTTCCGACTCTCCAAACCACTTTCTTCACCGCCCCCCCCCCCCACCCTTCTCACACCAGGTGCTTCCCCCTCTTTGCAAAAATCAGCTATCTTCCAACATCTTATCTCTTTTTGTATAGGAATGTTTGTTGATTGGCAAAACAACCACTAAAATTCGAAAGTAATTTGTAACTTGAGTAGAAGTTAATCGGAAAAAAGTAATTAAAGTAAAAGACTAACTACAGAAATAAAAATGTAACTGAAAGTTACTAAACTGCTTAGAAAAGTAGTTAAACTACAGTAACTTCAGTAGAGTAGTTTAACTACGGACAAGTCTGGCATATCCATATAGCATCCCTATTGGAAAAACGCACAAGAAACAAACCTGCTGCTTGTACAGTTCGGGTATGACACCAACATAATTTCTTGTTATTATGGATGCAGCTAGTTTGGTTCGGCTTTCTGCATAACTGGAGATACAGGCACCGCTATGGCTCCGGGTCTGTCTATACTGGCAGCCAGTTTGCTTGCCGATATGATTCGGTGTGCTGGTATGATTTTGCGTCCGATGACGTGGGCGACCGCCATCTTTCCAACAAAAAACGCTTATACCACACGACCACCGTTATATCCAAATCATACATGCAGAAAGACGACCGCCATCTTCCAACTTAACGTCCTTCGTTTACCACCGGTATCGTTACATACACCATACATGTCGAAAAAGAACATAAGCCGCGTTTACATGAATGCGACTTAGTCGCATTAAATCCAGTTGCCGCATTCCATACGCGGTCATGTAAACGGCATAATGCGCAAAGCGCATCGCATTAAAGTCGCTAGACAGAGGTGGATCGAGATGTCGAGTGCGCATTCATTCAGCCCATGTAAACGGAGATCGCATCGCATTTTGGAACGGGGAGGATTATCGGAAGGCGCTCGCTGCGGGAGCGAGTGAACAGCTGAGAACATGGAGGCGGCCAATCTCGTCGGCGGCGCGGAGAGCGGTCCCGCAATTTTTTTCCCGCGAACAAACGCAAGCTTTTATTGTGATCATAACTAAGCGGAATATAGCGGAGCTGCTCGGTGTGGGCGGCCCCGTCCAAACCTTTGCGAAGTACGACTTGCGTGTCCGAAGGGGTCACAAAGACATCGGTGCGAGCACGAACGACACCGAGAGCCCCGAGCACTGTTGAGCACTGCATGGTAGCGCAGAACGAGCAGCTCCTACCTCGGTGCCGTTCCCGGCTGCGCAAGAGCCTCTCGGACTCGGGGTACGGTGCGATCGGCGAGTTCTGGCGCGGCGAAACGCGGAGGCTTCCTCAAAGCGTGCGCACACATGTCGCCTCTCGTTCAGAGTGAACCGGCGCCCCGGCCTGCAGTCCTAAACGCCTTGGTTTCGATGCTTCTTCCGTCTCGCAACTTCTTCCACAGCACCGAAGACAGCGGGCACCATCTTTACGGTCACTAAATGCGTCGAAAGGCCTCCACGTGCGATGCACCGGAAAACGTGGTGCGGCTGGTGCCGGAACGGAACTGCGTAACTTCGAGCTTGGGCCGTGACTCGTACTCGGCCAACTCGGCGTCTTTTCGTGGCCCCTCGCGTCGTCGCAACCAGCCGCAAACCCGGCGTCGGAGAAAAGCGAAACCGAAACTTAAAGCTTCCGCCAGTGGCTTCCGCTGTCGCGCCTTTTCTGACTTCCCGGCTTCCACGCTTCCGGTCGTCGCGGAGATGGCGACGTAGTGGTTTAGGCGGTTTTGGCGTCGCTGGCTCGTTCTGCGTTTTGGGGGACAGATGTTCTACGGTCCGTTTCTACTGCGTCTCTGGCTCTCAACTCGACGGCGCCTCTCATAGTTCAACCAGGCGTGGTCAACCTGGGTCAGGCCGGCTCGACTCGTCCGATCGCCGGACCGCAGGCGACTTCCCAGTTCGGCCGTGAGGCCTAGGATCTGAAGACGTCTGTCTCCGTGAAGCGGTAAGCGAATCTCGTCCCGTTTTCGTTCTACTTTTAAATTACGTTAGGTGCGCTACAGTGTAAGCATGCGTGCCAAGTGTTCGTAACAATTTTGAACTAGAATAATTGTGCTTCATTGCTGTTTGTCATTTACGGAAAATATAAATCGAGCAATGAACGAGGAGCCATGCTTGAAAACGATGCATGTACGATGTTAACTTCTACCTCGGCGGCTTTAAAAAAAAGTCAAGACTGGTTACGGTTGGATGCGAGGCTGGTCCCAATGCAATGGTAAGCACTTAGAGCGCCTTTCTGAACGGCATGTAAGCAATATAGCGATCAACGGGACGAGCGACGGCGAGAAGCTACGAGTGCCGGCGCCGAGCGACGAAGATTTCTCACTCGCTGCTTGCGCCGCTCGGTTCTTGGGCTTCTCAAAACGTCGCTTATCGCCTTGGTCGCTCGCACCAATCGCTTTCATAATGTGTGTCTCGTCGCGCGGCTGACTACCGTGTTCATTCAAGTATAAATCAACCTTTTTCTTTTTTTTTTTTTTTTCGGAAATTGCGATTAAAGACTTTTGACCTACATTCGCGACCAAATTTTGCAACCCTACCGGAGGCATGGAGCTATCGAGTCACCGAGCCGGAGTTGCCGTAGAGCCGCGCCGCTTCTTGTTTCAAAACGCTTTTGGTGCACGAAAACAACCGCGGTGGCCTGTGCCGCTATCGCGCGCCTCCCGGGCATCTGGTTTCGCCATCGCGCCTCTAGCCACTAGCGTTCCCCTTGCTGGGCAACGGGGAAGGAAAGAAACGCGATGCGCCATGCACTTTGCCCTCCATTCTCGCAAACGCGCACAAAAAAAAAAAAAAATTGTTTGTTGTTTGAGGCGGCTCGGCTCGCGTGTTGCTCATGGCGACACGGCGGCTTTGCTTGCGTCTTTGTAGTTCGTCTTCCGTCGCTTCGCACCTTCTTTCGTTTCTTCTTGTCGTCATTTTACAACGGTGTCAGTGAAATATTGTTGCGAATTGGCGAGGATGTCTACCCAGCTGACGAAGCTTCGGACGACGATGACATGTCCAGAAGTTCTGACGGTGATTAAGTTTTTGGCATCGCCCCGTGATTTAGCTGAGAGTGATGTAAATAAAGGTTTGTTTCTTTTGCCCAAAATTTCCCGTTTTTAAAAATAAAAAAAAAGGTCGACATATATTTGAATTATTTATTTTTTTATTTTCGGTGGGTCCAACAAGTAGGCTTCGACCTATTTTCGAGCAAATATGTTAAGTTTAATTTTTATTTTGGGTTACGTCGGACGTAACTCGAATGCTTGACAGTTACGTTGGGCGTAACTTTAATTTTTAATTCGGGTTCCGTCGGACGTAACGTTAGACACTGCGTTACACTTAAGCAAAATAGGGGCTGCTGGTTCATCATATAAACCAACCATTTGTGTATGATTAAAGCGCATCACTGGCCTAAAATAAATACTGCCATCCTATAGGATCAGATAAATTTGTTAATTTTTACTTTTAGTCCCTGCCCCACCAGATACAACATCTGACCTAAAGCAGTGTTCCGGATCTCCTTCCAAGAGCTCAGGCGGGTCGTCATTCAATCCAGGAGTCGGCGGCGTCTCATGGGCGTGTTGCTGGTGCTTCTTACTGGATGGTGCTACTGAGGGAAAAGTGGTCGTGTTTGGGAAAGGCAAGCATGGCCGCCGTAAGTATAGATATTGTTTTTACCTTTGCTCGAATCCACCTTTAAGTAATGCACAGTTCGCATGTGTGCATCTCTCAATGCTTCTACAGTCGGCTGTTAATATTTGGAGTGCTCCAACTCTGTCAGCGCTAGTTTCTCTAGATCATGCAAATGGGATGCAGCAATAAACCACATATGCTCTCGCAACAAATGGCGCTGTGCCGAAACACTGTGGAATTTTTTCTAGCTTAATAATGCAGCACAAAATACTTGACGCCAAGTATAGCTGCTTTTGTGACTCCGTTTTACCAAAAGCTCTGCCGAAACAAACTTGCCGCCTTATAGGTAGTGCAAAAGAACCTCGCGTGCCTAACCTGGAGAAGGGCATTTTTTTTCATAGGTCAATTTTTTCTTAAAGCAATACCTTCAGCCTCCTTGAAATGTTAACATCATGTGACACTCAGAAGAACAGTAAACCCCTTAATGTTGGCGACCCTTTAATTTTCGCGGCCTTTAATTTTGCGGAATTCAGTGGCTGCGATTATGTCCTCTGTGACCGATTCGAGAAGAAATAGGGGCCACCAAGGTAAGGGGGTTTTACTGTACATCAAAGGAGACAGGAAGTCACTTTTGTTTGTATGCAAGAGTAAAACCAACAACAACAATCATGGTGTCAACACTTTGTGAGCCTATCTGTGTCTATTGAATGATATCAATTTTGTTTTAGTTTGTTAAACATTGTTGCCTGTACACTGTGGGATGTCGTCTTCAACACGAGCAGTGGCTTTCCTTTGAAGCAGGCAGCATGGACGCGTGCCGCAGCACAACATAGTTCATTTGCAGGTGGTACTGCAGTTTGAAGGATGGTTCGCACAATATGGGGGAATCGTAATTCAATGTTCTACCTCGGGCGTAGACAAGATTTGCTCATTCTAATTCATTTTGTCTACAAATCGGGAACTTGCAACGAATGTACCCGCATGGTTGGAAGGGCCAGACAAGCCTTGTGAGTGCTTCGTTTCCTAGCCTCTCAGTCCTGAACCTACTCACGTACCATATGTGTAATGTTACGATAGGTGGGAGCACTTATTTGGAAAATGGTGAATGGCAACTGTTGTTATCTTTAAGGTGGACTGCATATTTGCAGTACTTTTCCTCACTTAAAAATATGTCTTACTAAAAATATGTAGTATAGCCGATGACAAAAAGAGAATGGCTGGGCGTCCTCCAGCACGTGCTTGTGCTTTTCACCCTGCTTTGGACAGATGTGCTCGCTCCAGGCTCATCAGGCGCTGAAAAGTTATCGAAGGTAGCAGACGGGCTGGAGGTGGAATAACGGAGACTTCTCCCTGCCTTTCTGATGGTGTCAGTGAGCGTGTACTTCTATACTCTAACTTAGCTTAACCTGCACAGAGCTGAGTAGAATAGGCTTGGTAAGTGCCCTTATTGCATATGCATTTGTACAGCTGAGGCACTTTCTAAACCAAGAACATTGTGTACCTTACCTTCAAAACCACATCATTTTGGGGGTGCAAAAGGAATTCTAAGGCATATTTTTGTTTGTATTGTCCTATTACGCATCGACTCCTTCAACTTAATGCAGAGTCGACCCAGCCTCTTAAAAAATTTAATGCTTGCCAGGTAATTGTTTTGCATTTAGTTGATATATCAGTATTCATTTAGGTATCCCAAGTCATTAGTCGTTGAGGTGGAGTCTCTCTGTAAGTCAATCATGTTTAACATTCATAGAAATGCTTGTCAAATAATGGCACTGTCGAGGATATCTATTCAGCTCGGAACAATCGCTGGGCACAAGCTGATCGTGTGGTTACAGGCAGCAAACATCCCGGTTGGAACGTCCTATTTCGCAATGTAGCTGCAGACTAGGTGAGGGCCCCACTCATAAACGTCTATACTTTTAGTCTCTTTAAGCTGGACCACTTTTGACACGACAAGCCATTGCAGCTAAAACAGCATGACACATGATTATAAGCTGGACGTACCATGGCATCCAACTAGAAGGTCACATGGCTTGCTTTGTGCACTGAATTTGCAAGGATGGCTTGAAGCTTCTGTCGTGGTTAACTTTGAGCTGAGATAGTTTAAAATAATGCTCTCAGTTTTTAGTGTTGCCCGGCATGGTTAACAAGTTGGTGCTATAGCGCTGCATTGAAAAGTTTGTGCATTCATGACTGTATCACCTTATGAATGCATACGAGCTATTAAACTCTTCGTTTTTCAGAGAAATGAAATGCACTTTGCTTCCAATTGCACCCGCTTCTGTAACTTCATGGTATGAAGCACCTTATGGCTGCAAGCTGTGACCGATCTGGTTCTGTGGTCTGCGCAGGCCCATATCAGGGAGTCGCTCCGAGAGCCTCACCAGGGTTTCCTGCCCGTGGTCGTTCTAAATTTTTTTGTTGTAGGTATGCATCCTTTCTGTCTTTCCCTTAATTGTACTCAAACGTCTTCTTTTCATTGTCGCCGATTTGCCTCAAAATTGGTTAAGCACACAAATGGACACTGTACAACTGTATTGTACATATTTTGTTCAAGGTAACTTTTCTTTGCCAAAGTTAGATTTTTTTATGAAGGTTAGTCTTTGTTTTTATTTACAAATTTATGAGAGTTTCCATGGGCAACACTAAAACGTTATGCCAGAAGCAAGGACAAGTTCACTGCTGTAATTTGTTCTCAACTGATTGCAAGAAATTTCGTTCATGTCGTGAAACCTCCTTCCAGCGCTTGCTTTGCAGCATAAAAAAAAAATTATACATAGGACATACTCTGTTTTTTAAACTGCTTGCTCATTCTGCAGGTCTGCCTGCCATAGATGTCATGCTACTGGAGAGCAGGCGAATTCGATTGCTGGTTTTGCCATTGCTTTTTTTTTTTAGCCGTTGTCTTAGTAGTTTTTGTAAATTTAGAGATTTTCCTAAAAAGCAAGCCGGGAAGAATATTTCGTTTAGTTAGGTAGCTGAAAATATTGATTTAGTACCCCTTTGTGAGTAAAATAGATACCGTGTGCCGCTGTTAGTGTCAAGCCGAGATCCACGCTTTTTTGGCATTTTGCTCAGAGTAGTACCCATTCTTATTCGTTAGCCTCTTGGTGTGCCAACTAAACTCTTTGTATACAGACACCTGCCCTCTGCTGGTACACTCTACCCTCATGTTCAGCGAGTGTATGAACTGGAGTTGTATCCACAGTCGACACTCGCTGAGCACGAGGGTAGGAAAATCTTTCCATTGCAGTAGAGCCATATATGGGGAGAGTCTGGCAGTCTATGATTTCGCTGCTGTAACGTCTCCCTTCCGAGTGAGCTGATCAGCCCGCGGCACAGAGCAAGAGGCGTGAGCGCATGCGCGTGAACTCTAGGCTGCTCCCAGCTGAGCGGGGAGGGCCGCCATTTTCATTCATTCGCCCGGCATGGGATCGATATTCAAATTTCGGTTCTTTCCTTTTATTTGGCAGGCTCTGGCAATAAAATGATATAGTGTTATTCCTCGGTGGCTTAAAAACCTAAAGAAAGAAGTTCCTCCATGTTTGAACACACTTTTATTTAGGCAAAAAAAATAAATAAGCCCGTAGCAGACGACTCATAGCCTCAACAGTGCTCTGTGCCGACAGCTTTGCGTCAAAATGGCGGTCATCTCTTTGCCTCTTTGCTGCCTTCTCTATCCCTCCTTCGGCATTCTCCTCCCTTTCCTCCTCTCCGGCGCCTTCGTTGCCACACCCGCTGGCTAAACTCTCCCACTATACGGCTTTGCATTGCAGTAGTAGTTTTATTTGTAGTCTTCACAGTTGAATGTGAATATTTGACAGAAGTCTCTCAGGTTGGGGTGAAAGGGGGTTAAATGAATGCATTTGATCATTCGCCTAAATTCGGTACCCATCATTTTAACGCCTACGTAGCCTTGTCCTGGGGGGTGACTATGACTAAAATAAGAGGATCTATGTGCTGATCATGAAAGAATATGCTAGCCATTCTAATGTAGCTCTGCCAAGTACTTGATTGTGATTTGTTTTTATTTCCAGCTACTTGGTTGCCTCAAGATCGGGAGATCCTAGTGGCCATAAGCTTGGACTCAATCTTCTTCTGTGGTCCGGCCAGGACCATGGGGGAGGTAATCCCAGCAACAAGAGCATCACAGTATCTCCCTGCCTGTGGCTTTCGATTAGCATCACGACAAGGGAGTCCTCGTGCCACCAAGTGTTAGGTATGCTACTCGAAATAAGCATTCTTACCTATTCTTGAAGTGAAACAGCAAAAGCACTACTAAGCCTAAAATGCAAAAAACATTGAAGTCTCGGTTTGGATGGAGTTCCAATTACAAAAAGGCGTCTGCAGACATGATTCGCATGTGAACTTAAAGCCCACGGATGTAGGTTCGACGGAGTCACAGAAATAACTTCCCGCAGATGGCTTCGCTAGTGCCATACCCAAACAAATTCTTAAAATAATCATTGTGTTACGTTGGTGTCATTAATCTTATGTACCTACCCCACCCAGCAGTCGGGAGATGTGAAATATAAAAAAAAATGGGAACTTGCACATTTTCAGCTCTGCAAAGATAATATATTGAACCGAGCATAGCACGTTCAACTTAAGAAAGCAATTCAGTGCAGGCCTAGTTTTAAGCTTGACATATTTGTTATTGCCCTTCATAATGAAGTAAAAACTGCTTAAGTTGTGGCCCACTACAGGCTTTCTATTAGTGTTAAAAAGTGTTATGGCAGTTTAAACAGCTCGCTCCAAATATTTTCTTGAAATGCATAGGTTTATGGAAATTATTATGTGGATGTTTGCAGACAGTCATGGTGAGACCAATCTTTAGTGCCAAGTGTTCCACTTACTCAGAGTTGGTTGAGTCTGTAAATAGTGTAGGTCGCAAATTAAATTTTTATGGTATGCAATGGGCAGAACCATCCGTAATGACTAGCTCTACCTAGGGGAACTTTATACGTTTACTACGGCAAGATGGTTTCACAAAACTAAGTGTTTAGTTTATTCAACTCCTGCACTAACCTTATCTCTAGAAACTTTTTATATTCTTTACGATGCTGAGTTAGGATTCTGGTAGTAGTTTTTTTAGAACTACGCTAGACATTTCCAGTTCATAATTTTTCTCGCAAAGAATTCAAGAGAGCCAAACCCTGTAATATACGGATGGAACTCGCAGAATGATACGACTGGCAGTTTGAAACATTCGGCACTGTAACAGTAACAATGACATGTCACTTGCCTATGTAATGCTCATTGTCACAATCAAACTGCTTTTTCCGTCTGCACTCATTTTCAGTGGACTCATTCAGCGAACTCGCACCCGAGACTGCAGCGCTGGGTTCTGCGAAGTAATTTGCATGAATAGAGATGCAACAGGTTTCTTTGAGTGTGCGTCTAACACGTATTCTTCATATTGAATCTGCTACTATATTCATGACCATGTCCTTAATTGTATCAACATTCCAGCTTATTTTTATTTTGACATTTGAGTTTTCTTCAGTACTTTTCTCAACATCTGTGCTTGTTGAGCCGTACTCAAGACCATTAATCTTGTCTTTCACTATTACATTAATATATAAAACTGTTGATGCCGAGTGAGAATTCAAGGTCCCGAATCTGTCATGCGAGTTAAATAAGAACCAATAAAAAGCTCTACAAAGGAAATTTTGTTAAAGGAGGCTGTATAAGCATTAAAATAGCACATGCCATGCTAAAAAAAAAAAAAAAAAAACTTGTTAGGTATGCAAGGATGACACTGCTGTTTCTGATGTGTCACAAAAAAAAATCAGTGCCATACAGTGTTCCTTATGGAAGTACAAACTGTTGAATTCAAAGCCCAGAAGTTTTATTCAAGAATGTTCCTCAATACAAATGTATTTAGAGATCTGAGCCACTGACTCATACATGACTATGTGGCGAACATTCATTTTCATGTGCATTATAGTTTACAAGGTCTAGTCTGCATTGATTTATTGCATTCATGCTGAAACTGGGAGGGGTTCTCTGGGTATGAATAAAGATATAAACATTTCTTGAAATCAAAACATTTGAGAACGGACAAAAGGAAGGATCTGAGAACGGTATCTTAGATTCTCTTCTCTTTTTCTTATCTCTAATTTTCATCTTATTTCACCTGTTGCATTTAGTTTTTTTAGCGCAGCTCTTAGCACCCGTTTCCGCGTTTCGCGGCGTCGCCCTCGGCGTAACCGCCCAACTAAACTTGGCAGGAAATTGAATTAATGTTGCGGTCATGTGACGTTAATATTTCCGCTAAGTCTAGCTGAGAAACTGAATTTTTTATGGATGACATGTCACGGTCATGCAACGTCATTTTCCCCGCTACTTTTAGTGGGAAAACTGCATTTGTGTTGAGGTCATGTGACATCAATTTCCGCGCTAAATTTTGTGGAAAACTTAACCCGCTAAATTTAGTGGGCAAATTTTCCCGCTAAATTCAGGGAAATGTTTCGCTAAATGGGAGGGAGCAGAAGAGTAGGAGGGTTAGGGGGTGGGGGGTCATACCCTCCCATCCTCCTCTTCAAGATCTGTGCTCTAATTTCACATTACAGAGAATTGTAAACGTCTCATATTTCATCTCATGTTTATTCAACTTTTATATTGCAGGTGCGCTTGCAGCACAAATCTGGGTTGTGCTGATCCTCTACGCACAAGTTAGGAACTCCTGAGTGGCAAGAGTGGGAGTTTGGTCTGACAGCTCAAGGGACACCATTGTTCAGTATTGAATTTTTAATTATCTTCTTTTGAGCAAAGTTAAGCTTTGCTGCTTGCAATTCTTCTAAAAATAAATACCTGCAACCAAATTTACCACGTCACGACATTTTGCCTCTGCTCTTAGTGCTCCTGGTGAGCCTCGGATAAGAGCTTACTGGTGTGCAAACATCATGCTTGTTTGAAACCACTCACTAATGTAGACTCGCTGACATCCAGCATTCCAATGAAACGCTGGATGTCCATAGGTCTTTCTTGAACAATGCAAGCGGGAAAGGAGCCATTCAATCGTGTCGTATTGGGGGACATTCTAGAGAGTGTTTTTTTGTATGTTTTACAGATTTTTTAAAAAAAAGCCGTAAAAGCTACATTTACGCGGTCTGTGCACGTGAGTTATAAGGCCAGGGCGGCATAGTATAAAAGGCTAATTTGTAATGATCAGTCAGCTTATTACAGAGATGTGCCAGTCTTCTTTCAGAAAACTAGATTGGAGGTTCATCCTAGCATAGTTTTATCCCGCGAATCTGAATATCCCGTTCGTTTTCCACAAAGATATAACTAAACGTGAGAAAACACAAAAAACATCCTAACAATAGTGACATCGTAAGAAGACCTTTCGGCCGCCAAGCGTGTCGCTTAAGGGCCGCGCGTCCAATCTCAAGTTTTCTAGGTATATTCTCCCGCATTGGCACCAGTCGTGACACATTTTTCTGCCCTTTTAAAAAATAGCACGTGCGTGCATAGCTTTGATAGGTGCTGAAGATGCATGAGCAAAGATTTCGAAAGCCACTTTTGTGACGTCGCTCTCCAGGGAAGTGCTTTCACAGCGCTTTAAAAATGACTCTATGCAGCCTCGATTCATAAAATTACCAAATAATTTGCATATTTGAGATTCTGGAGGTCATATGAAGATTTAAAAGTGTTTTCTCAAATACAGAACCGCTTCAGCCTCTCTCTAAGTATCGTATGTTCCTGAAATTTTTAATCAGTGAAAATAGACCCATGGTTCCAATTAGAAACTTGCTAAGCATCATCAAAACACACTAAATCAACTTTCTTTGTGAAGATATAAAACAAGAGCAGCATTTTATGGCGTTCTAAAAAAATGGTCAATTTGTACGCGTTTCCAGACTTTGGTTTCTTACCAGAGCGCATCTTTGCACCTCTGGTCCTGCTGCCCGGTGGCCGCAGTGCGAAGCCGCCCCCGCGCCTCCCTCGTAGGATGGAGGGAAGCAAGGCGCACATGCGTTGCGTGTCTAAGGGGGAACAGGACCTTGAGCGCAGAGATGAGCACTGATAAGAAACTGAAACCTAGAAACTCGTCCAAATAAAGCGTTCTTACAGAACGCGTAAAAGGCTACCCCTGCATTATATCCTTCTAAAAAGAGTTGATTTTGTGGTTTTCAATGACTCAGCAAGTTTCTAATTGAAACCATATTTTCGTTTTCACTAATTAAAAAGTTAATTAACAAATTGTTAAAACAGAAGTTCGGGCGAGTTGGTAGTTCATGACGCACGAGGACACAGCGCACCCGTAACAAACACTCACCGTTCACAGTCACCCCAAAAGAAAGGGACACTTACACAGCGCTGTGTAAGTGTCCCTTTCTTTTGGTGTGACTGTGAACGGCGAGTGTTTGTTACGGGTGCGCTGTGTCCTCGTGCGTCATAACAAATTGTATTTAATTATCTGACTGATTGTTACGATTAGGTCCCTATACTACGTACGCCTGGCCGTATAACTCGCCTGCACAAACCGCATTAATTTAGCTTTCACGACCTTTCTAAACATATATGTAAAGCTTAAAACTAAATCGCCCTGTACAACAGTGAAAAGGTGAAACCAGCATGTTGGAGCCATATGGCTCCACCGTGCTGGTATCGCCTTTTCGCTGGTATAGGTTGTCCCATATTACGTTATGCATGTATGGTTCCACACGGTTCCGCCATATTCCACTACGCTGGTATAGGATGTCCCATAATACGACACGCTTGTATGGTTCCGCCTACCTGTATCGTTCCGCCTTAATCCACTATACTGGATCTGCCGATTCGCTTGTATAGGATGTCCCATATTACGGTTACGCTTGTATGAGCCTTTTCCGTCATCTTTCCATCATCGAAATTTTCCAACAGGGATGATAAGTGTTTGTAGCTTGAAGATAAGATTTCTGACGTTTAAACCTTTAGCGGAATCCGCGTTGCACTACGACATTCCACTGTATGGTCAATGTTCACAGCACAAAGAATGAGTGATGGATAGGATCATAAAACACATGATGAACAATATGTCATATGGAACAAAATATATCAGGTGCTGGAAACAAGCTAAAGAGTATAGAATTTTATTTTTAGGAACTTTTTACGCTCGTTGCAATTCAAAATAATTATTTCATTAATGCCTACCCTGTTGGAAAATTTCGACGATGGAAAGATGACGGAAAAGGCTCATACAAGCGTAACCGTAATATGGGACATCCTATACAAGCGAATAGGCGGATCCAGCATAGTGGATTAAGGCGGAACGATACAGGTAGGCGGAACCATACAAGCGTGTCGTATTATGGAACATCCTATACCAGCGTAGTGGAATATGGCGGAACCGTGTGGAACCATACATGCATAACGTAATATGGGACAACCTATACCAGCGAAAAGGCGATACCAGCACGGTGGAGCCATATGGCTCCAACATGCTGGTTTCACCTTTTCACTGTTGTACAGGGCGATTTAGTTTTAAGCTTTACATATATGTTTAGAAAGGTCGTGAAAGCTAAATTAATGCGGTTTGTGGAGGCGAGTTATACGGCCAGGCGTACGTAGTATAGGGACCTAATCGTAACAATCAGTCAGATAATTAAATACAATTTGTTAATTAACTTTTTAATTAGTGAAAATGAAAATATGGTTTCAATTAGAAACTTGCTGAGTCATTGAAAACCACAAAATCAACTCTTTTTAGAAGGATATAATGCAGGGGTAGCCTTTTACGCGTTCTGTAAAAACGCTTTATTTGGACGAGTTTCTAGGTTTCAGTTTCTTGTCAGAGCTCATCTCTGCGCCCAAGGTCCTGTTCCCCCTTAGACACACAACGCACGTGCGCCTTGCTTCCCTCCATCCTACGAGGGAGGCGAGGGGGCGGCTTCGCACTGCGGCCACCGGGCAGCAGGACCACAGGTGCAAAGATGCGCTCTGGTAAGAAACCAAAGTCTGGAAACGCGTACAAATTGACCATTTTTTTAGAACGCCATAAAAATTCTGCTCTTGTTTTATATCTTCACAAAAAAAGTTGATTTAGTGTGTTTTGATGATGCTTAGCAAGTTTCTAATTGGAACCATGGGTCTATTTTCACTGATTAAAAATTTCAGGAGCATACTATACTTAGAGAGAGGCTGAAGCGGTTTTGTATTTGAGAAAACACTTTTAAATCTTCTTAATATGACCTCCAGAATCTCAAATATGCAAATTATTTGGTAATTTTATGAATCGAGGCTGCATAGAGTCATTTTTAAAGCGCTGTGAAAGCACTTCCCTGGAGAGCGACGTCACAAAAGTGGCTTTCGAAATCTTTGCTCATGCATCTTCAGCACCTATCAAAGCTATGCACGCACGTGCTATTTTTTAAAAGGGCAGAAAAATGTGTCACGATTGGTGCCAATTCGGGAGAATATACCTAGAAAACTTGATATTGGACGCGCGGCCCTTAAGCGACACGCTTGGCGGCCGAAAGGTCTTCTTACGATGTCACTATTGGTAGGATGTTTTTTTTTTTTTTTTTCTCACGTTTACTTATATCTTTGTGGAAAACGAACGGGATATTCAGATTCGCGAGATAAAACTATGCTAGGATGAACCTCCATCTAGTTTTCTGAAAGAAGACTGGCACATCTCTGTAATAAGCTGACTGATCATTACAAATTAGCCTTATACTATGCCGCCCTGGCCTTATAACTCACGTGCACAGACCGCGTAAATGTAGCTTTTACGGCTTTTTAAAAAAAAATCTGTAAAACATACAAAAAAACACTCTCTTGAATGTCCCCCAATACGATACGATTGTATGGTTCCTTTCCCGCTTGCATTGTTCAAGAAAGACCTGTGGACATCCAGCGTTTCATTGGAATGCTGGATGTCAGCGAGTCTACATTAGTGAGTAGTTTCAAACAAGCATGATGTTTGCACACCAGTAAGCTCTTATCCGAGGCTCACCAGGAGCACTAAGAGCAGAGGCAAAATGTTGTGACGTGGTAAATTTGGTTGCAGGTATTTATTTTTAGAAGAATTGCAAGCAGCAAAGCTTAACTTCGCTCAAAAGAAGATAATTAAAAATTCAATACTGAACAATGGTGTCCCTTGAGCTGTCAGACCAAACTCCCACTCTTGCCACTCAGGAGTTCCTAACTTGTGCGTAGAGGATCAGCACAACCCAGATTTGTGCTGCAAGCGCACCTGCAATATAAAAGTTGAATAAACATGAGATGAAATATGAGACGTTTACAATTCTCTGTAATGTGAAATTAGAGCACAGATCTTGAAGAGGAGGATGGGAGGGTATGACCCCCCACCCCCTAACCCTCCTACTCTTCTGCTCCCTCCCATTTAGCGAAAAATTTCCCTGAATTTAGCGGGAAAATTTGCCCACTAAATTTAGCGGGTTAAGTTTTCCACAAAATTTAGCGCGGAAATTGATGTCACATGACCTCAACACAAACGCAGTTTTCCCGCTAAAAGTAGCGGGGAAAATGACGTTGCATGACAGTGTCATATCATCCATAAAAAATTCAGTTTCTCAGCTAGACTTAGCGGAAATATTAACGTCACATGACCGCAACATTAATTCAATTTCCTGCCAAGTTTAGTTGGGCGGTTACGCCGAGGGCGACGCCGCGAAACGCGGAAACGGGTGCTAAGAGCTGCGCTAAAAAAACTAAATGCATCAGGTGAAATAAGATGAAAATTAGAGATAAGAAAAAGAGAAGAGAATCTAAGATACCGTTCTCAGATCCTTCCTTTTGTCCGTTCTCAAATGTTTTGATTTCAAGAAATGTTTATATCTTTATTCATACCCAGAGAACCCCTCCCAGTTTCAGCATGAATGCAATAAATCAATGCAGACTAGACCTTGTAAACTATAATGCACATGAAAATGAATGTTCGCCACATAGTCATGTATGAGTCAGTGGCTCAGATCTCTAAATACATTTGTATTGAGGAACATTCTTGAATAAAACTTCTGGGCTTTGAATTCGACAGTTTGTACTTCCATAAGGAACACTGTATGGCACTGATTTTTTTTGTGACACATCAGAAACAGCAGTGTCATCCTTGCACACCTAACAAGAACTTTTTTTTTTTTTTTTAGCATGGCATGTGCTATTTTAATGCTTATACAGCCTCCTTTAACAAAATTTCCTTTGTAGAGCTTTTTATTGGTTCTTATTTAACTCGCACGACAGATTCGGGACCTTGAATTCTCACTCGGCATCAACAGTTTTATATATTAATGTAATAGTGAAAGACAAGATTAATGGTCTTGAGTACGGCTCAACAAGCACAGATGTTGACAAAAGAACTGAAAAAAACTCAAATGTCAAAATAAAAATAAGCTGGAATGTGGACACAATTAAGGACATGGTCATGAATACAGTAGCAGATTCAATATGAAGAATACGTGTTAGACGCACACTCAAAGAAACCTGTTGCATCTATATTCATGCAAATTACTTCGCAGAACCCAGCGCTGCAGTTTCGGGTGCGAGTTCGCTGAATGAGTCCACTGAAAATGAGTGCAGACGGAAAAAGCAGTTTGATCTGTGACAATGAGCTTTACATAGGCAAGTGACATGTCATTGTTACTGTTACAGTGCCGAATGTTTCAAACTGCCAGTCGTATCATTCTGCGAGTTCCATCCGTATATTACAGGGTTTGGCTCTCTCGAATTCTTTGCGAGAAAAATTATGAACTGGAAATGTCTAGCGTAGTTCTAGAAAAACTACTTCCAGAATCCTAACTCAGCATCGTAAAGAATATAAAAAGTTTCTAGAGATAAGGTTAGTGCATGAGTTGAATAAACTAAACACTTGGTTTTGTGAAACCATCTTGCCGTAGTAAACGTATAAAGTTCCCCTAGGTAGAGCTAGTCATTACGGATGATTGTGCCCATTGCATACCATAAAAATTTAATTTGCAACCTACACTATTTACAGACTCAACCAACTCTGAATAAGTGGAACACTTGGCACTAAAGATTGGTCTCACCATGACTGTCTGCAAACATCCACATAATAATTTCCATAAACCTATGCATTTCAAGAAAATATTTGGAGCGAGCTGTTTAAACTGCCATAACACTTTTTAACACTAATAGAAAGCCTGTAGTGGGCCACAACTTAAGCAGTTTTTACTTCATTATGAAGGGCAATAACAAATATGTCAAGCTTAAAACTAGGCCTGCACTGAATTGCTTTCTTAAGTTGAACGTGCTATGCTCGGTTCAATATATTATCTTTGCAGAGCCGACAATGTGCAAGTTCCCATTTTTTTTATATTTCACATCTCCCGACTGCTGGGTGGGGTAGGTACATAAGATTAATGACACCAACGTAACACAATGATTATTTTAAGAATTTGTTTGGGTATGGCACTAGCGAAGCCATCTGCGGGAAGTTATTTCTGTGACTCCGTCGAACCTACATCCATGGGCTTTAAGTTCACATGTGAATCATGTCTGCAGACGCCTTTTTGTAATTGGAACTCCATCCAACCCGAGATTTGAATGTTTTTTGCATTTTAGGCTTAGTAGTGCTTTTGCTGTTTCACTTCAAGAATAGGTAAGAACGCTTATTTCGAGTAGCATACCTAACACTTGGTGGCATGAGGACTCCCTTGTCGTGATGCTAATCGAAAGCCACAGGCAGGGAGACACTGTGATGCTCTAGCTGCTGGGATTACCTCCCCCATGGTCCTGGCCGGACCACAGAAGAAGATTGAGTCCAAGCTTGTGGCCACTAGGATTTCCAGATCTTGAGGCAACCAAGTAGCTGGAAATAAAAACAAATCACAATCAAGTACTTGGCAGAGCTACATTAGAATGGCTAGCATATTCTTTCATGATCAGCACATAGATCCTTTTGTTTTTATACTTTGTACTTGTACCTATTAAAGAACTGCTCCTTCACAGCCACAGTCATAAATACACCACAGGACAAGGCCACACAGGCCTTGATATGATGGGTACCGAATTGAGACGAACGATCAAATGCATTCATTTAACCCTCTTTCACCCCAACCTGGGAGATTTCTGTCAAATATTCACATTTAACTCTAAAGACTATAAAAAAAAAACCTACTACTGCAATGCAGAGCCGTATAGTGGGAGAGTTTAGCCAGTGGGTGTGGTGACAAAGGTGCCGGAGAGGAGGAAAGGGAGGAGAGCGCCGAAGGAAAGAGAGAGAAGGCAGCAAAAAGGAGACGACCGCTATTTTGACGCAACGCTGTTGGCGCGGAACACTGCTGAGGCTATGTGTCGTCTGCTACTGGCTTAATTCATTTTTGCCTTTATAAAAGTTTGCGTTTAAACATGGAGAAACTTCTTTCTTTAGGTTTTTAAGCCACCGAGGAATAACACTATATTATTTTATTGCCAGAGCCTGCCAAATAAAAGCTAAGGGCAGGTATCTGGATAGAAAGAGTTTAGTTGGCGCACCAAGAGGCTAACCAATAAAAATGGGTACCACTCTGCGCAAAATGCCTAAAAAGCGTGCATCTCTACTTGACACTAACAGCGGCACACACTATCTATTTTACTGACTAAAGGGTACTAGATCATTATTTTCAGCTAACTAGTCAAAATAGATATTCTTGCCGACTTGCTTTTTAGGAAAATTTTTAAATTTACAAGAACTATTAAGACAACGGCTAAAAAAAAAGCAATGGCAATACCAACAATCGAATTCGCCTGCTCTCCAGTAGCACGACATCTATAGAAGGCAGACCTGCAGAATGAACAAGCAGTCTAAAGAAGAGTATGTCCCATGTATAATTTCTTTCCATGCTGCAAAGCAAGTGCTGGACAGAGGTATCACGACATTAACAAAATTTCTTGCCATCAGTTGAGAACAAGTTAGAGCAGTGAACTTGTCCTTGCCCTTGGCATAACGTTTTAGTGTTGCCCATGGAAACTCAAATAAATTTGTGAATAAAAACAAAAAAAGACTAACCTTCATAAAAAAAATCTAACTTTCGCAAAGAAAAGTTATCTTGAACAAAATATGCGGGATACAGTTGTACAGCATCCACTTTTGTGCTGAACCAATTTTGAGGCAAATCAGCGACAATGAAAAGAAAACGCCTGAGTACATTAGGGAAAGACAGAAAGAATGCATACCTACAACAAAAAAATTTAGAACGACCACGGGCAGGAACCTCTGGTGAGGCTCTCGGAGTGACTCCCTGCAATGGGCCTGCGCAGACCAGAGAACAAGATCTGTCAGAGCTTGCAGCCGTAAGGTGCTTCATACCATAAAGTTCCAGAAGTAGCTGCAATTGGAAGCAAAGTGCATTTCATTTCTCTGCAGAATGGAGAGTTTAATAGCTAGTATGCATTCATAAGGTGATAGTCACGAATGCAGATTTTTCAATGCAGCACTATATCACCAAATTGTTAACCGTGCCGGGCAACACTAAAAACCGGGAGCATTATTCCAAAGTATCTCAGTTTAAAGTTAACCACGGCAGAAGCTGCAAGCCATGTGACCTTCTAGTTGGATGCCATGGTACGTCGAGCTTCTAATCATGTCTCACACTGTTTTTGCTGCAATGGCTTGTAGTGTAAAAAGTGGTCCAGCTTAAAGAGATGCAAAGTATAGACGTTTGTGAGTGGGGCCCTGACCTAGTCTTGAGCTACATTGCGAGGAAGGACGTTTCAACCGGGATGTTTGCTGTCTGCATCCACACGACCAGCTTGTGCACAGCGATTGCTCGTGCCGAGTATATGTCCTCGACAGTGCCATTATTTGACAAGCAGTTTTATGAATGTTAAACATGACTGACTTGCAGAGAGACTGCATCTCAACGGCTAATGACTTGGGATACCTAACTGAACACTGATATATTAACTGAATGCAAAACAAATTACCTAGCAGGCATTAAATTTATCAACAGGGTGGGTCGACTCCGCATTAAGTTGGAGTCGATGCGTCAGGCACGTAGCCAGGATTTTGTTTCAGGGGGGGCCCCCTCATAACAAAACGCTGTATGAGGGGGAGGGGGCAGAGGATGACCCATGCAAAATGGAAGATATCGGGGGGGGAGGGGGGGGGGGGGGCCGGGCCTCATAAGCCTCCCCCTGGCTACGTGCCTGTGATGCGTAATAGGACAATACAAACAAAGATATGCCTTACAATTCCTTTTGCACCCCCAAAATGATGTGTTTTTGAAGGTAAGATACACAATGTTCTTGATTCAGAAAGTGCCTCAGCTGTACAAATGCATATGCAGTAAGGGCACTCGCCAAGCCTATTCTCCTCAGCTCTGTGCAGGTTAAGCTAAGTTAGAGCATAGAGGTACACGCTCACTGGCAGCATGAGAAAGGCAGGGAGAAGTCTCCGTTGTTCCACCACCAGCCCGTCTGCTACCTTCGATGACGTTTCAGCGCCTCATGAGCCTGGAGCAAGCACATCTGTCCAAAGTGGGGTGAAAAGCACAAGCACGTGCTGGAGGACGCCCAGCCATTCTCTTTTTGTCATTGGCTATTCTACATATTTTAGTATGACATATTTTGAAGTGAGAAAAAGTATTGCAAATATGCAGTCCAACTTTGACCATAATACAGAAGTCTGATAAAGATAACAGTTGCCATTCACCATTTTCCAAATAAGTGCTCCCACCTATCGGAACATCTACACATCTGGTGCGTGAGTGGGTTCAGGACTGAGACGCTAGAAAATGAAGCGCTCACAAGGCTTGTCTGGCCCTTCCAACCATGCGGGTACATTCATCGCAAATCCCAGATTTTTAGACAAAATGATTTAGAATAAGCAAATCTTGTCTACGCCCGAGGTAGAACATTGAATTGTGATTCCCCCATTTTGTGCCAACCATCCTTCAACCTGCGGTACCACCTGCAAATGAACTATGTTGTGCTGCGGCACGCGTCCATGCTGCCTGCTTGAGAAGAAAACCACTGCTCATGTTGAAGACGACATCTCACAATGTACACGCAACAATGTTTAACGAACTAAAACAAAATTGATATCATTCAATAGACACAGATAGGCTTACAAAATGTCGACACCATGATTGTTGTTGTTGGTTTTACTCCTGCATACAAACATAAGTGACTTCCTCTTTCCTCCGATGTACAGTAAAACCCCCTTATCTTCGTGGCCCCTATTTCTTCTCGAATCGGTCACAGAGGACATAATCGCAGCCACTGAATTCTGCAAAATTATAGGCCGCGACAATTAAAGGTTCGCCAACATTAAAGAGTTTACTGTTCTTCCGTGTGTCACATGATGTTAACATTTCAAGGAGACTGAAGGCATTGGTTTAAGAAAAAATTGACCTATGAAAAGTAATGCCCTTCTCCAGGTTAGGCACGCGAGATTCTTCTGCCCTACCTATAAGGCGGCAAGTTTGTTTCGGCAGAGCTTTTGGTTAAACGGAGTCACAAAAGTAGCTATACTTGGAGTCAACTATTTTGTGCTGCATTATAAAGCTAGAGTAAATTCCACTGTGCTTCTGCACAGCACTGTTTGTTGCGAGAGCATATGTGGTTTAGTGTTGCATCCCATTTGCATGATCTAGAGAAACTAGCGCTGACAGAGTTGGAGCACTAAAAAAAAAAAAAAACAGCCGACTGTGGAAACATTGAGAGATGCACACATACAAACTGTGCATTTCTTAAAAGTGGATTCGAGCAAAGGTAAAGACAATATGTATACTTACGGCGGCCATACTTGCCTTTCCATAGCATGACCACTTTTCCCTCGGTAGCACCATCCAGTAAGCACCAGCAACACGCCCATGAGACGCCGCCGACTCACGGATTGAATGACGACCCGCCTGAGGTCTTGGAAGGCGATCCGGAACACT
Source organism: Ixodes scapularis (assembly GCF_016920785.2). Classification (NCBI taxonomy): domain Eukaryota; kingdom Metazoa; phylum Arthropoda; class Arachnida; order Ixodida; family Ixodidae; genus Ixodes; species Ixodes scapularis. Next base: position 11,234,099 of record NW_024609868.1, on the reverse strand, counting down.
GCTTTAGGCCAGATGTTGTATCTGGAGGGGGCAGGGACTAAAAGTAAAAATTAACAAATTTATCTGAAGCGCTACATTCCTATAGCATAAACTCTAGGATAGCAGTTTTTTTTTTTTAGGTCAGTGATGCATTTTAATTAAGCACAAATGGTTGGTTTATATGATGAACCTGCAGCTCCTATTTTCCTTAAGTGTAACGGAGTGTATAACGTTACGTCCGACGGAACCCGAAATAAAAATTAAAGTTACGCCCAACGTAACTGTCAAGCATTCGAGTTGCGTCCGACGTAACCCAAAATAAAAATTAAAGTTACCGTATTTACTCGAAAATAGATCGAACCCTATTTATTAAATCCACCAAGAACAAAAAAAAAAAAATTCAAATATAGGTTGACCTTTTTTTTTATTTTTAAGAACAGGGGAAATTTTGGGCAAAAGAAAGAAAAAAAACCTTTATTTACATCACTCTCAGCTAAATCACGGGGCGATGCCAAAAACTTCATCACCGTCAGAACTTCTGGACATGTTATCATCGTCCGAAGCTTCGTCAGCTGGGTAGACATCCTCGCAAATTCGCAGCAATACTTCACTGACACCGTTATAAAATGACGACAAGAAACGAAAAAAGGTGCGAAGCGACGGAAGACAAACTACAAAGACGCAAGCAAAGCCGCCCTGTCGCCATGAGCAACACGCGAGCCGAGCCGCCTCAAGCAACTAACAAAAATAACATCTTTTTTTTTTTTTTTTTGTGCGCGTTTGCGAGGATGGAGGGTAAAGTGCATGGCGCATCGCGTTCCCCTCCTTACCCGTTGCCCAGCAAGGGGAATGCTAGAGGCGCGATGTCGAAATCCGGCCACCGCGGGCGGCGAGCCATTTCGGCAACCAAAAGCTTTTTGAAACAAGAAGCGGCGCGGCACTACGGCAACGCCGGCTCGGTGACTCGATAGCTTCATGCCTCCGCTAGGGTCGCAAAATTTGGTCGCGAATGTAGGTGTCGAAACTCTTTAGTCACAATTTCCAAGAAGAGAGAAAAAAAAAAAAAAGGCCGATTTGTATTCGAATAAACACGGCAGTCAGCCGCGCGACGACACACACATTATGAAAGCGATTGGTGCGAGCGACCAAGGCGATGAGCGACGTTTTCTAGAAGCCCAAGAACCGAGCGGCGCAAGCAGCGAGAGTGAGAAATCTTCGGCGCTCGGCACCGGCTCTCGTAGCTTCTAGCCGTCGCTCGTCTCGTTGATCGCTATATTGCTAACATGCCGTTCAGAAAGGCGCTCTAAGTGCTTACCATTGCATTGGGACCAGCCTCGCATCCAACCGCAACCAGTCTTGACTTTTTTTTTTTTTTAGCCGCCCAGGTAGAAGTTAACATCGTACATACACCGTTTTCAAGCATGGCTCCTCGTTCATTGCTCGATTTACATTATCAGCAAATGACCGCAATTAAGCACAATTATTCTAGTTCAAAATTGTCACGAACACTTGGCACGTATGCTTATACTGTAGCGCACCTAACGTAATTTAAAAGTAGAACGAAAACGGAACGAGATTCACTTACCGCTTCACGGATCCTAGGCCTTGGGATCCTAGGCCTAACGGCCGTACTTGGAAGTCGCCTGCGGTCCGGCGATCGGACGAGTCGAGCCGGCCTGCCGCAGGCTGACCACGCCTGGTTGAACTATGAGAGGCGCCGTCCAGTTGAGAGCCAGAGACGCAGTAGAAACGGACCGCAAAACATCTGTCCCGTAATCGTAAACGAGCCAACGACCCCCCCCACCGCTCTATCTTCGCCATCTCCGCGACGACCGGAAGTGGAAGCGCGAAGTTAGAAAAGCCGCGGCAGCGGAAGCCACTGGGCGGAAGCTTTAAGTTTCGGTTTCGTGATTAAAGATTAAAACAGCGCAAAGACACGGACAAGAACAAGAAGGTAGACAAACAAGGCGCTACAGTATAAGCATCTTGTTCTTGTCCGTGTCCTTGCGCTGTTTTAATCTTTAATCATGAAATACCAACTAGCCCAAACTTCTACTTTAGTCAATTTCGGTTTCGCTTTTCTCCAACGCAGGCTATACGGTCGCTACGGTTTCGGGCTGGTGGGTTTGTCGGGTTTGTGGCTGGTTGCGACGACGCGAGGGGCCACGAAAAGACGCCAAGTTGGCCGAGAACGAGTCACGGCCCACGATACGAGCAACGGGCCGTTTGCCGCTGTCGACCGGCGATGCGGTATCCGCGGCTTGGTGTCACGATCGGTTTGTTGCCGTGCGCGTTGACTCAAAGCTCGAAGTTATGCAGTTCCGTTCCGGCACCAGCCGCACCACGTTTTCCGGTGCATCGCACGTGGAGGCCTTTCGACGCATTCAGTGAACGTAAAGATCGTGCCCGCTGTTTTCGGTGCTGTGGAAGAAGTTGGGAGACGGAAGGCGTTTAGGACTCCAGGCCGGGCCGCCGGTTCACTCTGAACGAGAGGCGACGTGTGTGTGCACGCTTTGAGGAAGCCTCCGCGTTTCGCCGCGCTAGACCTCGCCGATCGCGACCGGACCAACCGGACCCCGAGTCCGAGAGGCTCTTACGGAGCCAGGAACTGCACCGAGGTAGGAACTGCTCGTTCTGCGCTACCATGCAGTGCTCTACAGTGCTCGGAGCTCTCGGTGTCATTCGTGCTTGCACCGAAGCCTTTGTGACCCCTTCGGACGCGCAAGTCGTACTTCGCAAAGGTTTGGACGGGGCCACCCTCACCGAGCAGCTCCGCTATATTCCGCTTACTTATGATCGCAATAAAAGCTTGCGTTCTCGGGAAAAAAATTGCGGGACCGCTCTCCGCGCCGCCGACGAGGTTGGCCGCCGCCATGTTCTCAGCTGTTCACTCGCTCCCGCAGCGAGCGCCTTCCGATAATCCTCCCCGTTCCAAAATGCGATGCGCTTTGCGCATTGTGCCGTTTACATGACCGCATATTGAATGCGGCAACTGGATTCAATGCGACTAAGTCGCATTCGTGTAAACGTGGCTTATGTTCTTTTTCGACATGTATGGTGTATGTAACGATAGCGGTGGTGAACGACGGACGTTTTTGTTGGAAGATGGCGGTCGTCTTTCTGCATGTATAATTTGGTTATACCGGTGGTCCTGTGGTATAAGCGTTTTGGTGGAAAGACGGCAGTCGCCTACGTCATTGGACGCAAAATCATACCAGCCACACCGAATCATATCGGCAAGCAAAGTGGCTGCCAGTATAGACAGACCCGGAGCCATAGCGGTGCCGGTATCTTCAGTTATGCAGAACGCCAAACCAAACTAGCTGCATGCGTAACACAAAGAAATTACGGTGGTGTCATACCAGAACTGCACAAGCAGCAGGTTTGTTTCTTGTACGTTTTTCCAATAGGGATATAACACTCCCGTAGACGAAACTAGAGATTTCAAACGTACTGAGAGGTACGTAATTCTAAGAGTATACTCACTGCACGGAACTAAGCGTGAAAAGTATTGCATTCCTTCTTTATTTAATGCGCGTTCAGAATTCCTGATGAATCTAACCTCCACCAGAATACTTGAGAGAGAACTAAAGAAATGGTGCCAGACATATGAATCATAACTACTATAACATGGCCGCGTCAGTATACTTCACAGCGGATCTTTTAAGGCCTAGGTTTCCCCAGGATCGTGTCCGGTACCAAACAAATGTCGACACAACACTCCGGTTGCCGCCGTCGCTCATAGATGGCGGTAGCTGTCCAGAGTGTTGTGTTTTCCGGTTCTCTGCTCGCCGCCGTCGCTCATTGATGGCGCAACCTTTCGAGCCTTTCCCCTCTGGCTTGCCGACTTGCGGACGGCCATTACTTCATTCCCACAATAGTACAGCTTCGCTGGTCTTCCTTCTTCACCAGAGTGGAAAAGCTGAAAGTTTTTTGTGTTGTATTTTTGCATATTTTGTCAAGTGCGAAATTGCGTTTGTACATTTGGTTAAATGTACGAAGTCTCTTTCTCATGCTCTATTGGGCGTTCTGTGACATTTGGAGTGTATAGATCAATGGTGGCGTTTGTCTAATTCTTTCGCCCTGTTTTTGTTTTCATGCCGCCGTATGTTTCGTGTTTTGCTCTTTCTTTAATTGTCATTAGTATGCATGCCACTTGGTTCCCTGGTTACATGGTTGCACTTGGTTCCACACAAGCACATTTCTGTTTTCGTGTTCCAGTGCTCTATATTCTGTATTTTTAATGTAAAATAAATATCATGATTACTATATTATCAATATTAGTATTATGATTATTATTATTATTTGAGTTGACCACGCATAACAGAATTTAGAAGTTTATTTGTTTGGTCAGAGGTCTGTTCTATTTGGAAGAATAAACGTAGGCTAGTTTTAATATTCAATTGTCTCCTTACCTCATATATACCAAGGTCTCCTCATAGTGACCAATCGAGACATTCGTATAATATCGTCCTGTGCACTTTCGAAAGTAGAAATAATATCCCGCTTATTTAAGTGTATAGCTACAAGCGTGCCGCAGTGGGGCCTAAGCTTCAAAGATTTCCACGTCAGGGCGAGAATCCAACATTCCATATTGAGAGACCACTGTTCTTCCAATGCAAAATGCAGCAAGTTTTTATTGTGTTTTCTAATTTTAATCAAAAGACAGAACAACATAACCAGGGTCCTTAACATGTCAAAAAAAGAAACGGGTAAGAAGAAGAAAAGAGCTCTCGCCGAAGTGGTTCTTATTCCACATTTCCCTATGAAGCTATGTTCGACCAACGCAGCGAGTCTGGGCTCTCCTTGTCAGGGAAATATGTCGGGCTGCTCGGAAGTGACATATGGTCACCTGGTGCACTCAGTCATGACAGAAAGGTTTCTCGCGCAGCTGATTTTGCGAGGAAAAGTAAAGCCTCAATGAGAAAGCTGACTCTGTTTTCTTTGTTTTGTTTTCTACTTCGAGTTTCTCCGCCACTCTTAAGTGCGCGAAGCTGCAGGTGCCTCGTAAAAGATTCAGTGAACAACCTGAAACAGTGCACTGTTCTATTGACTGAATAAAAAATCCGAGCACTTCACTTTTTGCTTTTAAAAATGTTAATGGTAAAGTTTAACCGCTACGATTCTGCAAACGAACGCTGAAACTTTCATTTTTATCTAGTGGGAAGAAGCCTTGTCACATTATTCGCATGTATTCGCAGAACCTCCGAGCTTTTCATGTGACTAAGAACACCGAATAAATATGTTCGGTACAACCCCCCCCCCCTCTTTTTTCCCCTAACAAAAATAGATACTGTAGCAAAAAAAATACCCCTAGTTTTTTGTTTTTTTTAGTATATGCTGCAATTGAATGGGACCATATTAAAAACAAATTAACGGACAGGAATATTGTCAGTTAATTTTACCAGATAGAAGCAGTAAGATACCTCTTCCATAGAAACCGAGGACACGGAGAAATAAAAAAGGGACAAAACAACAAGTTTTTTTTATCGTTTCGTGTCTTTGGTGACCAGGGAAATTTTTCACCTGCTCGCCTGTGTTTTTATCCTTTCTTCGGAGATATTTCAATGTTTCATTTATTTTAAGGAACTGTCATTCACTATCAAAGCGTGATGAATATTTTTCTGCGACCTATTTTGCTACAAGAAATTAGTAAAGAAACAGAAACTATTTAAAAACGATCGGCAATGTCTCGAGAAGACTAAATCGATCATTCTGCGTCGAAGCTATATCATAGTGTCGCTCATTTTCTACGGTGATACCAACCCGTCCAAGCATACATGTCGCTCATTATTTTTGTTCGGAAAGCAAGAAACATAAATATGCTGCCATCCACATTATTTCTTTGTTTCCAAGTTTCTAAGTTTCAACGACACCGTTTTACTCATTCTCTACAAGATTGGCCAAAGTTTTTTTTTTTTTTTTTTGCCGCTCAAACTCGGATCGTCGGGTTATCACGACATTATTAAATTTTCTCTGACATAGAAACTAACCCCACGCCTTAACGTTTTGCCCCATCATGGCTGGCAAGGCGTATCTTCGACAAGAGTCGAAAGGAGCGCTATGTGCGCACTCTCGCTTTCTGCTAACCCTATAAGACCTGGGAGCGCACGTTTAGGTTAATAAAGCCGCAGCATTTTTCAAAGCCTAGAAGGCTGTGAATGTACCTTGAAATAGGTTCATTCGTGTCTTTCCTGCCGTCCTGAAATGTTTCCAAGACTAAAGTTACAAGATGCGAACTTAAAATTCGGTCAGACTATTTATAGTTTTGCGCCCCCCCCCCCTCTTTTACCCCGTGTTCCCGGTTACAAGCATGTACTTAATGTATAATAATAAAAATAATTTGTTTATTTAATGTGCCCAAAAAGGCACATTGACATTGACGCACACAAGACAAAAAGAAGAAAACGCAAACTGTATTCCACGGTTACCAAAAACTGTGCCTCACTAATTTAACAGTTAAGCCTTCCCAGAATATCGATTCAGTAGCTTGTTGTTGTTTTTCGCAAAGCTAGAACAATAATCCAGTGTCCACATTACCCGCGGTATGTTTCCTTTCCGCAAGCTTCAAGGTACTGGTAATCGGGTTGCGTAAACTCATGCAAACACATGCGAACCAATGCAAACTCATTTGAGCTTGCCACATTTTCCCAATCATTCAAACGTTCAATTTGCGAACCACTATAAAAATACACGAGCTGCACTCACCATGGAAACAAGACAGGAGCGCGTTCCTTTCTGTCCATTCCAGTTAGCTTTCAAATAGGAATCTGACTTGGTAATCACCCAGCGTGAATGGCTGCAAATTGGAGTCGGCGTCCCGTAAAAATTCTTACGTCGCACGTAATCTCGATTGAAGTTAGCGATGCTCCACTTCCCGTGGTATCTGCTTTCTTCCTGAAGGTTACATGCTGCTTGTTTCGCGGGTTGAATTAGCACATAATCCGTTGGATCGTATTTTTAATGCGAAATCATTAGCTGTCCCATGGAGCGAAGCCGGCGTTTTATGTAACCGTCTGTAGCTGCTTGAGGTTACTCGGCACGAGACGAGAAAAAAACGAGAAGCAAAAAAAGACAAACATGTGTGTTTGTCTCTTTGTTTGTCTCTCATTTTGTCCTCGTCTCGTGCGCTGTAACATTCAGATAAATCGCCGATTCGCCCAAGCTTCTGTGTTGTCTGTAGCAGCGAAACGGCAGCTAAATTCCCATTGGCTGCGACGCGTCACGTGGCTCCATAGCAACGGCGTCATCGTTGCTAAGGAGCCAGCAGAACTGCTGAAGGCCCCTGGAAAAGGGGGGGGGGGGGGGGGGGAGGGGTCGCGGGTATGTGTCGTCAACCGGTGCTTTAAGGTCATCCTAGACGTCATCCTCTAGGCGTCGTCCTTAAAGGCATCCTAGACGTCGTTCTCCAGGCATCGTTCTCGACGTCATCTTCTAGGCCTCGTTCTCGACGACGTTGTAGACGTCGACCTTGAACTCGTCCTAAAAGTTGTCTCAGCAGTCGTCCTAGACGTCGTTCTCGACGTCGCCCTAGACGTCGTCCATAAGGTTGTCCTAGAGGTCGTCCTCGAGGTCATTCTTGAGGTCGTCCTAGTTGTCTTAAACTTTAAAACGTCTAGAAGAAACATTGCTCGAAGACATTTCTCCCGCAGGACTATAATGCTTTCGCATTCCTACACGCAATTAATACCCGTGGCACGGGTATTAATTGTCCTGTATTTTTTTCCTTTGTGTGTTTCCCACATTCAGCAAGTCAAAATTTGTTTTCCTTTCGTTTCGTGTTATATTTAAGAAAGATGATGCGATTTATTACCATGAGCAAGGTAAGGCATGCAGTTAAGTACTGGAAAAATAAAGGAGTGTCTAGGAAGCATCAGTCGCTGACAGCTCAAAAAAGACAGGACGTCTTGGGGACGTCTTGAAATGATGCTAAGCCTTACAAATTTCTGGAATTGGTTTATGTAGTAGATTTTGGTGATGCCCAGCAAGTGTCTAATTGAAACCATGCCCTTAAGTTCAGTAATTATAAAAATCAATTGCTTAAAAATAATGAATGACTGTATTATCCTATATTCCTAACGAGCGTGTTGGTACGAAGTACTAGATAACAGAAAGTATAAAACAGAGAGGACGAAACACAGACCAGTACATTCTTTCATACGGGACTTCATGAAAGAATGTACTCGTCTGTGTTTCGTCCTCTCTCTGTTTTATACTTTCTGTTATCTTGTATTATCCTAAACTTCATGAATTTTTCTAAAAAAAATATTTGGTCGTCGGTAAGGGACCAAAAAGCCACCAGTCGCCTTTTATTATTTTCTTTCTTTGGTTTTTTTTTTTTTTCGACATTTATATTTCCTCCAACGAATTTTGTTTAGAGTGCTCTTAGTTTACGTTCAACCTTACAAAAAAAAAGCCAATTAGTGGCCCTGCAACACAGCCACCGCCAAGCTCGGTTGTCGCCTAGTACTGTCTGATATTTGACGTAGAAAGTCTCGTTCCGTCCTGATTCCTACTCTGCAGCCAGCACAGTGCTCGCCACGCGTCTGAGGTGGCTAGCGTTCTTTTAAAATGCGGCACAGACACGCGCGATTCCGCGTAAAAAGCGAGAGTTGAGATGCCATTGCGATACCTTTCGCGTACACAAAGCAAAGTATTGGAACAGTCTTAAAAGACCGTTGCGATATTACGACGCCACAGGAAAAGTCGTTTCGTACGCTGCAGTTTGTGAAGTGTTAAAGGGATACTGAACCAAGGAATTTGGTGTCCATAATAAGTGGCGCACGTTCTTTCCACGAGCCAGCAGCCGCCGGTGTGCGCGAGCACACGCAACAAAAATGACGTCACAGACCTCCATTCGTGGTTGAGATGACAGTGAAATGTATGGGTTTCGGACCAAAGGAGAATAAAGACAAGTTTTTCATCTACACAGTGGTGCCTGGTGTAAAAAGTAAGCCATGAATTGGTCTAACAAGCACGTAGCTTTCACTTGTAGAGATGAAAAGCCTGTCTTTATTCTCCTTTAGTCCGAAGCCCATGCATTTCACTATCATCTCAACCGCGAATGGAGGTCTGTGACGTCATTTTTTGTTGCGTGTGCTCGCGCACACCGGCGGCTGCTGGCTGGTGGAAAGAACGTGCGCCACTTATTATGGGCACTAAATTCTTTGGTTCAGTATCCCTTTAATCTAGTGACACATAACAGAATGTGTGCTTGTCCTTGCCACTCTTCGACATGTGAAAGATCATATTGTTAAAGTTGCGAATTTAAAAACTAAGAATTTATACATTTAGAGAGAGACACCAAACACATACGGACAGACATGACCCATGTCTGTCATAATATGAGTCATGCCTGTCGTTATCTTTCTATTCCCTCCCTAAATCTGTTTGTTGTATAACTACCCACTAATTTCGAGTTTTAAATAGAGACCGATTGATTTTCTGCATAGCAAGAAATGGACTTCCCCTTTAATGCTTGTCACGCAACACATGGTGCTCAGGCATCGAACGCAAAGAACTTTAAAGACCATAAAATATTGCACTTTGGAACTTCCTCTGTCCAGTGATGTGCGGAATATGAATCTGCTCCTTCTTTATGAGTAGCCCTGTATAACTACTCTAAATATTAGCTTGATTTTTTTTAACGCTTTTTGAACGAATACTGTGCGGTACTTAAAGCATCAATCAAAACTAACTTGAACCGTTTTTTTTGTCTTTCTTTTTTTTTCTTTTTTGCGTTGAACTACAAGTCGTGGCATTTAATAGCATCTTCGATCAACTCGCCCCGGAATCGCCCTGAAACCAGCACAGTGCACAGCGCTCCTCGGTCGTGCAGCGCGATGTCGGTGCAACATCGAGGAAAACTGCGCCGCGCCGGTGCACCGCCGCGAGCTCCACCTTGCGTCACTTCGCGTTTTGTTCGTTTATTTTGCGTAGGTCAGCGCACGGTGCCCGTCTGCTGTCAATTTCTTCTATTTTTTTACTCGCGGATTTGACGGTCCCACAGAAATAAACATCGTGGACGTGATTGTCGATGGGGTCACGAAGCGGGTGACAATTCCACATGTATATGTTGGCCATCATTATTAGTTCAAGAAAACGAAACACCAGATAATAGCCGTACCTCGCTGTCATCGAAACGCCTCGCGCCGCTTTCCACGAAGTTCGTGCTTTTCGGGCGCTCTTTGCCACCGCAGCAATCGCCAGTAATCGCGGCGATGGTGAGAAGCTCGTCGTCTCGCCGTCAGAAGACCCGAGGAAATTCTCTAGTGCAGCTGCGAGGCGTGTTCGTTTTCGCAAGATCGCCATCTCGACAGTCTGCGCGTCTGCTAGTCCCGCCCGCCATCTTCTCGCCGCTCCTGGCCGCAATGCCTGATGGGACTGCCCCCCGGCGCACCGCCGATTTTCTTGGTGCGCGTTGGGGCAACGAAAAGCCGCACCGGGAGGGTGCGCTTCGTTGATCGAGGATGTACGGTGCGCACCGGTGCACTTGATCGAAGATGGAGGGGCGCACCTCAGTGCCCCGGTGCGCACCGGTGCGGATGATCGAGGATGCTATAAGAAGTATCGTCAGTTTCGTAGCACGTGATGTCAGCCACTCTCATATTTCAGGCCCAGTGATTTCGCGTTAAAACACTGAAGTGAAAAAAAAATAATTGAATGGGTTTAATTGTTTATAGCGGAGTTGTTAAGGGCTAGGCTCCCCAGTTTTGTGTCCGTGGGCAAATAAATCTCGACACAACCCTCTGGACAGCTACCGCCATCTATGAGCGACGGCGGCTCAGAGTATCCACCCCCCCCCCCCCCCCCCAGCTCCCCAGCTCCTTCTCCACCAGAATGGAAAGGCTGAAAGTTTTTTTTTTGTACATTTCTTTACTAAACATTTTTTAGCAATATTTACGCTCTTAGCAGCAATCTAAAGAGAGGGGGGGGGGGGGGGGGGGGGTAGCCCTGCTCTTGGCCCTGCCCAGTGCTTAAAACTAAGAAACTTTTCTCGGCTCTAATTGGCTGGAGAGATGATTGACCTGTGAAATGTTGGTTGTAAAATTGTATCTGCGTGCCGTAATAGTATTTTAATCGACAATATTTTTTAACGTTTGGAAAACAAAAAATCTAGATAGACGGACAATTGTTTTCAGAAATATCCCGAGGTAACATTTCCGCTTCGGTTTCAAACGATAACAAACATGGCTGCCGGCGCCTGCCGTGTGATCAACGAGAGCAGCTCGTCGTGCTCGTCTATGTTAATGAGTGCGAGTCATTCTGCATTGACCGGTGTGTTTAGACGAAGATCTTCTCAACCGATCTAGTTTCCAGCAAACAACTGTCGCAAGTACAAGCGTCCTTCGGAAGCGCTGTGGGCGCTGTGCGAGTGCTTGGGTTCGTAGCGGGCGGTAGCGGGACTGGCCTGGCGTCCCTATGTTGGTTGATTTGGCTTGATTTGTTTCTTTGGGCGTCTTGATGTTAAATAAACATATTGGTCCCCACAAAAGCGGTACCGCCCCTCTGTGAATTGTGCGATCGTTGTGATTGCAACCATGGTTTCAATACTGAGAAGATACCTACACAGGTAAGAATATACGAGCGATTTGGCTGGAGGCAATCGAGCGTTCGGCTCGAATCAGGTTTGTCCAGGTTTGCTCCCGTCATTTTGCTTCGAAAGGAAAGTGGCTCCGCGTTTTGCGGCGCACCTGGTTTACCGATGCGAATACTTTTAGGTCGCGTTTTAGTTGTGCGTCATCACGCTCAACCACCTTGCTCGCGGACGCCATGCGGAAAAACTAACAAGAACACAAAAGCTTGAAGGAAAGGACTTCATATTTATTTTGTTGATGTTTTTTTTTTTTTTTTTTTTTTAGTCTTCGCGGTTGTTTTTGCCACACTTCGACAGACGCCGAGAGACGCTTGTATTGGACCGCCGTGGCTCGTGCATGATGGAACGCTAGAACGCCACTTTCGTGGTCACGTCTTGCAAGCGTTGTAGACCTTTTCAGACGGGGGCGGAATAGCAGACGGAGCACGAAGGAGAAAACGGACGCCGACGCGCAGTTTTCATGTCCGCGTCTGTGCATGGCACACGACGATAGGCGGTGATGTGGAATAGCAGAAGATACCGGAGGCTGACGCACGTCTGCTCGCACAACTAGCGGGCGATGTCAGACTCCCAGCATAGACGCACCGAATGTCAGTAAAATGGAGACAATAGGCTTCCGAGCCTATTCGGTCGAGCAGCCAAGCCAATCCAATACAACGGACGGGGCCACTGATCTGTGGGAGGGGCTTACTATACGGGCCGTGACCTCCACCTAAATTCCGTCTGGGTCCATATCACAAGAGCGAATGACATTTTAGCGAACGGCGACATTTGAGCGAATGGTCGTTTTAGCGAATAACGGGGGCGCGCGTTAACCCATCCGTCGCGCTGCGCTTTACGCCGCTTCGCGGCGACAGTCTGCGGCAACTCATTACAAAAATATGAACTCACTTGGCCCACCCGAAAACGCCGCTTCGCGGCGTCCGACTATTCGCTAAAGTGTCTTTCAATGAAACGTGGGCGTTCGCTAAAACGTCATTCGATCAAGTGAGTGCCTCCCATTCCGTCTAATGCTGTAAATATTGCAAAAAAAAGTCAAAAATTTATGAAAAAAACGAATGTGTTCCAACCATGCCCTTTAGAAAAAAGAACCAATTTTCTTAACTTCAGTGTCACTTCAAGCTTCAGTCAAACTGGTAATACATGATACAAAAAACTGCAGACATTCCCCAAGCATGTTCGAAGGTTTCATACATCTGTCGGTTCTGAACATGTCTGCCGAACATCTTTTGAATTGTGTAGTATAAAGTGCGACCGCTGCTTTAGGGAGCGGTTCAGGCGACTGTTGAAAAGGGCTTTCACAACCTCGAAAAGGACGACCTCTCTGGCCGAGAGCAAGTGGGGCTATATTTCATTCGCCAATCTAATTGGGTTTCCCTGTCACGTCAACGCTCATTAACGGTCACGACAGCGGTGGAAGGATTTTCTTTCCTATTTTTTACGGAGTTTGTGCCCAAACGGCAGTACTTCATCACAGCGTTCTTTAAAAAGCGTTTAAAAAAAACGTTAAAGTCACGCCCCCCCCCCCCCCCACACACACACGCACACACACTTTCCTCCCATTTCCACAAGTACGAGTATGCCGACATTTCGTAAACTTGTTAGCTGTTTTCCCTTGCAGTTAGGCTTCTTTTTTTTTTCAATATATTATTATTGGATTTGAACCAAGTTACGCATCTCCGAAAGTCCTACGCTATTCAGATTATGGTAAACAATTTCAAAGGAAAAGAACTGCTTGATTTAGTGTTAGTGCTTGTCTCGCTTAATGGGACCATAAAAAGATGTTTCATTGTTTGCTAGAAAGCCACCCCAATAAATCGTACATGTTCATGAAATCCAGGACATGAATACGCTTTCAGCTCATTGGGTTGCGTTTTACTAAAGACTATATTAATAACCCGAGTCGGCTTGGCTTCTAAAGCACCAGTGCAATCAGCTTGATGAACAGTCACATGTGACGTGAACGTTTTAGCTCCGGAAGTGCATTTAGTATCCACCCCTCCAGTCCGTGGTCAGAATGCGCTATCGGGTGTTTAACCTATAAAATTATTTCGGACTTTTTATTGGAAACGTGTGGACTTCTTGTTGACTCTGATTACTTTCTTTTGACTTTGACGGCCGCTTTGACAACAGAAATGTGCTGATTTTATGTCGAAACTTTCTTTACGATTTTCTTCAGCCTGAGTAAAAAGAAAATCTGTTGGCCTTCTATTAACTCTACATTCATTTTGTTTCTGCTGATTTTCTGCTGACAGTGTCATCAGAAAGACGGCGGAAATTCTGTTCACTTCATGTTGAAAATGTTTAGCTGATTTCCTGCAGCCAGTGTTGATTGAAAAGCTACGGACTTTCTGTTGACTTTTACAGCGAAGCTGTTTATGGCTAGGGTCCGGGGATTTTTCGTGTGCGTCACCAAAAACTCCCGTACAAACCCCTTACAAAAATGATCAATGAGTTTCTAATGTATTTTATAAGAAAACATTGAACACTCAATAGAAACTCTTTGATCATTTTTGTAAGGGCGCGTACGCTCGCACCGCACCCATAAATAAAATGAGATATTCACACACAAATGGTAGGACGGTCTGCTCGGCAATTCGTTGTCGAGTAGAACTATTTCAGAACGGTCTGTCATTATAATTACAATCGTTTGCACAAATTATTTAACCTAAAATAACAGCGTGGTGGTTACTGTTTTCTGAAAGAATGAACTTTTCAAGAACTTCATACATACCTTATATAGATTTCTATTGATTTATTATCGCGTCTCTCACTTTCGTTGCACTGCACATACAATTAAACATAGAACATTATAATCTACCTACACTGTGCCCAGTAAGATGCTATACTTTATGGTTCGTGACATAAATTTGGTATTAGTGTCACATGTCTTCGGTGTACTTGTTGTTCAGACAGCGCGTGCTTGTGTTCAAACTTTTCAATATGTTGAATACAAATGTTGACACACCACATGTGCAAAGTTGGGCGTTCTATTAAAATTATTTATTTAATTTTGATGAATGTTCATTTTTATTTTTTTATTTTTTTAGTTTGTAGAAATAAACGACGACCTAGTGGTGAAAGTGCGCGTTCTTTTGCCTTAGACATCAAAATTACTTCACATGTAACTATATACTGATAGCCTAATTCCGATATCCACGCGATATTCGAAGTGAGGGGAGGGCGGGATAGTGCGACTGAACTAAGTGGTGTGCAATTCTTTGAGCTGTGTTGTGTTAGACAAAGGACTGGGGCGCTTAATCTCATCGAAAGGGGAAGGTTGGTACGGCGCACTCTCGAGGCACTCACGGCACGATATGAGAGAGAAGCGGCTAAAAACCGTCTTGCGTGTCAACCCCCCTTACGTTACAACCGACCAAAGGTAACGCTCCGCACTTCACAATTTATTTGAATGTTCCTGCCTTATCTCTGAGCGCCCTTCCCTGACAATTCTCGTGTGTTTTGTAAGAGTAACTGTATTATCAGGTAAAAAAAAAGCGCCAGAAAGAATGTCTTTGGTCACCCAAGTTTGCAATAAGGACGCGCCTCGTTTTTTCATCGTCTCTTCTTAGAGTGCCCTGATTGCGAAACAGGATTTATTTTCTTTCTAATGTTCCAGCTGAAAGCTACTGTGGCAAGCAAGACTAAAGAATTGCTCGAAACATATCACAATTTGGTCAAACCTATAGATTCTTGGAAACGACGGCAATACGTAGTAAGAGAAAACAAACAAATATTGTCACAAAGGAACAAACGAGGAAACAAAGAATAACTGGGGAAACTTAAACGTTTAATGGGGGCGAACTTGTGCCCAAAACTATAAAGGGAACAGAATAAAGCAGAGCGTCGTTGGCGTCGAAGTCGGCGTGACAGCAGTCTAACGCTGGGGCGAGAGTGCTGTCACGTCGACTTCGACTCCAACGACGCTCTGCTTTATTCTGTTCCCTTTTTAGTTTTGGGCACAAGTTCGCCCCCATTAAACGTTTCAGTTTCCCCAGTTATTCTTTGTTAACTCGTTTGTTCTTTTGTGACATTTTGGTGGAGGTGCGGGGTAGGCCAAGGTTCCGGCGACTTAATCGGATCTCGGTCTGGTCTTCGTTGTGTTCTTGGGGGCTTGCGTTCGGACTTGCACTGCGGGAACTCGGAGGGGAGCGCTGCACGGGCATGCGGTTACCCAGCACCTCCACCTAAATGTCACGGGTGGTGACCAAGAAAACAGGAAATAAACAGGAAGAAATAAACGTTTAATGTGGCGAACTTGTGCCAAAAATAAACGGATACAACCGATAATAACAGAGCGTCGCGGGCGTCGAAGTCGGCGTAACAGCAGAGTCGAACGCTGGTGCGAAACTGACTCTGGATCGCTATGCGAAGCCAATTATGTACACGAGTGAGCTCCTGGAATAGTCGCGTAAGGCTCTCCGTGATAAGGCGTTAACAACTGAATCAACTGCTCAGAGTTTCTTAAAGACAAAGGACTATCAAACTCTACTCCTCCAAGACATTTCTGCACAAAAACAGACAGGACTTTCTGCCAGGTGCCGTTTTCATTCACAACAACTCTTAAGGGACTGCGGACCTTAGAGTTGACTGCGCCACCTTCCCCAAACCCTTCACTACGTTAGGAAAGTCACACTCATCTAAAACTGCACATACTCTTCGCTTGTCCTTTTTCAAATCACCAGCAAAAGGCTTAAAAAGTTTAGTAATCGCTAGATCAGCTTTCTCACTGTACATTCTATTCGACAAGACGGCGAACTTACCCGATTTGTCAGCTTGAAGCAAGGTCAGATTCTTGGTGTCAAGATCTTTTTTCACATCACCAAATTTTTTGCATCTAATTTTGTCCGTCAGAAATGACGGATCCACCAGTCTAGACACTCTTTGCAGTGATGCATCGAAAAACAGCTTATTTTTTTCTTGCTCAAGTATCCTCGTCGAAATCGCAAGCACATCCGAAACAATGTCAACTCTCGAAGGCCTTATATCTAAAAAAAAACTTGGGCCCCTTTGCCAGACACACTTCAGTTCTTACATCCAGTTTGTCATTTGACAGGTTTTTGTGGGGCCTGCACACAGGAATCTTTAGTGAACCTTTCACTTTCTGTTGTCATTGCTGCCAAAGCCTTTCTTCTACTCCCCTCAAAACACAACTCCTTCTTTTGTAACAACAGCTGCCGCCACGAACGATACTCTTCAGAGTGACAAAATCTCGGCGAGCTAGATTTTGCTTGTCCGGCGCCCGCCACTACCAGTAGGCGCAATGGCCGTCGCAGAGCGCGAGCAATATAGTAAAGTAAATGGCTCTGATTTTCGACAGCCTCCGCAGTTGTTCTGTCCGTTTTTTTTTTTTTTTTTTCACTTTCCTATGTCCCAGGGTTACTATGGATATAAAATATATTACTCCTCCCTCGGTCTTATCATACTGTGTCTAACCCTTATTTCTTCCCATTCTTTCTCTCGCACTCTATTGTCCTTTTAATTAGTTACTAATTTACTTGCTTACCCTTCTTCGCATTTTTTTCTTGTTTATTCCTTTCCCTTTTGTTAGGGCATTCCATAATTAGCATTGTACGCCCCCGGCGGTTTAACGACGCCGATGGCAGGCGTTGTTTTCAAAGAAACTTTTAATTGATACTAAGTCGCCTTCGGTGCTTCTATTTACGGGTACGTCGGCAACGCTATCGTTCTTTCGTGCGCAATACCATTAACGTAACACTATTGCTGCAACCTAGGTTGCACGCCTAGATTTTAGAATTTTGAGTGGGTAACGCTCGGGGTAACGTGGCATGTTACTTCACTGTTCGCAGTAACGCGTTGCAAGTAACGGCGTTACCACTAACTCGTCACCTTTTTTTGGTAACGTAGCAACGTGCTTGTTACATTTTTAAAACAGTAATGGGTAACGTACTTACGTTACTTAATTCGAGTAACGTGAAACGTAGTTACGTTACTCGTTTCACCTTCTTCCCAAAACCTGGGGGGAAAAAGACTGCATTTAAATATTTTTTTCTTGTTTCTATATAATTCGTTTCACCATAAGACCACACGCAGTTAAAGCTCAGAGCTGATGGGAACAATCAAACATCATCAAAAGGGCACCATCAAGGTGTTCGTTGTGTTTCTGGATGTCTTCTATTATCGCCAAACGAATTATAAACAAACAAAGTTCCATTGACTTGCATTTTTGACGCTGCTTGATTGGTACCATTCATAGCGCCGGCTGTGTCTGGAGGATTCACCCAGGATTTATTTGTAGCCTTTTCTTCATAGATGTGGGAAAACTTTTCCAGAAAAAACGAGTCGCTCGCAGCTGCACATGCAAATCGGGCGCTCGAGGTACGCATGGGCCAAGGGCTCTTTGCCACCGATCTAGGCGAGCTAGATTTTGTTCGTCCGGTGCTTGCCACTACCAGTAGGCGCCAACGGCCGTCGCAGAGCGCGAGCAATATAGTAAAGTAAATGGCTCTGTTGTGTACTGAAGGTATCGTGAAAGAACGCGGCGCGCGAGCATGGGCAACCGACCTGTCCAGTCCACCAAGGTGTCCTGTCTCGCTCGGTACTTAGCAGGCTTTGATTTCAGACTGGCTCGGAAGTTGGAACCACGTTTGAACCATTCAAACGTATTTTGTGAGCACCCTGTTTGCTGATGTTCTACGTTGGTAGTGTACTCGGGTTTTCAGCGTTTGCCAATGCGTCCTTTGTGTGCCGTTGGAGTAGCTCACAGAACTGACGCCTTGACATCATTTATTGACTTGGGCGACGTTCACTGTTTGTTTTAATGCGAAAGCATTAACAGTCCCATGGAGCGAGCCGACGTCATCAGCTTTGAAGCCGCGCCAAACGGCACCTCAAATCCTTTCTCCCAGTAAAGCCGGCTCCCAGCTATGAAACCACGCGAAAACCCTAGGCATATGGCACCTAGTTTCCCCGATCCCAAAGGAGCGGAGTGAAGCTGATGGATTTCGGCTTCGGTTCCATTGGCTGGCGCGCGTCGATGAGGCTCCCATTGGCCGCTGCGCGTCAGTTTCAATGACCGCCACCCCATGGCGCTGCGTGTCCGCGAGGCGGCGTCTCCACCACTCCACGCCCAAGGTCAGCGCGCCGAGGACAGCGCGCGCGCTCGACCGTCAACGCAAGTACGCCGCAGACTAAAGAAGGGAACGGAAGAGCGGCCGTGCATGCTTTCGTATTCACAACTCATAAGAAGTGCTTAGGTTTACCTCGAGCCTTTTTCGCATAAAGTTTGGTATCGACGAATCCGCAGCGGTGTGTTGTGATATATACTTGCAGCGCAAATTTTGCTGTCAAACTTCGCTGCACAAAATTTAGACTTTAGGCGCGAGCCTGTATGGGTTGTGAAATCATGCACCAGTCACAGTCATAGGTAGAAAACGGCTTTTTACTATGGTGCCATTTTCAGAGCTAGGACGTACGACGCGTGCTTTGCTTGCTTTCGGAATCTACGCACATGTGCGTAATGATCAGCGAAGATGACGTGCTGAGCTGTGCGACCTTAAGAACCGAGTATTTCGTAAACAAAAAGCTTCTGGCCGGTGCGATCTTCAATGTTGGTGCTTATGGCGGGTGCTTTGCTCGCTTTCCAAAGCGACCAGCAAGGTATCAAAAGACTAACATTGGTTTCTCTTTCGATTTTTTGTAAATATTGTATTCCTTCACACGTTTATTGTTCGTGTGACTCATGAGCGATCGCGCTGAGGCGCAGGGCATTTCTGAAGAAATGAATAGCGCGCCTGTAGAACTTTCAGTGGCGCTCATGCTGCGCAAGTGCCGGTAGCTTTGACTTCAGCGATGAAAACTGGCTATTAGCGACGAGCTGTTTTGGTGGCGCCCTCCTGTGGTTCCCTGTCGTGACGTCATTACCTTGCGAACAATAAGTTCGATGGTGTTTGTAATTAGAATGGTGGAAGCTTGAAATTATCGCGCTCTCAAAGCAACACTGCCAACACCGTCAGATTTCAAGTTCCTCTTATTTCCGTCGATGAGAAATCCTTTGCTGACGTCATAGTCAGCATTCAGCCAATCGTGACAGGCCGACCATAGCGTCGCTTTTGATCACGTACGTCGCCAACAGACCTTTCTAAAAAACGGCTCCTGGCCGGTTCCATTTTCAGTGTTCGTGCGTATGGCGCGTGATTTGCTCGCTTTACAAAGCGACGAACATGCGCGTGCTGGGCTGAGGAGAACGCACGCTGGGCTGAGCACTTGTGGATATTGGAAGGGTGTATAGACGCTTCGCAGACGCTCCAGATAAGAACCGCCATTGCTGACCTTCTCTTGTCTTACCGAGATGCCGAGCCATGGGAGCGGGCGTTGACGAGCTTCCACAAAGGCCAATGCTGCAGGGAGAAGGACACAGTAGAATCTAAAATGGCAGTACCCTTCCCTGCTGTGGTCATGATGAAGTGAAGTAAGCGTAAAAAAAGGACGCAAGAAATAAACTGTAATAAGGTGGAGAACTGGGCCAGTTGGTTGACGTTATACATAATGGGGAAAACAGGTCAGAAAACACGGACTACGAAGAGGAACAACTACAACAGGACAATGCTGTAAGCAGCATTGTCCTGTCGTGGTTGTTCCTCTTCGTAGTCCGTGTTTTCTGAGCTGTTTTCCCCATCATGTAGGACGCAAGAAATTGAGGTCAGTTATGGCGGCGCCCATGCACAGCTGCTGTAAAGTGTCGATAGGGACTATTTACTGCCGGTCATATCAGTGTGCACGCCTGATGAGCGCGAGCGGACGGCGACCTTCTGCATCTTTTTTGCAACGGGCATTGTGAGCCTAATATTGTGAGCTCGTTTTGAGCATGCGCGCTAAACATCGCTCTCAAATATGGCGTCCAGTAAATAGCGTGCGGCACGCGCCGTTTCCTTGACGCCGGGCGCGGCTGAGATAAATAGATTTCTTGCGAAATCGAAGCGATCCTAGCGCAAACCATCTTGGGATCCCATTGGCCAAGAGTTTGTTTTGATTTTCCAATCTCACTACTCCACATCCCGTCACTACCAAATACTGTGCTTGCACTTTCCAATTTGTGAATTTTGTAAATTTATAATACTGTTCGTGTTGCCTACCAATACGAATAGAATACTAGAGCACGTTCCCTGTTATTTTTTTTTTATTTACTTTTTTTTTGGAAAAAGGCTTTTGACGTGTTAGAGTTTATGCGCAGCTAAGCACAGACCTACGATAGCAGAGAAAAGAAGTATACTATACCAATCATCCTGTTCAATTATCTTCTCAATCTAGTTAGTTCTTAAATCATCCGTTAGCAGGGAAGCCATGCTGCACTCTGGAGCAAGCCAGGCCGCTATAAAAGTAGGGATGTGGCCGGACGTACTCGTACTCCTCACTAAGTTTTGGCGGGTCCTTACGGCCGATGGAGGGTGCTGTCTCAACGGGGGCTCTCACGAAGATGGATGGGTGCAATGCAATCAAGCGCTGACTTTATTTTCATGCAGTGCTGAGGTTCACTAATCCGTCAAAGGGGCAATCGAAACCGAAATCATGCCACTCTTCACCGCGGCCAAAGAGGCCTCATGATGCAACGCGTGCAAGGATTTTTCTAAGTTCCCTTTTTTGTTGTGTGTATGTTTTTACAACCGGGAGTTAGCGGCGTTCGGTGTCTCAACTGTAGATAAGAAATGTAGCCAGGGAAGTACCACCGCTACCCAAGTGATACACGACTGCCCAGTCAACGCAATGGCATCCTGAGGATGTACTGTGGATGTCGAGTCCAGGATGATGGGTAGTCCCGAGGACATCTTGAAAGAGTCTCGAATGATCCTCAAATAATCTTTTTGTCCAGACCCATCATGTCCTGAGAACATCCTGAGTTGTCAGCCCTAAGGACTGCATGGGGACCTTTCTGGGATAAAGGCACCCTACTGGTTCAGTCAATGCATATCGTCAAGGAAGCGTTTGATCATTAATGAAGTTCAGAAATATACAGGGTGTTCCACGAAAGGTGGACAAATTCGATATTGCAAAAACTAAGCGTCGCAACAAAAAAAGACTTGTGTCATTTTCGTCCTGGGCCAGGGGCCTATTTAGGAACATTAGATTTCGGGATAATTAGATTGCTAATTTTTTTGCATAATTAACTCTTTAATATTGGGCATGGTTTCAATGAAAACATTGCTCAGCATCATCGAAAGACACTAAATCGACAAATTGCAGAACGATAGAATGCACGCGCAGCATTTTACGGCTTTCTGAAAAACAGCACAAATTCGACAGGCTTTTAAGTTCCGGTTTGCTATCAGAGCGCATCTCGGCCCCGACGGCACCGCGCCCCGTGTAGAAATAGTGCAACCAACCTTTGCTGCGCTGTCATTGCCCGACGCAGCAGAGGCTGGTTGCACTATTACTCCACGGGGCGCGGTGCTTTTGGGGCCGAGATGCACTCTGATAGCAAACCGCAATTTAAAAGCCCGTCGAATTTGTGCTGTTTTTCAGAAAGCCGTAGAATGCTGCGCATGCATTCTATCGTTCTGAATTTGTTGATTTAGTGTTTTTCGATGATGCTGAGCAATTTTTTAATTGAAACCATGCCCAATATTAAAAGGTTAATTACGCAAAAAAAATTAGCAATCAAATTATCTGGGACTCTAATAATTTTCTTAAATAGGCCCCTGGCCCAGGACGAAAATAACGTCGTTTTTTATTGCGACGCATAG
Source organism: Ixodes scapularis (assembly GCF_016920785.2). Taxonomy (NCBI): domain Eukaryota; kingdom Metazoa; phylum Arthropoda; class Arachnida; order Ixodida; family Ixodidae; genus Ixodes; species Ixodes scapularis. Next base: position 11,211,824 of record NW_024609868.1, on the reverse strand, counting down.
TTTTCACAATATTGAATTTGTGCACCTTTCGTGAAACACCCTGTATATATACAGGGTGCCTCAGATAACATGCAGCGAATTTCATGAAATAATGAAACACTAGACGGATAAAAGCAACTATATGATGACGCAGACATCTTCAGAAAATGTCCCTATTTATTTTATCGTGGTTAACTAATTAGGTAAAATTAATTGATCAACTTTTTATTTATTGGTCTAGGAGCTCAAGTGTTATTTGAAGTTTTAGAATGTCATGAGAAATGATCGATTATGAATTTTACAGCAGTGTGTGCTTTGACTAGTCTTCTTTGAAAGGCAAGAAAAAACACCCATGAACCAAGGCACACAGACCGCTATTGCAAGGTGGGTGGTCAAAGGGCGTTTTAAAATTCCTGAGGTATTTTTTGTTTTGTAAACAGGACTACAGAAACCACACCTTGTTTTAAACAGTATAATTGTAGCTTTCTCCTGATGCTCTACAACATTGCTAATCACAGTTCAGCTCTTAAAGGGGCACTGACACATCAAAATCACATTTTTTTTTATTATCCGAAACGATTGAAAACGATGCCGGGACATTACCCTCAAAATTCGAGATTTGGGAATTCAGTATTCGTGAAGTAAAAAAAAACAATTTCCAAATGCCGAATTCGAAGTTCCCGCGCGATCGGCGCCGGTGCCTTGACGTCAAAAATTGCGGAGACCTGAGAGTCCACTTCCTTTCACCACTCCCTGCTGTTGCCATGGCGACCCAAAGCGAGGAGGAAAGGAGCGAGCGCCCGGCGTTGCGGCGGACCGGTTTTGAGCGGTGTCGCCTGTTTTCCGTTGGAGGATACAAATCCAGGAGACGGCACCACAACGAACCCCCGATTTTTGGTATTTCAAAAAGAAGGGCCGTAGTGCGTTCGCAATTGCGTTAAAAAACATGTTTTAGGATTGCCGTAATTAAATGTTATAGAGATGTCGCCTACAAAGCTTCTAAATTTCCTGATTTTTGACGTCACCGATCAAAAGAAGCGAGGAGGCGAGAGGCGGGAAAATCAAACGAAAGTTTTTTTTCGCGATGCGGTTTTTTTGGCGTGTCTATGACTGCAACTTGCATCGTTTTAGATAATAAAAATAAATACGACCTTTGGGGTGTCAGTGCCCCTTTAAACCAATATTTAAAGAGCTGACTTAATTAATTTTACAGAATTAGTCACAACGAAAAATATAGTGACAAATTTTGACACGACTGCTAAGAGCATACAGCTGATTTCATTCACCTGGGGTGCTTATTCTTTTTAGTGTTTGCTGCATGTGATAAGGGCACCATGTATCCAAAGTACCATTAGGCGATGCTTGATAGCTGACTGGCCTTTTCGGGGTCACCCATGCAAATGCTGAACTGGCTTGCGATGGATGCTGCGCAGGCTCCTTCAAAACCATGAAACCAACACACACAAAAAATTAGAATTATTTTAACAGAAGAATAGGCAGAAAGTACCAGCCAAAATATTTATTGAATAGAACAAGCAAGAACAGCACTCTGAATCAATTAAGGGCCAAACTTCAAATTTTTGTCCTAAAAAATAAAAAAAATACCTAAGAAGATAATTTCCTCTCAAAACAAAATTCCTAGCACGCTAGTGGACCCTTCAAAAATCCCGGTCCGTGTTTCCCATCTGGGCTCCTCCTTTCGGTTATTGAGGGACGTCATGGGAAAGCCTTGAGGAATGACAGCGACAAGGCTTCCTGCGACGTCCCTAGATAAACGAAAGGAGGAGCCCAGACGAGAAACGAGGACTGGGGTTTTTAAAGGGTCTGTTAGCGTGCTAGAATGCTTCTTTCGAGATTTTTCTTCATATTTTTTCTTATTTGGACAAAGAAAGTATGAATTTGGGCTTGTCAGGGCTCCTAAGCAAAATGGCTGGAAACAATAAGAATCAAACAAGACAAGGGTACTAAGATTGAAAAATAAAATAATGAAATGATAATCACTTCCCGTGTTGGGCAATTCTGGCTGCTGGTCTAAAAAGTTATCATTTAGCTGCAGACAAGAGGCATTCATTATAAATAATGAGAAAAAAATATTAGATAAAGATACTAGAATTTGAACACTAAAACAACTGGAAATGATAATGACAAACTAACAAAACTTGTTCTTTGGTGTTATTGTGGCTGCGGGTCAAACAAGTATTACCTGAAGATGGGCTTGAAGAGAGAAAATAAAGCATGAATTAAAGAAGGTGCACACTATACATGGATATAGATGTTCATAAAAAGTTAGGGGGTGTTGCCAAGACCAGATTCCTCAAGCTTCCTGAGCTTCTCCGCCGCGTGTCGTAGCCACGTCTTGATTACCTCCTCAATGTCGTGACGTGTCGTTGTGATACGGGGGTTTCTTTTTACAGCTTCTGAAAAGGTGTAAGGTTTGCTATTACTAGTCACCCAAAACCCAGAGTGCTAGCTATTGGGCAAAATCGCAACAATGGCATGAGTATGCTCATCCCTTCCTTGAGGCGATTGAGGAATTGTCAGAAATACTTTCATTATTATAGCCAGCCAACTGATCACACTGTAAAACTGTTGTGCACTTTCAGAGCATATATTAGATATTTATTGGTTATTTTGGGGGAAAAAAAGAACACTACTTCCAAACACCATTCCTTCAAAAAAGCATTGCCATAATGTGTTGTGTACTTACGGTAAATGAGCTCAACACACTGCAGCTGTTGGAATTTCGCCTTGCCCTTTTGCCCTTTCCAGCTGAAATTCACCGCAACGTTTTGGGTCATTAGAGCTTCCAGCAGTCGACGAGTAGTGGCCCCTACAGTCTTCCCTCCGAGTCCCATGAACCAATTTACTTGTGTCACAGAAAAACAGGTTTATATAAATACCAGGCACTTCCATGGCATCTAGCCAAATGCTCCATAATTACACTTACCAGCTTTTTTTCTCATGGCTTCGCTAGCCTGTAGTTGGCACTTAGATTCCATGAAGGTGTCATAGCTTGCGGGTGGCTCCTGAACGGGGAAGTTGTCGTCATCGTCCTCCTTGTGCTTGTTCACAGCTTCTAACACAGTGCCCATCAGGGCAGTCAGGTTATCAAGCCTCAGCCAGATCATGTGTAGAATTTCCAAGGTGTGCCGCCTGAAACCTGAACCATCAACAGGAGCTTCGTATAAAATTGTTAAAACCAGCTATCAAAGGCAATCCGAAAAGTTTCATACCTTCAGGCTCAGGTTCCTTTTATACAGTTTTACTGGCAACATTATGGCAAGGAGGTGTAGAGCTGGAGGTTGTACTGGATTGCTTAAATGCTGCACAAAAAAACACAGTTTCACTGAAAACAAATCAATGACAAATAAGTGACTTCGGGACCGAACAGTCTTAAAACCCTTAGAGGTCGTGAGCACTTATTCTATTTGCTATTGTTCCAGTCAGGAACTATTTTGTCTGTTTTGGACACTGCACAGGAAGAGCACTCATGTGAACAAACACATAGCAAGTAATTTACCCAGTATTTTTTTTTTTGATTCCCGAGGTTTATAAAGGTACTACTAAGCACAAAGGTGTTATTTCTTTTCCTATGCTGCTAGTTTTTCATAGACAGCATCACAGTGGTTTTCACTTGAATCGCTAGAGCTTGCTTGTTACGATGAGTTTGAATAGGTCTCAATTAGCGCAACACTGTCACTGACACGTTGGGCAAGCTTTCGGCGAAAGAGGCGACCTGCAGCACTGTCTTAAGCCGCCATTATGCAACAAAGAAGACATTCCACTATTATAAACACAATTACGCTTGAGCAGATACTCTTGGCTAGCCTCAGACCGTGCCGACGCTTCACTACGAGACATAGTTTCCTCATTCTACGCTGCAAGTGAATATTGAATAGTAATTAAAAGTTACTTACCTAATTCGCACATCTCCTCGAAAAGGTGCCTGGCCTCTTTCCCGCGCAAATAACTTCCCGCCTCCCTTTTCTTTCGTGGCGGCGTCGGCGGTGTGCGGTTCGTAGTGCGGCCATTGCGGCCAGTGTGCAGAGAGCGGATTCGGCCGTTGCTTCGGCGGCAGAGTGTATTCTACAGCAAAATCTTTTGAATACTATAATCCACTTGGGATGTTATGTTGATTTTATGTCCGACTTCATTTTTGTGGTTTTGTTTTAAATATGTCTTGAATGTTTTGGCATGTGGGTCAAGCTCTAAAGCAAAAGCCGCATTGCGACGATATCACGCAATCGCTATTGCGGTATGAACTTGGCGCGCGCTGGTCGGCGGTTTAAATTGTTTTAACCTTTTTAGCAGCATTTTGGCTTTGCAGTGGTTCCTTTTTTTTTCATATTTGATCCCAAAAGCTTGTTCGAAGAACCTGCAAGGCATTGCTCGAATTTAGCAGAACGGGATGCAAGGACCTTCTGAGGATATCCTTAGGACGCCACGTTGATGACGAATTCCGGATGGCCCGTAGGATTTATCCTGTGGACATTCCATGGACTACTTTTAGTGGACGAGGATGATAGGACCTTTTGAGGATGTCCTCAGGATGTTGTGTGTTGACTGGGTGCACGCCGGTACGATGATCATTCAGATCGAAACTAATGCAGGTGGGGATTCGACCCAGGATCCCTTGGTTCCGCAGCGCGAGCTTTCGCTTCACGCTCTCCGGTCATCGCACTGAGGTCGAGCGGGGACACGGACTGGGCACCAGCGCAGCGTAACAATTCGGCTGGAAATAGCGTTTAGTCAGCGCTTCGAAAAATGCCCATCGGCTCAAATTATTGACAAATAAAACGTGAGGGCGTTAGAGAGCTGGTGTAAGTTCATAATTGTAGAATTACCCGAGACTGCGGTGACGGAAAAAAAAAACGAGAGGAAGAAGGAAAGAAGTCTCAAAACTTTGAGACTTCTTTCCTTTTTCCTGACATTTTTCTGTCGTCACCACGGCTTCGGGTAATTCTGCAATTAACAATTATTGAGCTTACGCCCTTCGAATATAGTGACGTACCGTTGAAGAAGAGCCGCGCGTTCACAGAATTGTCTGAAACGATGCATGTATGATGTAGTAATGCCTTGAAAACGTGCAATGCCTTTACGCCACACGCCACTCTTTCACTTTCAAGACGATGCAGTGAGGAACGGCAGCGAGCTGAACAAAAGGGAAGAGCGCATTCCAATATATCCCTTCAAACATTTACGCCCTCTTAAAGGAGCTGTGCAACGATATTCAATTGCAATGTTTTTCTCTCTACTCGAGCATACTGGCACACCTGGGACTCAAGGATACTCACAAGCAACGCCATTGGCCAAGAAACTCCTTTGTTGCGGTGTTATTTCAAGGACAAAAGCGATCATTTTCATTCAATCTCTTCTTTGCAATATTTGATGACGTAACTCGGGGATCGCAGTACACACAAGTGACGATATTTGAATGCGGTTCATAGATTGGACCCGAGTATTGAGTGGGCACTCGACTTGGGCTTGTGACAATTGCTAGCTCGAGAAGCATTCGGGTTGTGACCCGTGTCCAATCGCTGCAACGACGACAACAGTCGAACCATAACAATGTCTGGAACTCAGCGCGTGTCCTGCGCTTTGCCAACCCCAGCGCGTGGCTATGGTCAACACTGGCGGCATATAATCGGCTCTAGATCACGTGGCCGCTTGTTCTGGCTGCGAGTTGAGGGGGTGAACGCTACTCGTTTTTCTTAAATTTTTTTCTGGGACTTCTATTGCGTGCTTGGGTAATATAGCAATAGGTCTATTGCGCGGGAGCGCTGGCTGGACTGTGATTTAGCACGTGTGGACTGGGATTTTTATAAACAGTGGAAATGTCTATAGACCGTTTGTTAAATTCAGTGCAGTCTGGTGACTCAAACCAGGGTTTATCTTCTGCCGTATGAATGGCGGTAATCGACCTGCAGTCTGTAGTATTTTGCCAATCACCGTCACTTTCCCGAGCCAAAAACAAGCGAGAATGTTTTTTTCTCTTTTTTTTTGTTTTTGTTTTTTTCATTTTCTCATTTTAAACATTTTTTTTATTGATCTCTCAGTTTTGACGGTGACAAATTTATACCTTTTCTGTTTCGTGTCGTTTTCAGCCACGTGGGGTTCGTACCTGATATGCGGGACAAAAAAAAATGATAACGCATTTCAACCTGGAATATGCGAGAAAATATAAGTGAGGCAGAACAAGGATGTGCGATAATCACGCATTTTTCGTAAACAGCTTCCAGCGACGTGGAGAGATCAAAACGATGTTTTACCGCATACCAGAAGTGACGACATTCAAAATGGTCGCGTCCTTGTGGAAAAGGTGTATACGAGCGGTAGGAATAAAGCACCAATCCATACTGAAGCCGTGATAAACTTGTATACATCAAGGGGATTTAGAGTCGATAATGTGCCGCCAACAAACTGACATGAGCCGAGTTAGAAACAAACCCTTACGCAGCTCTTGTATTCAATTCCTGCGTCGCATCGTAGTGACGTCTCGGATGTACAGAACTTGTATCATCCACTTTGGAGTATCTACAACTTTTTCCATCCTCAACGACCGCAACGCCGCCAATTAGTAAACACTTATTGCATGCCTCAGATGTTTATAGTGGTCCTAGTGGCCAGACTGAATATCGAAGATGGTATAATGTTCTTGTTTCCGCCCGCTCCATCCACTGCGTCTCGCACTCCAGCAGGCTCTGAGAAAGTCGCATTTACACTGCAGCCGCAGAAGATTGCAACCACAAGTAGACATGTGCGGAGCGGTCACGAGCTTACCATGCACGAGAGAGGAATGCTTAGCGCTGTTTATAGTCTCCATATCTGAACACAGTCTCTCCACAGTAACACATCACATTTTGGGTTAGTATTGCCTTTGACGGCAAAGAGTGACTTTTTTTTTCGTTTTGCCTTTTAACTTAATTTTTTGGAAAAGTAAGAGAATGCCACATCATCTGGATTTGACGCTGATTTCAACGGGCAATCTTTACGCGCATGAATTGTGTTAGTTCTCAGTAAAAAGCGCGTTTCATGACTAACCTATATCCAGTAGATTTACGAAAGCATACCAAAAACAGGGGAATCTATAGATGTTGTGCCCGTATGCAGTCCAACCGTCCGCCGTGCCCTTCAGCTCCACACCGCTTTTCACGCTGGAATCCGATCGAATTGAATCAGATACGTTTGCCATCAAATCAACCCCTTTCTGTCAACCGAGCCCCGATTCAACGTCTCGATTTGCTTCCCCACGACCCCGTTCGTGTGATCCCGACAAAGGAAAGGAGAAGACAACGGAATCTCGATGAACTCAAGCGATGCGCGAGGTGTTTGGCGTTGGGAAACGCCAGATGGCTCGCTGAATGCCACAAATCGTTATACTCTGGGGAGAACGTGTATTGGACCTGGTCTTATTACACAAGCTGCTCGCTCGCATTCCCTCGTAAGTTGTGTGAGCGGAAATCGAAAACCAACAGCTGTGCTTTCGCACTTTCGCTTTTGAGAGGTGAGAGCGCCTCATCCTTTGCTTTGCCCAACCTTTGCACAGAACTTTGCTTTGCCCAACCTTTGCACAGCCGGGCGTGGGGTCGGTGGCCCGAATGTGTTAATGTACCGCAACTCGGAGCACGTCTAGCGAAAGCATGCAGTGAGAATCCGGAGACCCTGGATTCAATTCCCACCCCTGCCCGTTTCGATCGTGATGAGCACCGTACACTGGCACGCGATTGTGTATCACCACTGCTTCGTGCAGGTTAAACACCCCTGGCTGACAGTGATATTGCACTGGCTAAATTTCTCATCCACAGCCATCGTTACGAAAACACTCAGTTGGGAAACACGCCGTCGAAACTTGGTCCGCTGGCGTCCACCGAGACCGAGCTAAATACGAGAACAGCGCCACTCTTTATCATCTGTTTGTACTGTGGTCACCTTGAGCTTTTAGAGAGCATGTTTTTGCGTAAAAACAAACGAAAAAGACTCTTTTAGTATGAAAGTTATTGGAGTTTAGTACAAAATGATGGCCGCGTGATGTTTTTAAAATCTTTAGTTTGCAGGGTTTGTGGCACAATTAATATTGTTTTTATACAACCACGCCTCAGCGGTGCTTTCAGGTAGCGCGTCCCGACCTAGGTGCATTTTAACTTCGGTAGTAAGACGAGGCGCGTCCGCTGGGGAGACGGGGGCGGCGCCCCTGTAACCTCTTCCGCTGTATCTGTTGTTTCGGCGCCAAAATGGCCGATTAAAGCCAAGATGCAAGTAACGTGCAGTTCCTCGAGTGGCCGCTGCGGGAAGAATGGCGGCGTTGTGTTCGCCATTAGCTCGGCTCTTGAGGACAGATCGGGGCCACTTTTTCAGAGCAGTCTCTATGGCATTTTCCCAACTGAGTGGTTCTAGTAACGTTGTCTACAGCTGAGACACCATACACGGGTAACGTTGGCCGACTAATGGGAATTTTTTTGTGTGGATCTGGAGTGATTTAAAAGCGCTCCATGCTTGCGCCTTTAGAGCGGGAAATGCTAGCGCCCGCTTGCACGCGTATAGGAAGATATACCGAAAGAGAGGTGCTCCAAAATCGCTCCAAATACTTCACAGGAGGAATGCAAGCAGCCCCCGTGAACACAATAGGCTCGGCGCGGAAAAGATCTGGGACGTTTGAATGGCATAGTTCGTCGCAGCATCGTGTTTTCTTCTTTATTCTTTAAAAATAAGTTGGCAATTAAAGCCATCTCTCGGGTTGGGCTCTTTGCTACCGGCCGCGTATTTGGTATGCGCGCTATTCGGTTGCGGCATCCTGGTATTTTTTTCTTTTTTTTTTCTTTTTTTTACGTAAAAATACTTTAAAATTACACTTCATTGAGTCACCAAGGTTCTAATATGCAGAATGCGCTTAATCTGTCGTTCGGTTCCACCAACTTTGAACTGGACACGACGTCTGTTACTAGCACAGACAACTTGTCACCAACTCGATAAGCGGGTGTAACAATAAAATGATTATGCGGGTTTTGAAAATAAACACTGTACGTGTCACCCTTGAACTAATCATAAACGAAAAGGCCTAGTGACTTCCCTTGACTTTGACTTTGTGTTTCTGTACGTGTTATATCACCCTTGAACCAATCATAAACGGAAAAGGCCTAGTGACTTCCCTTGACTTTGACTTTGTGTTTCTGTACGTGTTATATCACCCTTGAACCAATCATAAACGGAAAGGCCTAGTGACTTCCCTTGACTTTGACTTTGTGATTTTGTACGTGTTATATCACCCTTGAACCAATCATAAACGGAAAGGCCTAGTGACTTCCCTTGACTTTGACTTTGTGTTTCTGTACGTGTTATATCACCCTTGAACCAATCATAAACGGAAAGGCCTAGTGACTTCCCTTGACTTTGACTTTGTGTTTCTGTACGTGTTATATCACCCTTGAACCAATCATAAACGGAAAGGCCTAGTGACTTCCCTTGACTTTGACTTTGTGTTTTTGTACGTGTTATATCACCCTTGAACCAATCATAAACGGAAAGGCCTAGTGACTTCCCTTGACTTTGACTTTGTGTTTCTGTACGTGTTATATCAGCCTTGAACCAATCATAAACGGAAAAGGCCTAGTGACCTCCCTTTACTTTGACTTTCTGTTTCTGTACGTGTTATATCACCCTTGGACCAATCATAAACGGAAAGACCTAGTGGCTTGCGCTTGTGATGTTGCTTGATTGGTCCCATTACCTGGTATTGTCGGCTGCGTCTGGACTTGTGCTGAAACGAAGCACATGCCTCTAGACTATGCAATCAACTTATACCAAAAATAATAAAAACAAAAAAAAACTCCGCATTATCGCTTTAATGGAGACGGTAAAGCTCAATTACGTGAAAGATACAACAAGAAATAAGGGGTTGGGAGAAAGGTAAAGTAAAAATAGGAATAGAAACGTATTCTTGCGCAAGAAGTGCCTTCTTTTGCAAAAACTATTTTGACTAGGAAAGTATTTGAAAAAACGAGGGTCAAATCGCTCCTCTTTTAAAGTATGCATCGCAGGTAAAAAAGGCTGATGCCCTATCGGTGTCTGTCTAAGGACTTTTTTTATAAAAATTAACAAGGTTTATATTTTGGCTGGTAATTACATTGGTGTAATTGACTTTTAGAGCGCAGCTTTTAGGCGCCCGTTTCCGTGTTTCACGGCGTCGGCGTCGGCGTTGGCGTAACCGTGTTAAATTTAGCGGGAAAATTGACGTCACGTGTTTTCAACACCAATTCAATTCCCTGCTCAATTTAGCGGGGTTGGTGTTGAGGTAACGTGACGCCAATTTTCCCACTAAATCTAGCGGAGAAACTGAACTTTTTTCATAGGTGACATGACACCAAACTATGTGGCGTCATTTTCCCCGCTAAATTTAGCGGGGAAACTGAACTGGAGGAGGAGGGGACGGAGAAGGAGGAAGGGACATACCCTCCCCTCCGTACCTTCCCCTCCTCCCTCTCAAAAGCTGCGCTTTAATTTCGCATTACAGAGATTTGTAAACGTATTTCGTTTTTTTTTTTTAATTAATAAATTGAATTCTTTGATTTCATTCAGCAACTTTTTGGGGTATCATTGAGAACCACTATATAGCGCACCTCACAAAAATATAAGGCATGCGCATCACTTCAAGGTAAAATTATACAAAAATAGTTCCTTTTTTTTCTTTTTAGTGGTAGATGTTGATGAATAAGACCAAGCGAACAGCGTTCAAACCTTCAAAGTGCAGCCAGAACGTACCGCTGTGTGATTTGGTGTCATTCGTATGCCGCCACTGTTCACCATAGCCGCGGGCTGAGCAGGTAATCCAGAGGGTACGGACTAGACCAGACATTACTTCACGCGTTGCCGCCACAAGAAAGCATAAAACTTTTGCTCAGAGTTTACGTGTTGTGCCAAGTAGAAATTACAAGTTTCGGTTGTCGGAAAAATCTAACAAGCCTTCTTGCGTGTTACACCCGCAAAACTTTTTTCTTCAATAAAATAACCTACAATCGAATTTAATTTCGCACCAAGTATCTGAGTTTACCAGGTCATGGAAGAAATTTATAAAACTGTGCGAGAAGTCGAATTTTTGTTTTTCTTCTTTTTCGTGCTGTTTGTATTTGCCAGTGCAGTGATTGCACACAAACTCTAACCCATATCATATAAAAATTGTAGCAGATCGTTTTTGAAGGCTCGATATGGGGGGGGGGGGGGGGGGGGGGCGAGGCAACACGCTTCACGGCAAGCCTTTAATAATAAAACAGCTCGATTTTTTTTTCTTGTTTATGACAGTTTTAGACGATATCGGCATCTCTTTTTATTTTTTCGACATTGTGTGTAGTTTCGTAGATATCTTTTCTGAGTCTGTATATTTTTTTTTTTTTACTGTAGCTTACGGTGAGTGGTACTTGGTTGCCATGGCGACAGGCGGGCCTTTTGACGTCACGTTTGTACCGCGAAACATTGCGCGGTCTCAATTCCGCCAGTATTTTAAGAAGGAAGGCAAGTCCCTCGCAGTTTGCTGCTGTGCTTTGTATACGCTGTATGCAGTACCTGCAATAAACATTAATGCGTATTGATAAAGTTGACTATTGTAAAGCGTGTTGGACCACGTTGAATTAAAAACGGAAGTTCATTGGTAGCGCAGTAAGGGCAGCATGGCTGTTGTGGCCGTATAGATTTACACATTTCATTGCGCTGAACAAAAAAAATGAAATTCATGTGCTGTCTGAACGCGGATTGACTAAAAAATTAAACAACCGCGTCCAAAGATTAAGTGGCTGCGTGGCACCGACGACACACAACCATCCACAATCCCTCTTTGCTTGTGGACGAACCAGCAGCAGCCAGGACCCTTATATTGTCACGGGTGGTGAGTCGTGACCAATAAACAAGAAATAAACAGAAATAAATAAACGTTTAATGTGGCGAACTTGTGCCAAAAATAAAGAAGGAAACAGAAGAAAGCAGAGCGTCGCGGGCGTCGAAGTCGGCGTGTCAGCAGAATCGAGCGCTGGGGCGAGACTGACTCGACAAGGTCGCGGGCGGCCTCTTATCTAGAGTGAGTCAGTATCTCGAAGATTCGGCGGAGAAGGTTCGAGCGTAGCGCGCTCGGGGCGAGAATGAACAAGCACTTTCTAGAACAACAAAAACAGGGATGAACGATAGTTAGGTCCGCAGCAAGAGTGAACGACCCTGCGCGCGGCATTATCCCCCCCTTTAAAAAGTGCATCGTCCCGATGCAGCACAAAACGAAAAACAACAAACAAAAACAAATCCAAAACAAAAAGGCAGCAGAATCGCGAGCCGCAGTTCACAGTTCACCCGTCGACGAGAGTGGAAAGTTCTATCGTTCGTAATACGGCTTCAGCCGGACGACGTGCACCACCTCGGGTCGCGGCTGACGTCTTGCAGATGGGCGCGTTCCGTCGGGGAGGACTTCGTAGTTAAGATCACCGAGGCGACGAAGCACTTTGTAGGGTCCAAAGTATCGTTTCAGCAATTTCTCACTGAGGCCGCGGCGACGGATGGGCGTCCATACCCACACCCTATCTCCGGGCTGGAAGTGGACGTCCCTGCGACGAAGGTTGTAGCGGCCGGCGTCGACGCGTTGCTGGTCTTGAATCAGGAGTCGGGCGAGCTGGCGAACTTCTTCGGCGCGTTGAGCAACCGCCTGGGCGTCGTCGCTCTCGTTGTCAGATGGCTCATGGGGCAGCATGGCGTCCAGCATGGTCGTTACTTTCCGACCATGTACCAGCTGGAAAGGGGTGAATCCAGTGGTCTCTTGAACCGCCGTATTGTAGGCGAACGTGACGTAGGGCAGCACCTCGTCCCACGTCTTGTGCTCTACGTCGACGTACATAGAGATCATATCGGCGATTGTCTTGTTGAGTCGCTCCGTCAGTCCGTTGGTCTGCGGGTGGTACGCAGTTGTACGACGATGGCTGGTGTGACTGAGTCGGAGGATTTCTTGGGTCAGTTGTGCCATGAACGATGATCCGCGATCTGTAATCAGAACTTCTGGAGCGCCGTGCCGGAGGACGATGGACTCAATGAAAAACTTGGCAACTTCCACAGCAATCCCCGAAGGAAGAGCTTTCGTTTTGGCGTACCGCGTGAGATAATCTGTGGCGACGATGATCCAGCGGTTCCCCGACGTCGAAGGCGGAAAAGGACCAAGTAGATCCATTCCGATCTGCTGGAAGGGTGCAGTTGGAGGAGAAATAGGCTGCAGGAGTCCGGCCGGCCTCGTCGGAGGTTTCTTGCGTCGCTGGCACTCGTGGCATGATCGTGTGTACAGGTGGACGGTCTTGGGGAGCTTGGGCCAGTAATACTTTTCACGAATACGGGCCAGTGTCCGGCTGTATCCAAGGTGTCCGGACGTCGGGTCGTCGTGACATGCTTGAAAGATCTCCCCTCGAAGGTCGGTCGGTATTACCAGCAGCCACGGCGAGTTGTTGTTCCCGAAGTTCTCTTTGTAGAGTACACCTTGCCGAATGGTGAAAGTCGGCACGGCTCGTGAGAAAACACGGGGTACGGTACCGCCGCGCCCTTCCAGGTGCTCGATTAAGGCTCGCAGCTCCGGATCGTCTCGTTGACGTCGTGCCATGTCATCGGTGTTCACTGCCCCTAGAAAGCACTCGTCATCATCGTCGTCGCTGCTGCCGGAAGGTGTTTCGACAGGGGCCCTGGACAGGCAGTCAGCGTCGCTGTGCTTGTGTCCTGACTTGTAAACCACAGTCATGTTGAACTCTTGTAGCCGGAGGCTCCATCGAGCGAGGCGTCCTGACGGGTCCTTGAGGTTCGCAAGCCAGCAGAGCGAGTGGTGGTCCGTGACTACGCGGAACGGGCTTCCGTACAAGTACGGACGAAACTTCGTGATTGCCCAGACGACCGCAAGGCATTCTTTCTCAGTCGTGGAGTAATTTCTCTCTGCCTTGGACAGTGTCCGACTTGCGTAGGCGATGACTCGTTCGGTGCCTTCTTGTACTTGAACTAGTACCGCGCCAAGTCCTGCGTTACTTGCGTCAGTGTGAATCTCGGTGTCCGCATCCTGATCGAAATGTCCAAGAACCGGAGGCGTCTGGAGTCGTCGCTTCAGCTCGTCGAATGCCTGCTGCTGTTCCTCGGCCCATTCGAACCTCTCGACGGCCTTCGTGAGGTTTGTGAGCGGTGCGGAAATCCGTGCGAAATCCCGAACGAAGCGACGATAGTAGGCGCAAAGTCCGAGGAATCTTCGCACGGCCTTTTTGTGTGTCGGCACTGGAAATGACGCGACGGCGCGAGTCTTCTCAGGGTCTGGGCGCACGCCTTTGTTGCTAACCACATGACCTAGAAACTTCAGTTCGTCATAGGCGAACCGACACTTTGACGGCTTGAGGGTGAGTCCAGCGGTCCGTATGGCTTGAAGAACAGCTCGGAGTCGTCGCAAGTGCTCGTCGAAGTCGCTGGAAAACACCACGACGTCATCGAGGTAGACCAGACAGCTCTGCCACTTCAGTCCTGCCAGTACGGTGTCCATAACACGCTGGAAAGTTGCTGGCGCCGTACATAGTCCGAAGGGCATTACCTTGAACTCGTACAGCCCATCCGGCGTGACGAAAGCTGTCTTTTCTCGGTCCCGTTCGTCGACTTCGATCTGCCAGTAGCCGCTCTTCAGGTCCATCGATGAGAAGTATCGAGAGTGGCGCAGCCGGTCTAACGTGTCGTCGATTCGGGGGAGTGGGTAGACGTCTTTCTTCGTCACCGCGTTCAGCTGCCGGTAGTCCACGCAGAACCGAAGCGTTCCGTCCTTCTTCTTAACCAGTACGACTGGAGAGGCCCACGGACTGCTTGATGGCTGGATTATGTCGTCGTTCAGCATCTCTTGAACTTGCTCCTGGATCACCTCCCTTTCTGTAACGGAGACTCTGTACGGTGATCGATGCACAGGGCGCGCGTCGTCCTCGGTAATGATGCGGTGCTTCGCAACGGCTGTTTGGCGTACCTTCGACGACGTCGCAAAGCAGTCACGGTATTCGGCGAGGAGGTTCATCAGCTGCCGTCGTTTTGGGTCCAGAAGCTTAGGGTCGAGGTCGAGTTGCGCTGGCGACGTACCGTCTTGCTGAGGTGGCGAGGATTCATCAGTAATGGCGGCGATTTCGGCGGAGTTTCGGAGATCCTCGACGTGGCCAACGGCTGTACCTTTCGTGAGGTGTTGCGTTTCATTCCGGAAGTTCGTCACGAGGACCACAGTGCGGCCATCCTGAAGTTCAGCTACTCCTCGTGCGACGCCTATTCCTCTTCCCAGGAGCAACTGGAGGTTACCTTCCAGAAGAACTTCGCTACGGGTAGCTGCATCGGTCACGACAGGTACGACAACACTTGATCGCGGCGGCAGATTCACGTGGTCGGCAGCGACTCGGACGGCGGCTGACGCAGTTTGGAGTTTCTGTGAAGGCGGAACAGGTGTCCGCAGCGTCAATCTGTTTTCTCCAAGGTCGATGACGGCGCCGTATTCACACAAAAAGTCCATGCCGAGAATGACGTCTCTGGAACAGTCTTGTAGAATGACGAATTTCACAGGACACGTCTCGCCGTGAATTTCGACGCGAGCGGTGCACCTTCCGACAGGCGTGATGAGGTGTCCTCCGGCGGTTCGTATCTGCGGTCCATCCCACGGCGTCGTGACTTTTCGAAGGTGGCGAGAGAGCCTCCCACTCAATACTGAGTAGTCTGCCCCGGTGTCAACGAGTGCCGATGCGTTTTGGCCATCGATAACAACGTTTAGGTTGTTGGACACCGTTGCAGGCGCGTCGGTGCAATGCGGGGCGTCGAGAGAGTGGGAGCGCTCCGGCGTTCTTGGAGGCTGTTTGCTTCCGTCGTTTTCGGCAACGTCACCTCCAGGCGTTGCCGCACTCAGTTTTCCCGACGACGCAGGGGAGACAGGCTCTCTCGACGGGATCGTGGCGTTGGGGAGGCTGAACGTCGTGGCGATGGGGAGCGGGCTTCACGGCGGAGTGACGACACTGGGGAGGGGGAACGTCGGAGGTACTCCTCGATGTCGTGAGGGCGTTCGCCGTACCTCGGGCGTGGGTCGTTCGGGTGGAACCCACGCAGGCCCATTTGCCGGTAGGGACAACGACGGTAGATATGGTCGGCCTCCCCGCAGTGGTAGCACAACGGGCGTCGATCGGCCGTCCTCCACACGTCGGTCTTTCGTGGAGCAGCTTGTTCTGGGCGGACGTACGCCCGATCTTCATGGCGTCGTGAATACTGCGGCGCTAGAGGTTCACGTCGAGGTGGCGCCGTATACGGGTGAGCAGGGGGCGGTGGTCGTCGGGTAGCTGCGGCGTAGCTCAGCTTCGGTGGTTCAGGAGCGGCGCTGGCGAGAACTTCTGGCTGCAGCGCCTGCTGAAGTTCTTCCCGGACAATCTCGGCGACTGAGGGCGTATCCAGGCTTGTGGCAGCAGGTAGCAACTTCTTCAACTCCTCCCGGACGGCTTCACGGATAAGGTCACGGATGTCGGGGAGGGTGGTGCCCAGGTCGGATCCAGATGTGGCTAGAGTAGTTACGCCAGGGTGTCGTTGGTAGTGTCTGGCGCGGGCTAGCAAGGCCCGTTCCATATTTGTCGCCTCCGTGATGAACTCGTCGACTGTTGTTGGGGGATTCCGGATGAGACCGCCGAAAATCTCGCTTTTCACACCCCTCATCAGGTGGTGCAGCTTCTTCTCCTCGGTAGCCTGAGAATCGGCGCGGGCGCTTAGGCGGAGAACATCCTCCACGAAGCCGGTGATGCTCTCGTTGGGGCCTTGAGTCCTGGTACGCAGTAAGTCTTCGGCTCTCTCTCGGCGGTGCTGGTTGACAAATGTCGCCTTCAGCTGGCTCTTGAAAATGTCCCAGGATGTCAATGAAGACTCGTGATTTTCGTACCAGCTTCTGGCAGTCCCCTCGAGCGAGAAATACACGTTTTGCAGCCGTTGCTCGTTGGTCCAGCTATTGTGGCGGGCGACGCGTTCGAATTGGTCGATCCAATCTTCAACGTCTTCGTGGAGTTCGCCGTGGAACGGAGCCGGTGTCCGAGGAGCGACGGGTAGGTAGACGACGGCAGGAGCGGCGGGGGCCTGCGACTGGTTGTCCATCGTCGTCTTCTTCGGCTTGGGTTTATCCAGAAGCAAACCGTACTCCGGATCCTCTCCCTTGGTGCGGCGGCTGGTCCGAGTTTCAGGTTCCGCGCTGAGTGGTCTTCTCAGCGAGCTTGGAGTCGGGCTTGCACTGCGGGTCCTGGGAGGGGAACGCTGCACGGGCATGCGGTACCCCGCACCTCCACCAGAATGTCACGGGTGGTGAGTCGTGACCAATAAACAAGAAATAAACAGAAATAAATAAACGTTTAATGTGGCGAACTTGTGCCAAAAATAAAGAAGGAAACAGAAGAAAGCAGAGCGTCGCGGGCGTCGAAGTCGGCGTGTCAGCAGAATCGAGCGCTGGGGCGAGACTGACTCGACAAGGTCGCGGGCGGCCTCTTATCTAGAGTGAGTCAGTATCTCGAAGATTCGGCGGAGAAGGTTCGAGCGTAGCGCGCTCGGGGCGAGAATGAACAAGCGCTTTCTAGAACAACAAAAACAGGGATGAACGATAGTTAGGTCCGCAGCAAGAGTGAACGACCCTGCGCGCGGCAATATCATGTTTGTAGCTAGCCGGCCTAAAGTGATAAGATCATAGCTTTGATTCGGCACTTGGAGTCTACGGCGCCGAGGAGCCTCGCGGCGCCTGAGGCATCCATATCGTCGGCGGCCGCGACCTCAGCACACTCTCAAGAAAAAAGGGTGTAAAAGGGTGTATCGTTACACCCTTTGCCCCATATAATACACCCCAAAACTTTAATTGGACGCACAGCGCCCTACAGTCGAACAGACAGCCCGAAAGTTTACGAGGGGCTAGCCGTGTGGTACAACTTATTAAAATAGCTAATGTACGTTTTACTGACCACAACAAATACAATCAGGGTTTTCTTGGTCCTAGTGTAAAAACTCGGTGTTTTCTTTATCTGGTCTTTGATAAGTACTTTAGCTATTTAAAAAGTTGTACCACACAGCTACCAAGCCCCTCGTAAGCTTTCGGGCCGTCTGTTCGACTATAGGGCATTGTACGTCGAATTGAAATTTTGGGGTGTATTATATGGGACAAAGGGAGTAACGATACACCCTTTTACACCCTTTTTTCTTGAAAGTGCAGTAGCGAAACGTGGCAGTCCGCGCCAGTACACTGCAGACGAACTAAGGGAGCGGAAGAATGACATTCATGCTTTCGCATTCACAACTCATAAGAAGTGCTCGGGCGTCCTCGGAATGTTTTGATTTCCCGACTCCTTCATGCGTACGAAAACCGGTGAAGTGGAAACGGTTTGCAGGTCAATAAAAACTTGCGCCCGTAGCTGCCTTGTCGCGAAATCGACGCAGAGGTGCGTTAGTAACTCTGGCCAAGGGCAATGCCAAGTAAAAGCGATATATATCTAACGTCAGCTGATTTCAGCCCCACCACGCGGGAGTGTAAGACACTAAAGAAGTTCAGAAGACGTTAAAATATAAAAAGCAGCCTAGGTCCGCTAATTGAGACGAGAGCGCAAGAAACCATCTAAAAGCAGCGCACCTGACCGTGCTCTTTAGCAAACTTCTAACGAACATATGGCCGCTGGGCCCCTATAATGAGATTCCTACGCTGAATCAATTGTCCAGCAGTACCCCTCTTCGGAAGAACACCGGCCTAGACGACTATTTGATTTACCGGCAGATTGGCTGATGCTGTTCCGGGGGATCCGGAAAGAGGGGCCGGGGGGGGGGGGGGGGGGGTAGCTTTTAGGTTTTGTTCCTCGACAGGAAAACCAAAAACGGTATCACTGATCAGCTGGGTTACAGGTATTCACTAGCGTGCTCAGCAATTTACCGTGTTAACGCTTTCTCTGTTCTTTTTTTTTTTTTTTAGATTCGCGGTTTTTGTGGAGTGGGGCGCTCTTTGAAACGATCGAAAGTTCGTGGTGGTTCTTTACTCAACAACAGCCGGCTTTGAAAGTGAGCTGCATGGTGGCGTCTCTCACAGTTCAGCACGCGCCTAATGGGAAATTCTCTAGGGGATATACGGATCGTTTTAGGAGCGCTGTTTCATCAGAATCTTCTTGCGCGGCAAATAGCGCGCGCTCGCATTTACCGCACTCAAGACGCGAGCATGGAACGCTTTTTGGATCGCTCCAAATCCACCCGGAAGTGAATCGCCTGCGCTCCCACGTGTTTCACAATGGCCTATTCTCGCTTGGCTGCAGCCGGTTACTTTGAAGTATAGAATTAAAAGCGAAATTCGCAATCCTAGCTTTCACACATCATAGAAAAGACGTGGTGTCGCTGCAGACACGACTATGTGCGAAAGCATATTTGCTTCATACGTATGCTACAAACATGTCTCCAGGCAGTTTTTTTTTTATTGTTCAACATGACAGGGATGTTATACAAGGAAAAAGCGCACCTCGGACAGTATGTACAGACTGTCTTTTGTATGAAGTATTAGCGATGTCACCTCGACCCAATATCACGGCACGGGTATGTGAACCGACCGGCACGCGCATGCGCCGGAACTGCTAATTAAGTTTGGTTACAAAGCCATGCGCAGCGACGGTCGTATACGCTTTTAGTAACTCCAATCATGCGTGTTCAATCCCCCCTTTTTCCTGCTTCATAATTCGGACCCCGGATTACGCCTGTTTTTTGCTGCACGCTTGGGAAGCCGGTGGCTTCCCCGCTTCTCCCCATCACGTCTTTGCCGCACTGATGCCGGCAAAGTTGCAACGAAAAAAAATAGCCGCAGGGAAAGTGGAGGTCGCTAATGCAGATGCTATCGGACTGGCGACGCGAGTCGAGGGAAATATGAAGGTTGCATCGTTTTTATTTTCCTTTCACTTTGTAGGGTGAAGCCGCACCAGCGTCACACGGATTGTCTCTTTCGCTTGTGGAGAATGTTACATTAATGCTTGAGCTTAGAAGCGACGTGGGATTCTTTACCATTCTCGACTGGTTTTGAGTTTAATCGAAGAGTCAATTGTCGAGATGAGAAGTTTTAGCTAATTGCCGCACGTCGCCGCTGGATTAATCGGGTTCAGACGTATTTATTCATCCATTGCGAATATTTCCCTCAACGGAGATCTGTGTTTATCATCGGAAAAACCTTTTCACATGTTAGAAGAAAAAAATAGTTCAGGTTTGTTGAAATATATAAAAGAGGCCTCTCCATGATTCTTTAACCGTTCTTATTATTGCACGTGCGACTGCGTCTATGACTGATGACTCATCATTTTCTCAGTGTCAGGTTTTACTTCTTGAGCCGCAGTTATGCTTGTCCCAGTTTGAGTATTGTTGGATTCATTGCATGTCTGCTTAATCGAGCATATACTTGACGACTCGCTTTTTTCTTTAAGGTTTTTTTTTTCGTGTTTCCATTGTTTTTTGTTGTTTTTTTTTTTAGAAAAATAACTTATTCCGGCGTACTTTGTGAGGCCTTTTATAACTGTGCGTACAATATTCACTTTTTTCTTTTTCTTTTTTACGCTCGCCCACTTTTGTAGAAGTTGTATAGTTAAGGGCTCCCAATATAACGGGTAATTGTGAGAAATCCGTACTCGGCTTTTCGAACCGCAAAATGAAACTAGACGTCGCGGAGAGCACGAACTTCGTCAGAACGTAGCCCCAGCCGTTCATGCAAGAATCTAAAATTTCCGCACAAACCGTTTCTTTTTTTTTTTTTTTTTTTTTTTCAAAAATTATAAGCGATTTTTAGAATATTCGAATGGAAAAATGGCGGCCGACGGAGCATGCGAGTACATGGAGCTCTATGGCTCCAGAAATCAAAAACGGCCGAAAATGGAGTACATTTTTTCCATTGAAAATTTCAGAAAATCACTTATAACTTTTGAATAAAATAACACTTTGTGCTGAAACTTTGGAATATCGCTCGAGCGCCTGGGGCTACGTTCTGGGGGAGTTTGAGCTCTCCGCGACGTCTAGTTTCTTTTTGCGGTGCGAAAAGCACGGGTTTGGATTTCCCACAAACACCCTTTGCTATATATAACTGGTCATACTAGGTTTCTTTAAATCTCTCTCTCTTCTCGCTAAAACCCCTACGAGGGGAATAAAAGGGGGGGGGGGGGGGAGCACACAATGTGTCGCCCGTGGATTCTGCGTGCGTTAAGCGGCGGTCAATGAGCTTACACATCCTCTACAAAAGACAGTCTACAGAAACTGTCTGTTACGTGTTCTTTGTATGACCAACCTGTCTAACTGATCATAAAAAAGAAAAACAGGCTGCAGACATGTTCAAAATCTGCATACGTGTGAAGCCAACATGCCGCGGTCATGCATCAGTCATGTTCGTTGATAGCTCTGCCAACATGATCGGCAGAGAACGCCGCGTCTTTTTGTGTGACGTACGAGGCGTGTGACTGTGGCCTTTCATTTTCTATGCCTGGTTACGGGAAGGTTTGAATTCTCACAGAAGTGGAGTGTGTGAGGAGTATGCTTTAACGAGGAATGTCCGTGTGTTCCCCTTCTGCCGAAAGCGCGTGCAGCGCCCCTTAGCAAAAAGAGGCCGTACTTCAAACGAAGTTGAAATATATTTAGTACGAATATTCATTTTGTATTTATTCTGTATTATTTTGGCCGCATTCGAAATACGCGCGTAATGTGTTCAAAATACATTATAAATATGAATCAAAAAATATTTTAGGTATACCAAAAATTTTATTCCTTCACACTCAAGATGCCATTTGTGGATAAAAACCGGTTACACAATTATTTTTTTTATTTTCGATTTTGTCAGCAAGTGGTGTCCCTGTGGTATTTGAAGGCACTACTAAATACATCTCACAAAGCCACATTAGAAACGAACACAAACACAAACACCATGACGCACTGAAGAGCTCATTCACAGTCCCGTTGGCTGCTCTAGAGCCTTATATAGCCTATATATTGAAGGTAATAATTTTTTCGGTGACCACCTCTGCGCTTATTAAGGTTACAAGTATTCGATCTTCTCCTCGGGAGTCTGTCAAGGGGGAAACAGTGTTTTAAAGTTCGTGGAGGATGTCTCTTACTAAAAGGCATTGGTACAACTAATAACAATTCGGCACAGTCCCTAAAACAATATCCACACAAACGGCTCATAAAATACATGTTATTGCTTCTCTGCGTAGCACCACTCAGGGCGAAGCGAATCAAGGCAGTTTCTTCACTTTAAAATACTGTAAACGACTTTATTTTCGTGAGGACCTAATTCTCGCAAAGTTGGCGAATCGCCTACAATTCAGAAAGTAGGTCCCGTGAACAATTTCGGCAAAATGTAAAAACATTAAAATCTATATTGCAATCCCAGCGCGTCGCGAAAATTAGAATTTGTGAATTATTCCAAAACTCCAACTTTGACCTAAATCGCGAAATATTGAGCCCGCGAAAAATAAATATTTTACAGTAGTTGTTTTGCCTTTCCTTTTTAGTAGTTGACTATTTAATATGGTAGTTAATGCATGTCACTGTATTAAAGTCACTATTCACATCACGTACAATGGTGAGTATATACGTTCAGTGAACTAACATTGTGCTAACAAAACCACGCCAAACGTCTCTGTTCACAGCACCTGCTGAAGCTTTCCAGCATCAGCAAATGTTGTGGTTGTAGTTCCCGAACCCCGTTTGTGATTGGTGTGCAAGGAACTGATCAGGTGTGTTCTTGACAGAAAAAAGGAAACAATAACATAAACTGGGCTGACTTATCAGTGCGATGCTGCGCAATTCGATTGCCAAACTAATCAAATGTATTTAGGCGCTTCCGTGTACTCGATCCATATCTGCTTGAAGTGAACTTCAGAAGGGGAGCTTTTAAATATCTTGGTAGTTTAAGTCAAACTACCAAAGTATTGCAGTCAAAAGGTACTTAGACTATAACAAAACAGTATTCACGATTTTCAGGTATTTTAAGAGTATTCTGCACGTATTCTTGATTGGTCCATTTTTTTAGGGTTGGAGTATATTTTGCATGAATTAAATAAATATTTCAAGAAATATATGTGAAAGGTATTTTGTGCCTATTAATTTAGTATTTACATATTTCAAAACGCATGAAGGGAACTTCAAATGTAGTTTAAGTAAAGGTATTTTAAAATGATTTTTAGAAGTATATTTTAGTACTAAGTAACAAAAAAAGAAGTTTATATTTTCGGTATATTTTTCGTGTACTTTCAATTATGAATTGTATTTCAAATACGCTCAAATCAGAATGTGGTATATTTCAAACGTATTAGTTTTCGCTAAGGGGCGCCCTGAGGTTTCTATCTATCCGCCATCTTGCGGGCTTTAAGTCCGACCACAGCAAGTCACGCTCAGTGAAAACGCGGCGTGATCCTGCGCTTTTCGTGTATCTAGTGATCGGTTTATCTAGTGATAGCAAACTCACAAAGCCGACGAACGCCATGACATTGCACTTTTGTTGCTGCATGCTTGACTGGCTCCATCGGACCGTGGTCGGACTTGGGGTCGGTTCACACTAAAGTTCTCCGGATCCTGAAAAAGTTCTCCGGGCCCTGCCTGCTAGACCGGACCAACGTACAGACAATCAAAATCTCGCAAAACGATTGACTCGTCGGTCTCCGTTGCCGTGGCAATCGTTGTTTCGGTCCAGTCACATCTTCGAAAAACTTCAAAAGGGTCGTTCTAAACCAGTCGTTCCAAGGTCACTGTAAAGCATCATCGTACAGTGAGCCAGTGTTGTGCCCGTTACCGAAAAAAAGTAACAAAATAGAGTTGCTCGTTAGGTTGGTAAAAATTAAACCCTTTGTATCCCAGAGCCATTTGAAGAACAATAGGACAACTTAGAATACATTTTGGAAGAGCTAACGACCTTGGTAACACACAGAAAAAAAATTACAACTATGTCAGCAACTCAAATATGAGTTTTAATACCAACACATTTGTTGCACCCAGGAGCTCGGGGTTAGAGGAAACAGTAATTTGTCACAAGTTCTGACCATCCTAAGGCACAATGGAATTTTTCGAAGCAGTTGATTCCATCTTGATCAATACACAAATACACCAAACACTCCTTGCAGAAGAACCTTGTGCGCCTTGTGCAAGCGTCTAGCTTGCACATGGGGGCATTTTTCTGTGCCACTTTGACAGGCCAGTGGGCGAAGCTGTCGTAACGTACTGAGGACTGGACGTGATGTGCCCTCTTAGATACGACTCCAGATTTTGAGGTTGAACCTTCCGTTGCTCTCGTCGATGAACCAGCTTTTGCAAGTGTTGGTTCAACGCAATCTTCATTGCAAGCTGGCATGCTTTCCTGAGAATGCATCAGTCCAAGTGCTACCTGAAGTTTGAAGTCTGCAAGATGCAGGCCTGCCGACTTAGCTTTACGGTAAAGAAGCCATGCGTTTGTAACAGAAAGGTCAATGAGATGGAACAATACTCTTTTGTACCACTTTTTGGTCTTCAGGTCATTTCTGTAAAAGGAGAGGAGCATATCAGCTTTGTCGACGCCACTTATGCGTTCATTATAAACCCTGACAAGGTTCGGCCTCTCCACGTTTACGTAAGTCTTCGTCTTCCTCTCGTAACGCGTGCAGGTGTCAAGGGGTTCAACGCTGTGAACATTTGAGCCAACTGTAACAGAACGGTCTTGTGAGTCCTTTTCGGTGCGGAAATCCATCACTCCTCTTCCTTCTTTCTTCAGTGTTTTTTTCTCCCTTCAAAGGACAATTCCCGGTTCTCGCCACCCTGAACGTTGCTGTTGCTCCGAGATGCATTTTCTTCATTTCGATCAAAAGTTAAATTGATGCGAAGAAGTTATCAAAGAAGACTTGTGTTCCGGGAGGGGCAGTCTTGAGTTAGCCGCAAAACAACCTTTCCGCTTTCCCCGTTATCTTCTGGAGTATTGGGGGCATCTCTGACAAGATTATCTCCATACACGTACAAGCGATAGACATAGCCAGAACGTCCTGCCAAGGTCCAAGCTTTGTATCCTCACTTGCTGGGCTTGTTTCTAACGTATACCTTGAGCAAGTGGCATCCCTTGAAAGGTATCATCATTTCGTAGACAGCGACACAGGCTTCAATTTCTGCTGCTTCCCAGAAGTTGATGTTCAACCTTGTCAACAAATGGCGTACTTTCCTCAGGCTGTCATAGCCCGTCATCCCCCTTCTTCACTTCTTCGTTGTTGTGGCTAGCATGAATCAGGGACAATATTTCATCAAACGTGTTCCTCGTCATGCAGTTTGCTACGTCAGCTTGACGCGTGTTGGCCGACCAGTACATTCTTCTAAAAGGAAGGTCAACAACCGACATGTAGAGTACAATGCCGATAAATTTCCGCATCTTTGGTACCGACAATGGCAGGATCCTAGTGCGATTCACTTGAATTCTGTACCTGTTGGTTTCGAATGTGAGAAACTCAAGAAGATCATGGTCGACAAGTTGCAGAAACATGCTCAAAGGGGTCTTAATGGCCTTCAAACCACTACGCGGCTTTAAAACACTCTGTTCTGCACCAAAATTGAAATCGATGTCCTTCTTTACCCAATGCCACACTTTTTTGGGGTTTGTTTTTTGTGTGTGTGTATAAGTCACCTCATCGTCTTCGGAATTTTCACTTGAGCTCTTGGTTTCACTAGCCGCACTTGGCAGCTGCTCGGTATACTCATCATCGCTCCCGGAATCGCCCAAGTTGTCGTCTTCGCTACCTCTTAGGATGTCGAAGAGTACAGATTTGATTTCTTCATCTCTGAGAGGATGCCTGCACATGAAATAAATTTATGATTAATACTAGAACTAACGAGCATACCAAAATAATAGCTGTATAGCTGGACGCAAATATTTTATTTGACGTGTACTAAAGAGGAATAATTTATTAGTCTTATTCACTGATGGCCATACATCAGTACGTATAGACGGACCACTTGCTACAGCGAACTATTATAACAAATTTGTAAATGTGCATTTGCTTACTTTAGCAACCTATAAATTAAATGAAAACTCGGCCTAAGCTAATGTCGTGAACAGCACACTCAAATATGGGCCCCCAGTGAATACACACGACATGCAGTTTAAGCAGCAGAAACAAATTTACTTTCATCGTAGTTAGCCTGCACTATGAAGCTTATGTTCCTGACTGCCACAATCGTGTATGTAAACTAAAACATGTCCCAAAGTTTAGCGGAACTAGAGATATATTGATGAAAAATGCCACGTTAAATCCTCAATGATCAAGGAAGACACTTTCACTGTTATGTGCGTGATTCGACGTCCATAAAAGAAGAGCGAGCAGCGATTTATCTCATGCTTACCGTTGGTGTCGTTTGGACGTGGAAGCCATTTTGGCGGGAATACTATCTCTTTCCGCGTTACCCGTAGCGCCATCTGCCGGCACTCTAAGAAAATAACAGCATCCACTATTGTTGCAGCCAGGATTCTGTAGTTATTGAGCATATTATTGACACATTAAAAAAATAAAACAAAAGTGCCACGAACGTGGCACCTGGGATACAAATGGGGGCTACGTTACTTTTTTTACAAACGTAACGATATACCGTTACCGTTACTTTTACGTTTCTTTTACGTTACTTTTGTGTTCGAGTACATATGTTTGGCAGAGATGTATGGTAAACCTCCTTAACAAGCTTCGATAAAGATAGAAATTTACAGAGTGATTTCATAGTGTTTTGATGCGCGAAGCTGCTTAATTTTCGGCATGCAGAGTAGGCATTGATACTGTAAATTATCTGATTCCGTCTCCTTTAGTTGATACATTTCATTCAGTCCTGGCCATGACACCGGAGTTTCGTTATTCATGTTTATCCCACACGCAGAATGAGTCGGAGATGGTAGTCAATCGGCTTTTATAATCTACAGCATGCGAACGGGGACTGCTGGAACACAACCAGTCAACAAACACCTCTCATCTTTACGCCGGTTTCAGTAACAGTCCGGTTCATACTATTACCAGAGACTGATTTACTTCACTATGTGGAACAGGACACCGGCTACCAGCACATTGGTTATAATCACTTGCTTCCTCTTACCAGCAATAACTCTTAGTTTTCCTGCGAAAAAAAAAAAATTTCGTGCATGTAAGTTCTCTTTTCAGGTTTAAAACTTTTTTTAATTTTTTTTTTCACTATGACCTTAGGGAATTAAAGACTAATCAAGCGAAAGATTCTTCTCTGTACAAAAGTGGGTCAGGAACTTTCAGGCAGCGAGGGGGAGAGCGAAGGTAAAAAATTCCACAAAGGGTGTTTCTTCTTTTTTTTTAACTAGAGAAACGAGCAGATTGCTTGCCACTAGTTGTCCACTGTTGTAAACGAATGCCTCTCTCTCCCCCCCCCCCCCCCCCCCCCCCATGTCCACCTCTGCTGCACAGAGCAGAGGGGGAAGAGGAGGGAGGGGAGGGGAGACGGCTGTAACGAAGTCGTTCGTTCAAGCCTTGTAAATGGTGACACTATGAAGGAAAAGGAGGACGAACGTAATCAGCTGATAGCCGAAGGTTTTTTTTCGCCTTCGAGAAGCGAGATAGTGTCGCCTTTTAACGGATGTCCCTTTAAATAATAAAAAAAAAACTTTTTTTAAAGTTTACTGTGACGGATGCTGGTTCCGTGCAGCGATAAGCTTGCGCAGGATTTTGAGATGGATGGGTGAATAGATGGACTGATAAGTGGAAAACCCACCGTTTTAGGAAATCAAAGGTTCAGAAGTCTTAGCAGCAAGAGACGGCATTGCCTGGGCATTGCGTGCTCGAGCGCAAGTAGTTGCCCCTCGAGCAGAGAAGCTAGATCCTCCATTGAGCTTAGTGACCTAAATTTAGTTCCCCTAACGTCTCCAGCTGTATGCACAAGATTGCTATTCTAAACGTTAGATCAGGCGTCGTGACCTTTTCCCGAAATACCTAATGCATTTCGCCAGTATTGGTCAAAAGTAACGAGTAATGTAATTTGATAGCCGATACCGTAAAAATGTAACGAAAATACTCTTTAGTCATTCAGAATACTAACGAGTACGTTACTGCGCTAGCGAAAAATGTAACGCGTTGCCAGTAACGTCGTTACTAGTAACGCGTTACCTCCAACACTGAATTACCCTCTAAGAAAGAAAAAAAAAGAAAAAAGAAATGGCAGCGGCACGTTTTTTTTTTGTTTTTTTTTCCCTCTTTTACTAACACGGCTCCAAATGGACAAAAAATTAAAAAAACAAAAACGAAACGGTCTTTTTTTTTTTTTTTTTTTTCCGAGGCAGGCGGGAGGAGAGTTTCGGCCATCCCGTGTCAGCTTCTTTCGGCTCGCTGTATGGGGCAGTTAGTGCTTTCGTACTAAAAAATCGAATGCTCTTTAAGAGCAAAACACAGGCTCATGTGGCAGGAATACAGCTATGTCTTAGAGGCGTATTAGACATATCCCCTTAGTTTCCCAAGATGACCGTCGGACATATCTAGTCAGAGTTCTAGGAAGTATGTTCGATGTAGCCAGCCAATTTCCCTAGATAAGACGAACTGCTTTATACAATACGACGCAAAATATATCAAAATTATCATCTTTAAATGATTTTTAAGAATATATAAGAAACATTTGCTTAGCGACTATTGTAGTTCTAGTATTAATGCAGAAAAGCAGCTCATTTTTCTAGATACGGCAAAATTGCACGCCAATTATTAGAAACAAAACTCTACTGTATATGATTGAGCGTGTTGGTTATTAATTTACGATAAGGAAAGAGGGACATTAAACACAGACAGACAAGACAGGCTTTCGACTTTCAACAAAAACGTTTACTGGCTCGACTTCGCCTCCTGAAGCTCGACCGGGGGGGGGGGGGGGGGGGGGGGGTCTGGGTGGTTGAGAGAGAGGGTGGTGGGTGAGGGAAGCGTGGCCATGTGGCCCTGCTCCCAGCTACGCGTACACGGCGTAAAGTGGGGTCTGCTGTGTGTCAATCGACACGTCGCCGTTGCATGCAGGCCCAAGTGTCGACGGTGCCCTCTTGGGGAAAGGAGGGAGGGAGGGGAGGGGGGGGAGGAAGGGCGCAGACAAGGGGAGGAGGAGAGGATGCACCGGCGTGGCTCTCTTGGGGAAGGAAGGAAAGGAGGGGAATGCGCGGAGAAGAAAAGGAGCAGAGGTTGCGGAATTCTTTACTTTTTTTTTTATGTCTTTGGAGGAACCTTCTCGGCCCCGCAGGAAGCGAATCTCTCGATCGAAAAGAGAAAGGGACGGGCTGGACAGGTTTGAGACAGAGGATTTGATAAGTAGAGACTCAAGGATTTCCCTGCCGAATCGAGATTTGTGCCCACCGAGAATTTTGGTTTTCGAGAACTCGGGGGTGCACGAGGGGCAGTTTTTGGCATGAGCCACGACTGGATGAAAGGAGTCGGGAGAAGGAGATGAGATCTCCTTGGCGTGCTCCCGGAGACGGTCATTCACGCAGCGCCCCGTCTGACCGATGTACTCGGCTCCGCGCATAAGAGGGATACTATACACCTTCTCCCTTGTGCATGGCCGGAAGCACTGCGCGTGTCTTTTTGTGCATGTGGGTGGGGGTTCTGGGTTGGTGACTCGCTTGCACATGCCTCCCAATTTAAATTTACAGGTGAAAACAACGTTGGTACCGAATCGATGTGCAAGTGCGCGCAGTCGGTGTGCCGTGTCGTGGGAGTAAGGAATACACGCAGGGCGGGCAGACCGGATCTCGGAGGGGGCCTCTTTTGAGCGGCTCCTAGAGTGCAGGATGAGCTTCTTGCTGATGTTATCTAGGAGGTCTACCATATATAACCATATATAACATGTGGAGATTAGTAATGCGGAAAATGCTTCTTGATGCCTTCTTTCATGTTCTGTGTAAGCAAAAAAGTGGGCGTGGTCTCACGAAAACTCCACAAATGTTTCATTTCACACCGAAAATCTCGTTTTGTGTGTACAAAAGTTTCGGTTTCGGTTTCACGGTTTTATTTCTTGTAGGTAGTACATTTTCTAGTCACTAGGGATTTTTTGTAGCGCGTTTCAAAGAAATTGGCGGTAGGCGCGTTCAAGCGTTTAGTTTGAGCTTCAAAGCGTATTTGATGCTACTGTGAACATCGTACTGCTGTGTTTTCTTTAATATTACGAATGGGAAGATTGTAACGGCTGACAGCAAAGGGGAAATTTCATGTGAATCGCTACGGACAGTCACAATCATCGGAGAGACCTGTAAAGAAGGTACGGCTACAGTCATGTGCTTCATCTTCGAAAATAGACTCGAATGGTTCGTTTGAAGCAACTGCTGACAATGACAGTGTGTTTGGATACCGCCTTATCGACGTCAGTATCTAATTGTTTTTTTAAAGAACATTTGGTTTATGCGTACTGTGATAACCACGCATCATTGTGCATCAGCGGACTGGTGGAGTCGAAGGTGATGGCAGAACACAAAACGCTAACGAGGCACTCAACCAAATGATCTGGACCAGATGCCCAAAAACCACGTTTGGTAGCTTTAAGACTGTTCAGACAGTTGTTGATGACGCCATCGCCAGCTACAATGATGGAAATATGTCGCGAATCAAAGTGTTGAAGCAATTAGGTGCCACCCCTGGTCCCCTGTATGTATCTACACTGACATCAATAGACTCGAAACGGATCCGGAAAAGCGAACTACAAGCTTACAGATGAAGCCAAACAACACAGAAAAGGCGAAAGAAACAAAGAGAAAGGCTACAGTGACGCTGCCCAAGAAAAAGACTGGAATCCTGGAATGTTTTGATGATATTGTTTCTTTCTATTTTCTTTAAGTCTTTTTTCTTCAGAACATAATTTTTTGTCATTCATGTACCTTTTTTACAAAAACTATGTGGTCTACTTCAATGATTTTTTTTAGGATGGCTGTTTTCACATCTTGAGCTTCGCTGGAACTAGAGCCAATGGTTGATTTGAATTCTGTTTTTTTTTTTTTTTATATTATTATTAAACAAAAAGCTCTGGAAGGTGGTGATTTTATTTTACCAAACATGAAAGAAAATTATTTCTCCTCATCTTTTTAACGAAAACAATAACTTCTAGTTCCAGGAACGTAGGAGTACCGTAGCTTTCGGCCTACCAATTTTGAAAATTCTGCGATAAGTAACTTTCTTGAAAAAGGTACAAATGTAAACAAGAGAAATAAATAATAAAAATAAAAAAAACAAATTCAATTATTTTTTATTTTCATTTTTTATTAATTTAAATTTTACCCAGGAGACGTGTAGTAATTTTCATGAACTTTGCTTATTTTATTTCCATTTTATAAGTTATTTTGTAAGTATCCCTTTCAAACTCTCACCCCACCTTAATGAAATTCTGTGAAGGTTAGCAGTTTCGCGCAATCCAGATATGCTTCTGAATGGCGAGTAATCAGGAAAAATAAAGCGCAAAGCTCTGGGTGGATTCAAGTTTCATAGGTAGGTAAAATTGGCACGCGCACCATACAGAAGAAGCGAATCCAATTTTAGACAGAACAAAAGTTAATTATGCTAGGTGCTTTATCTCGCTTTTTGTGTGTTTCAGGTTTCGGCGCAAAATTCCCAGGGAAGGGTTTGCGTAAGCTACTCTATTATTGATGTCAGACGTCCAGGAAAGGTCGGATGTTAAATTAATACCGAGATATTGATATGAACTGCAAATGGTGACAGGGGAGGCATCAATATGGTAAAAACAATCTCGAAGAAAAGCGCAACGATAAAACGAAAGGAATTTTCATTTGTCAAAATTTAGTCTTCTGCCATTTACTGCACCACTGAATAATTGGTTTAATATCTGTTTGCAAGGTATTGTGATCGTCGGGTGGAAGAATGGGCCCGTAAATTACGCAGTCATCTGCAAACAAACGAACTGATAACGAGATGTGCTCATGAATGGCATTAATGTTTAATACAAAGAGTAAGGGCCCGAGTACACTGCCCTGAGAGACACCTGAGTTTACCGCGCATGAGGAGGTTAAAGGTTCATTAATGGTTGAGTGCGGTTAGCAAAACATTCGGATATTCATTTTAGAATAGCGGGCTCGATTTTAAATTTGTTAAGTTTTAATATAAGGCGTTGATGAGAGACTCTCCCAAATGCTTTGGAAAAGTCGAGAAAAATTGCGTAAGTATAAAAATTTTCTTTAAAGCCTGCGTGAATGTCATGAAGTCGGGTTTCACAAGAGTATGCCTTCCGGAATCCACCCAAGCAGCACCAAAAGATGACCTTCGATCGGCTGACGGTTGGCCAGTTTCTGGACAGCTTGGCCACTGGCAATTTCTTGGCCACCGGAGACATAAACATGGCCGGCAAGAATCCGGCCACACATATAGCTCTTTTGAGCTTCCTTTTTAATCAATAAGCTCGTTTTTAATCACCAACACGCATGTTGGTGATTAAAAAGAAGGTTGTTATCTTTTGAGTAATTCATTATACTTGCGCAAAGTACGTGTTGCATGAGCTTAGACGATACGCTAGTTAGGGAGATGGGACGATAGTTTGTAATTAGGTGACGGTCGCCAGATTTGAAAGCAGGGGTTTTTTCGCCAGTTTTCTAGCCCCGCGGAATTTCAGAAAGACTAAGTGACTGGGAAAATATGTCATAAAGAAAAGTTGCGGATGTGTGTTTTGTGTTTACTAGAATCTCAGAATTGATTCGTTTATCCCCTGAGCTGGAAGACAGTTTCAAGTTCTCAATTTGTTTCAGTACGCCGGCATATTCAATGGTGAGGGGTCCCATCGGAGTGTAAAAAAATCTTACGTGAGACGGGAATATTCAGGAGGTTTTATCTCTAAAGACGGAACTAGATAGATTATTAAGTGAAGGAGCACTTCGGGGATCGGATAGATTATACCCGCTGTCGTCAATGAATTGTATGGAGGGTGAAAGAAGGAGGGGGGGGGGGGGGCGACGTAGAAGGATTAACATTCTTTCAAATTGCTTTGGCTTGTTAATAAAATGTTAGACAGGTCCCTAGAATAAAATTCAGCTTTTGCTTCATTTATAGCTGTTTTGTATCCTGCCGCACACTCCTGCTATTTGTCGCAGGCTTCCGGTATGTACATTTGGCCCGTCTATAACAAATTTTCGTTTTGTTGGAGTGTTTATGAATAGTTTTGTTATACCACGGATTGTTGTTATCAGAGATGACACAAGTCATTGGTCTAAAATACTCAATGAGTCCCATTAGTTTATCTCTGTACAGTTCCCAGTTAACGTTGACAGATCTTTCCTCGAAACTGTTCGACAAAGTGTTCGTAGAAGTGTTTTAGCTATAAATCGATAAAGGTATAGTCGGCCCTCGCGTAATCCCGAATAAATTTAGTGTAGCGTTATTTATGAGGAGTAGTGAGAAGGAGTGTTAATTCGATAACAAGATGGTCGCTAATGCAGAGTAAGTATTGTCATTATTGAGAAGGGCTGGCTTTTGTGTTATTCACAGGTCCCGCACATTGCTACAGTTTGTGGTAGTCCGAGTTGGTTGAGTGGTAACGTGGGAAATATTAAAGCCAAGGCAAAGGTCAACGAAAGCATCGGAAAAAGCACTGTTGGAGGAGAGGGCAGTTCAATCAATGTCTGGGCAATTAAAGTTTCCAAGGAGAACAACGGTGACACTAGGATAAATAGTTGAAAGTTGAAAGAGGCGGTTATGAAGCTCAGTGACAAAATCACTACCACTATCTGGCGGCCTGTAAGCATGCGCCCCGTATAATACTTGGCTTAGAGGTCAGGCATACCTACACAATTTCCAGGCTTGTTTCAACCGGGATAGAGATAAGCTTTGATAGCATACGATTATTCACGGCTAAAAAATACCCCTCTCCCCCCCCTCCTCCCCCCCCCCCCCCCCCCCTCTTCTTCCGACTTGGTCAGTACGGTAGATATGGAAATCAAAATGTGTAGAAAATAATTCCGAGTCTTTGATATAAGTAAGTTAATACTTTTAGCAATTAACTTTATAATTGTTAAATTTAAAGGTACCTTTTCAATTAAAAACAGGATGGGCATAATTAAAATCATCAAATCTACCCAGAGTATAGATATATAAGGCATGCGCAACCTTTTACGGCGATCGGTAAAATACACTAGATTAGGACGTGTTTTGAAAGGGGGTCAGAACCTACGATATAGCAACACTGCTGTACAGCCTTTGCCGGTTGTAAAAGATGTCTTCTTGGAGCCAACGTAGTGCGGCAAAGCCCCTATAACGAAGCCAAGTTAGCTCAATTTTAATAAAAGTTTGCAGTCGTTCTTTTTTTTTTTTTTAGATTATATGTCGCTCAATTTGTTGCCATCGCAAGTTACTTGAAGTCATTGTAATCGGTTAAAAAAACATTAAAAAAGGTGAAGTTTTTTTTTTTTTTTTGTATTGACGTGCTATTTTGGCACATTAGAGACTGCAATAACACTATAACTACAATTATTCATAACCATAATTTTCTTATATATTCGCAAAACTCATTTAAAGATAATATTTTGATATATTTTACGTCCTTTCGTATGAAGTAGTTCGTTGGTGCATAACTTGTCGGTATGTCTCTAAAGCCTGTTTGTTTGACGTATAGCAGCTAAGCGGCGACGACAATAGGCAGTTTTTGTAGACCGCGTTTCCCCCTTCGCTAAGCACTCCGCTACGAAGAAGCCGCTACTGCGCCTGCGCGCCGATGGCCTTGACTGTAAAGTTCCGTGTATCGTAGCGGGTTGCGGAAAGCGTTGCGGGACGGCGAAAACGATCGACGAAAACTCCCTAATACCAATGTGGCTCGTGAAACGAGCCACGGCAGCAGCGCCCGCCGCGTGGGCACTCACGACTCGAGCCAGGCTAGCTCGAGAGGGAACATCGATACCAGCCGGCTCCTTTGATCAACGGCAGAGCTCCTGGTCCCGCTACTACTCCTTTCAGGCGTGTAAATAAATGAAGGGGCCAATTCGGCCACTTCAGACGTGTTTCGTAATTTATTATTATTTTTTTTTTTTTGCATAGAAATATTTTATTGTAATTTTAATCTTCTGTGTACATGTCGGAAACCTTACACAAAATTACTAGAAAAATAAATACTACGTGCATGCTTCGGTGTGAAATTGACGGCTGTTCAAAATACCATAGCGAAACCTTGGCAATCTCCACGCCTCGAGCTTCGAAATTTTATATCTTCCGAAGAAAATTAACTACGGCGTTGAAGTACATCTGAATGTTCCTCGCAAGAATATGGCTTAAACATAACATTTTTACATGGCTTGGACGTAGATTTTTTGCATAAATATAAAAGAAAAAGATGGCCCGCACCATGATTGCGCAATCTGACATGGAAACACCGCATAAGCTAGAGGGTCGTTCCTCCCCTTATGGAGAATATATATAGGCCCTTTTTTTCTTAAGAGTGTACTGAAAGCCTTCCTTTCCAATATAAGCGTCTTTGACAATCTGTATGCAATCAACTTATCAATCATGGTTATCTTCACGGATCTCTTGTATTTCTATTATTCTTGCATATTTCAGGACAAGGATATTATTCTTAAATACTGCAGAGCCGTATTTGTGGAGTGTGGCCATTCATTGAGAAGTATACACCAAGTCATGTTTACAAACAAACCAGAGCGCCCCTAGCGGACGCCACCGGCGCCGCGCATGCGCGATGGGGGTGTGGGCAAGAAGCTCGCCGTCGCCCATATACAAACCATTG
The DNA here is from genome assembly GCF_016920785.2 of Ixodes scapularis. Lineage (NCBI taxonomy): Eukaryota > Metazoa > Arthropoda > Arachnida > Ixodida > Ixodidae > Ixodes > Ixodes scapularis. The sequence continues at coordinate 11,176,139 of NW_024609868.1, read as the reverse complement.
GAATGCGATGGTGTCAGCGTCGGTGTGAGTCCCCCTGCCCTTTTTCGCGTTCGAATTGTCGATTCTACGCCTTCCTGGCGATGTCTGACTATCTTGAGCGGCGTCAGCGAAATTACCGAGGCTCGCTACACCGCAAAACTTCGCGTGAATAATGTGACATGTTGCGATTCATTCCGCGTGGACGCCGCAGTATGTACGCTAATGCCTGATTTGCATGAGGAGATTTCGCTCGCAATTTTCAGTCGCGACGCCGCTCGGGCTGCAAAAGCATGAACCGTAGCTGAGATGATCGACGTCGATACTGAAAATCACAGGCAGAATCGGACCAAGTGAATTTGGCATAAAAAGTCGGTGATGGTCACTGGTAAAAATTATCAACATCTTCTTGTACCTACTGTTTACATCGTGCCCGCTTACCAACTTTCAAACTTAAGTATTTTGAGGCCTGCACTTACCTCTTATCGCAAGTACCGGGCCAACATTTGGTCTACAGGCCGGTGTCGTCTAAGAGAGTAGACGACAAGCAGAAATGTTTGAAAGAGCGGACGACAGTTCGAATGGTCAGGCGGTCGTTTGAACTTGAAGACGCACTGAACGTAGCCCGCAGGTGGTCCGCACAACTTGACGGTTTTCTGGCGTTCATTTTGGAACAAAACAAATAAATCTGATGACCACAAGTATCCGTGAATTCAATCCAAAGTGCTTCCCGCCCAAGCAATCGTTGTCTGACGCCGTCTGCTTTTCCCTTTTCACGGCACATATCCAGATTCTCGGACGAGCCGAGCACGTGAAAACTGACCTTCCAACCTTTCTCGACACTTTTGGTACGGCCCCAGTCGCGGCGTTTTGACGAGAAGGCAGTTTTTTGTCTGGTTCCTTTCAAAACAACGCAGGAATACACGTCTGCATGGGGACTTCTGCCCACAGCCCTAGACCGGAAGTGCGACCGACGCGCCACCACCGCGCCGCAACGTTCCAGATTTGAGTTCGTGTATAGGAGACAAATGAGGAGGCGCCATTGACCGAAACCGTGCTGGGCGTGTTCCAGGGCGTCTTCACAAATTCGAATGCGGCCAACAAGAAGCCAGAAATAATACCCTGGCGGTGGTCGTGACAAACGAAATTAATAAACGCGTCGGAGTAACTCCCAGGGAGTGAAAATATGGTGCACGTGATGTTTCAATCATAGTCAACCATAATCATGGTGGAAGTGTGTGACGAGCAGAACGATCGACATAATTCGTACGCCACGCGCCGAGGGTCGGGAATCTGCCGTCCGAGCGGTCATACTCTGTTCGAGCAAAACAGAGTTGGAGCGGCACATTCTTTTCTTACATCTTTCTGCATGATCATAATCAAAACATCACGTGCACCCTATTTTCAACCATGAAGGGTTACTACATTTAACTCTTAAGAGCTTATTAAAACCATATACCTATGATTAAAGCTTTTTCTCGCTACCACCACTAGGGGATTTTTTTCGGCTTCTGGTTGGTCAAGAGAGCATGTCAAGCCCTATTTCTGAGTCTGGTGCGCGCCCTGGCTCTGCCCGCGCCTCTCGTCGACCAAACTTCTATACACGGCTCTGCTGCCAAGCACAAACGCCGAATGTGGTGGCGGTTGCGAAGATGTGGTCTTGTTTCGCCGGATACAACATTTTGGTATATTAAACTTGGGGACAACTTTTCTTGGCAATGAACCCAAGGTTTGGCTACCTTGCGCTCGTGCACGAAGAGGTCCGGTCACAGCTGTGCTCGCGCGATCTTCACTTCTTCGAAAATGCCAAAAAGAGTTGTCCTAGGGCGTATTCACTGGACGCCATATTTGAGGGCGATATATAGAGCGCATTCTTAGAAGAGCTCACATTAATAGCCTTCTAAGAGCGGTAAACTTCATGGTGGGGAATGCATGTTCCAAAAGAACTTTGCAGGCTCGCCGTCAGCACGCGCTCAGCAGTCGTGCACAGAGCTTGCCGTCTTTCCTGCACGGCATGTTGACCCTGCTCGTCACGTGACGGAATCCGAAGAATAGCGGCGCCGCGCGATCGAGGCGCGCGGCGCGCTCAAAAGCAGGGGAACGTACGTCGGGCACGTGCAACGTCTGCTTTCCTGCAAGGCACTTGATCCGGCTTCTCACGTGATCGGATCTCGGCGAATAGCTGCGCGGCGGCACGTGGAAAACAGACGCGCAACTCTGGCTCCCGTAGGGAGTGTATACGAAGTATTCACTGGCGGCCATAGCTGTGTGCGCGATTGCTGAGCGCGTGCTGATGGCTAGCTTCCACAGTTCTTTCGCAACATGCCTTCCACACCGTCGAAATGGCCGGTCTTAGCAGCGTATTAATGTGGGCTCGTTCTGAGCATGCGCTCGAGACAGCACCCACAAATAATGCGCCCAGTGAGTGCTCCTTATACAGGTAATCTAGGGGCGAGATCTCTTGGTGGCGCCCTCCTATGGTTGCTCCTCGTGACGTCATTACCGTGCGAACAACAAGTTCTATGGCGTCTGTAATTAGCAAGGTAGAAACTTGAAATCATTTCGTTCTGGAACCAACGCTGTCGACCCCGCCAAATTAAAGTTCTTACATTATTCCCTTTCCGTCGATGAGAAATCCTTCGCTGACGTCATAGTCAATATTCGGTCAATCGTGGAAGGCCGACCAGAGCGGAGCTTTCAATCGCGAAGGTCGCCAATAAAAACGTCTTTGTAAAGCAACCAGTCACCGGAAATTGGGATTCGCTAAAAAAGAATAGACTGGTCAGGGAGAAACTCCTTATTCAATGAACCAAACTGGTGACCAAACCTGGAGCTTTGTGCTACTTTCACAAGATTCAGTGACTTTAGTTCCAACGGTACATTTTCTTTCGTTTTCTTTAGTTAAGTATAAGTCACCGTAACATTCATTTTGGTGACTTGTTCACCGATTCCTTAACTGGTTTAGGTCTAGTATTAAGATCCTGCTAAGCACGATAGCTCACTAAAGGAACGACGACGACGAACCCCAGCGAAACACGCAACTATCAGGAAGTTCTAAGCACTTTGTCCATTCGCAACTTTCAGCAATGGTGATGCCGCGGTGTGAGGATTCCGCCCCTTAGCTCTTGGATAATCGTCTGCCGAAAGAAGCTGCCTGCTTACCCCTTCCAGACGAGGAAGTATCAGTTACGGCTCTTATATCACTCGTATTTTGAAAAATTAGAATTACTCCGCATATCTGACCTCCCACTGCTGTTCTCCGACGATCATCAAGCTGATAGCCATTTTGACAGGAACTAGCGTACCCCCCATAGGCTGTGGAAGTTGCGAATATTGGATACCTTCTAACTTTGACGACTGCGTAATTGACGAATTTAACGACGGGCGAACAGCGTGGGTGAACAGGCTACAACTTGTCCGGCGGCTCGGCTCAGCTTCGTCCTACCGAGTCGAGATAACCAGAGAAGCCGGACAGATCGGTTGTCGTCACGTCACGTTGGTCGTCACGTCGGTATGTAGAGGAGCTATCGGAATGACCTGTCAGTGTAGGTGGTGTTGGCTGAGCCGAGTTCAACGCTGACGCAGCCCTCTTGTCCAATACATCTTCAGAGTAGGTGATCATGGAATGGCGAAAGGCGAACAAGCGATGGCACGAGCTTTAGAAAAGGGTCTATTGTGGTAACTGAAGTAATCGAGAGAGGGCAAGGTTTTTCGCGCCCGCTACGCTACCTATTGGCGACTCCTGCGAACTCGACAGCATTTAGCGGCGAGAACAGAAAGCTGGGGAGGCAGGTTCGTTCGCTAGCCTTCTCGAGCGAATCAGATGATCACAGTGCTTGGCGGTCTAAAGATAAAGCCGTGAAAAGAGGCTCGAAAAAACGTTGTGTCAATCGCCAATTGGCTGCTGTACGGACTCTTGAGTTCATTCGGCCGCTGCGCTATTTGATGGTCGTCATGATTCGCCCCGTGACGTTATAAGGCAACGCAGGGAACTACGCTTTGTTACTCGGGAGCCACGGGCGTCCGCCGAGGTCGCCTGCTACCAGCAGGCTCTTTAATTCATATCTTGTCCTCCTGTTTTCGCGCCCTTTCTTCTTCCCCGTGTGATATATCGCAATGAAGAAAAAATAAAAAAAACTTGTGGCACCGTGCGAAGGCGTCGGGCTGCTGATCGCACGGCCGGAGGTTCGATTCTCGACGAGCCGCTTGTTATAATTATTCATGCCTAATTATAGTATTGGACAATTAATTATTATTAATCCTTTCTTCTCTTTGGCTGCTTACGCATCGGCTGCTGCGGGCTGTATATGCTTTATGTCATCTTGCCTACACTGGAGCACACGCAATTTTACATACAATCCAACCATCAACACAATCTTTGTTATTAAATTAAAAAAAGGGCTCAGTGTTCTATTATACTCAGAACAAAGTATTATCTAGGCTCATGAAGACGGAGGAAGAATATACGAACGAAAATGAGTCGGTAATCCGCTGATGCGTATAGGGTTCCAACCGAAACAATTGATCGAACAAACGAGAAAAACAAAATAAACGGGAAGAAGTAAAGAACGCGCTGGGAAAACTGATTAAATCTACAATAAAGTGGATTTCCAATTTGCCGCTGACACTGAATATTTATTAACGGTGTCCTTCCAGAGCCAATAATAGAACTAGGCGTGCAGTACCTACCCCACAACGTTAGAACCCAATTAACCGTGTCGTCAAAACTTAATTTCGAAGACGAATTGAAAGAAACTGAAGCCAGCAGATTTGAGAACGCTGGAAGCAGATTCTCTGATGAAGTTTACAAGGCGCTGCTTTTCCTTTAAAGGGACAATGAAGGCAATTTCGGAGATCTTTTTGGAGATTGAACTGGGTTCCAGGCACGTCTCAGGCCACGTTGCCCAAATTTCAGCCGACACCGGCGCTTGTGTGCCGCGCAAATCAATTAAACAGTCGCGGTAATAATCGTACCGGGATAGGGTGCCTACATGTCTGTCTGTCTCAGGGTGAAGACATCCATTGTTGCCCTGAATCTGCCAGCGCGTGACTCTCTCGCGCACTCGGTGCGTGACTTGGGCGGTAAAATGGCGTCTATGCATTAGCCAAAGCTACGCGCTCGAGCTGAGTGACAGCAGATTGCACGCGCTCCAAAATGCATAAAAGAACGATTGGGTGGAAAAATGGCTGAGATGTCACCACTCAAGCAAAAGCGCGCGTGTGTATGAAGGCACTCTATACCGGGATCGACTGGGGCGACGCCCCAAGAGTTGCGGGAGAAGCCAAGAGAAGCGGAGCTCACGTGACCGATGCGGGGCCAAGGAGTGCGACGTCACAAGAGACGCGTCAGCGATTGGTCGAAACGAGAAACGTGCCCTCGGTCACGCTTTGGTTCGCGATTTTTAGAAATACTGTTCTAATTTCCGCTTGAATAACCATCAAAAGTATAAATCGGATCGGAAATGATTACTAAGCCGTAAATAAAGCAGCATCATTGTTTTTTTTTCTTTGCTACGCTGGACGCGAAACCGGCAACGAGCAACTATGGGCCAACAAAATAATATTAAAAAAGAACACGGTACTCGAAAGATTTAGCAAAATGGTAGCTGTAGATGGATGTTCTAACTGTCGACTGAAGACCAGTATTCGTTCGGGCGACGCTAGTTTTCACGTGTGGGTTGCTGTTCGTGTTCTTTGACGATGAAAAGAGTAAGTCCGCGGAGGAACCGGATCCCGGAACGGCGGGATCGCTGCTGCTTTCCCTTCGGCATCTCCCCCGCGTCTGTCCTTCGGCATGCGGGCCGCTCGTTGACGGCTGGGCCAGGCTGGGCGGTCTCCGTCGGGTGATGGCAGAGGCCGCCACACACGTACTCCCGTTTCGTTGGTGTTCGGTTACTGAACGGAAGCTCGAACTCGTCCGCGAGAGCGGCATTCGTCCATGTTGACAGAGTCGGCGCAACGACCGCGCCACCGCGCTGCTATAACCCACCGCGGTAACCAGAGTTTCGATCTCCTAAATACTACCGATACCGACTATTCACACTTGACGTCACTCCCTACGTCACCTCCGTTTTCGGAGGCCCAGAAACGAGACTGGAGATGGTTCAGTTTCGGTTTCTTTACTTCCTTCGTAGGCACATAAATACGCGTCATAAATGTCTACAAAAAATTGGGCGGCATGCTATGTCCCCAAGAAGCATTAAAACACCATTTAAAAAAACTAAATAAAATCGTCTTCATTGTCCCTTTAAATAATTTCTTATATCTTTTTTTTTATGTTTTAACCAAACAGTATTATGAAATCTTGGTTTTTAAAAGCGGCTTTTCAAACGACATACAAAAACCTTCATGCGAAACTTCCTCCTAAAATGGTCTAGCTTTGTCATTAATCTAGCAAGCGTAAAACACGGTAAAAACAAAATGTTAGAAAGTATCTTAGTGTATAGTCGGTGACAACTCAAGAAGGTAGGGCGAGGGAAATAAAGGAGGGAGATGAGGAAATGGACGCAACGCTGGGGAACCCCTTCATTTCACCAGCGTGGCGTCCGGTTCCTCCTCTCCCACCTTCCTTTCCCTCACCCTACCTTCTTAACCTACAACGTACTATAGAACCGGGCATCGTCACATAAAGTGGTGCAACACGCAGTAGGTTCTTGGAGCCAGCTTTTAAGACCATCATTTAATTTGGCGTTAAAAGGTTCCTTTTCCAGTAAAATGTATACATTAGTAATAAAAATATATTTTAACAAACTAAAAAGAATAAACTTTAGGAATAGAGTGGCGAGCGAAGCTTCGCAAAAGGGATGGGCACCTGCACGTGCAAGCCCATCAGCGCGCTTGCTGAGAAAAGTTGAGGAAAATTCGGCATGGCGATGCTGATTTGGCAGGCAATTTGTGAATTTCAAGTCATCCGTTACGTATGAATTGAAATTAGTTTTTCTTGAGATTGCTTCTTTACAATGTTGCGGCAGTATTTTCTAATTCGATTTAATTACATTATAAATTACTTATTTCAATAAGTTGGGACTTCTAGGGGAAAAATATAAGCATATAATTTGATAATTACAGCGCTGGATAAATAACCTTAGAAGTATACAGGCGTTCGTGAAAAAAAAGAAGCTTATTTTTCGACCCGCATAAGTAAACTACGCAACGCAGAAAGCTGAAACTCCGTGAGAATTTCACCATAACGGATAGGATAGAACACGACAAAAAAAAATATGTAGTCCTAAGTTGTTCATCAGCAGGAGTTTAGTCTGCCAGAACATGTCGCCATTGTTACCCACTGTAGATAAGCAATTTAGCCAGTGCAGTACAACCGCTATCCTGTGGGTGTTTAACGTGTACGACGCAGTAGTGATACACGACCGCACACCGGTACGATGCTCATCCAGATCGAAAGGGGCAGGGGTGGGGATCGAACCCAGGATCCCTGGGTTCTGCAGCGCGAGCTTTCGCTCCACGTGCTCCGAGCTGGTGCTTCTGCCCCGTGACGTCGGCTGCCTCTCGCCTTTGTCTTTCACTATTTTCCTCCTCTCCACGCGCCGCGCTTCCCTTTCCACTGTTTTTTTAGCAGACGGGCGCCGTCAGCTTTTCCCTGTCATGTTGGTATACTAGTGCTAACACAATAATGAACTGTTTGCTGGTGGTAAAACTTATCGATACAATGAAAACGAATTATACTGCTCGTAACTGGAGAAACTGCGAGTCATCCTCGTAAAACAAAACACAAATTTATAGAGATTAAGAGATTAAAATAAAATGTGTAATTCGCTCGCAGAAAATTTTGGCCACGTGGTTTTAAACTTTGTTGCTTCGCAGTAAGGAGAAACATAGGATTGAATTCGAGGGCGTCTTCTTAACCTGCAGCTTGCCGGAATTCAGACAAAATAAGCAAACATGACGAAGCTACATGTACAGTTGAAAGGACTTACTGTGAGCAGTTCTTTTTTCACAAAGAATGGAAAAGAAAGAGGCAACCGAATTTCGTGCATGTCGCTTCCAGAAGTTTCATGTCAAATTAAAAAGAAAGCACCCAGCCTTATCTTCCGTACTTTCTTCTTATACGCCTTCCGTCGTGTGCCTCTCGTTTTTTTTTTTTTTTTTCTTTTTTTTGTGTGTGTTCTTGATTTTATTTCCTAGAAGAACCAAGCTGGTGCGATAGAAACATTGCAAATGTGCCGTTTCAAATGGCTCGAAAAACTAAAACGTTCTTCGAGCGATTTGCCTGAGACTGTAAAAGTTATTGGTGCGTATATGTATATATATATATATATATATATATATATATATATATATGTATCGGGTGCCCCTGGCAGCATTTCAGAATATGCAAAAGAAAAAATTACAGACGACGCAGCGACTGCTCTGGAGGCGACGCGCTAATCGCAGCATGAGCGCCGATCAAATTTAGCGTGGAAATTTTTCCGCTAAATTTAGCGGAAAAAGTTTCCCGCGAAATTTAACGAAACATTTTTCAGCAGATTTAGCTGGAAAATTTTACCCTCGTGACGTCACGCGTCACTTCACGTGTGACGTTATTAGGGAGTTTTCGTAGATCGTTTTCGCCGTCCCGCAAGGCCCTCCGCAACCCGCTACGATAGCGGGAACTCCACAGTCAAGGCTATGGGCGCGCCGGCGCAGTAGCAACTTCTTCGTTGCGGAAGGCTTAGCGGAGGGGGCAACGCAGTCTACGAAAACTCCCTATTATGGGAAACGTCCCGCTAAACTTAGCAAAAAAACTTCGCGTCAAATTTACCGAAAAATTTTCCCGCAAAATTTAGCGGGGAATTTTACCCTCGTGACGTTACACGTGACGTCACTTGTGATGGTATTATGAAAAATGTCCTATAGTGCAACGACCGGTTACGCCGACGCCGACGCCGCTCAACCCGGAAACGGGCGCCTAAGAGCTGCGCTCTAAAAACAACAACGACAGCTTGATTCTCAATAACCAACATCATCAAAGTTGACACTCTGTCGGAGCGGCAATTTCCGCCAATGAAAAAGACACGAAACAAACTATGGGCGTCATGTAAGCCTTTGGACAATCGGGATTGGCGACTACCGGTACGTTTGTGGTCGCGCACGTCGCAAGTGTCCTCAACAATATGTTGAGGACACTTGAAGAAAAGGGGATTCACGAGTCGAAACAATGAACGCCTAAAATATAAACAGCGAAGAAAAAAAATGCTTTAGTTGATATGTTTAACGACCATTTTGTAAATTTAGTCAGTACAAATTACGATGATGATGCTTGTGGGAATATTACCGCGAGCGCAGCTGACTACGTAGGCTTCTCAGGATTAAAAGCGCTAAAAAACGAGGACCAGTAAAAGAAAACACACACACAGTAGAGCGCTCTACTGTGTGTGTGTCTTCTTTTACTGGTCCTCGGCGCTCTACTGTGTGGGTGTCTTCTTTTACTGGTCGTCGTTTTTTAGCGCTTTCAATCCTGAAATGTACAACCAACTAGCCCAAGTGAATACCCTTTTAACGTTTCGACTACGTAGGCAGCGCGCTCGTGGCCTAACGATAGCGCTCGGCGATCGAAGGGTGCGGACGCGCGATGGCTCGCTCTGATAGCGAGGTGATAACGGCCGACGCCAGCCGCGGTGACAGGCCTTTTTGCATCCCTGCCGACTATCGGATTGTGCTGCCGACGTTGCCGGCTGGAGACATGCCGGCTGGAGACAAGGATAAAAACCAAGTCTACCTTAACTGCGATGTAAACGCCAGGCCTATAAGGATCGTCGACTTCAAGGAGCCTTTGGAAAAAGCGGACCTTCGTAAGGATGTAGCAGGGCTAGGTGTGTGCCAAATGGGACACGTGTGGCTCTGTAGCCTAAAAAGTGCGGCAGCGAAAGAACGACTGCTACAGTTTGGCCGGCTCACGGTGAAGGGAAAGCTGTGCGTCCCCGTAGACCCCACCGGCAGGAAGTTCGGGCCAAGTTACATTGGCTCCCGCTCGACGTGTCCAACGACACACTCCGGAAGGCACTGGAAGGGTACGGCACAGTTCCCGAGGTGACCAAAGAGAAGTGGCGAGTGGAAGGCTTCGAAGACATCGAGTCGCCCACCAGAATCGCGAAGCTGACACTCAAGGAAGGCGAGACGCCGGAGAACCTGCCTCATCAGCTAAGGCTTCAGATGGGCACGATCCTCGTTGTCGTACCCGGGCGGGCACCGCTATGCCTGCGGTGCCGAAGGCAAGGACATATACGACGCGATTGCCGTGTACCTCGGTGCGGGCAATGCCGTGGCTTCTGCCATGTAGCCCAAGACTGTGCACGCACGTACGCGAGTGCTGTAGTCATCCGAGCGAGCGAAGAGGAATGCGACCTCATCATGGATGAGGCGGAAGCAGAGGAGGCCGCAACATCGTCGACGCCGTTTGAAACGGCACAGCAGAACAAGGCGACAGTCGAAGGACATGACAACAAGAGGGCGGAGGCGACAGTCCAGGACAAGACGCGCACGGAGGCGGCTCCTGAAGCCAGCGAAAAAGAGGGGCAGGCGACAACGCCTGGAAAACCTTCACCGGAGGCAGTGGCGGTGATGGCGATGGGAAGCACCGGCACCGAGGCAGCAGCCATCGAGAGTGAGCCAGCCATAGAACTGGATCCCTCAAAGGTGAAACGACGACTGGCCGACGAGTCTCCGAAAACGTCGCACCGGTACAGCAGTGGTCTGAGGGGGAGTTTCTGCAGATTGAAAAAAAAAAAAGGTCGCTACGTCAACAAACTGCGGTCCTCGTCGCTCACCCGCGACGGGAGTCTGTCGCAGTGAGTAGCGACCCTGATACGATATGATGCAAAGGGTAATCGCCGGAACCTGGGTCTGACGCAATATAAAACGGCCCAACTAACGTCTGGTCTGCGCATAAGGACCCTTAACGTCAGGGGACTTGCGGCACGCCGCCGACAGTGTCATCTGAGTGGCCTTTTCCTAGAGAGGGACCTAGACGTTTCGGCGGTTCAGGAGACGAAGGTTGAGAGTGAAAGTCGGACCGAATTCCTGGTGAAACCGTTTACGTCGATGTGTAATGTCTGCGTCAGCCATGCTGTACGTAGATCAGGAGGATGTTGTCTGTTCTTGAGAAGAGCTGCTGGGCTCATCAAAGAGAACGTTGTAACGTGTGAATCGCGAAGGCTTATCTGCGATTTCGTTTTCCTAAATCAAAAGTGGAGGGTTATGTGCATTTATGCGCCAAACGTGGAGAGTAAGCGACGCGCCTTTTTTGAATATACTGACAGATTTGTAATCAGTGACCGATTTACGATATTGCTGGAAGACTTTAGTTGTGTCTGTATGCCAGAAGACCGGTCAAATCAAAGACGAAATAGTGATAGGTCTAGTGACGCTTTAAATCGGTTGATTCAAGACAAGGGGCTCGAAGATCTGGCACCCTGCATATTCATAACACCGGGACATCAGGTCCTTCACACGCACCACCAAGGCAGAGGTCATGCCAGGCTTGACAAGGTATATGTTTCAGCGGATTTAGTACCCCAGTGTAACGACTTCGCGGTCAGTCATGTCTCGTTCAGCGATCGCAGCTTGGTGAGTTTTACCTTGCATCAGCGTAAGAAACAAACTAGCTTTTTGTGGGAGTTGCGAAAGTTAAACCCAAAGCTCCTTGAGGACCAAGAATTGACAGGGAAAAACGAAGTAAGCTAGGCAGGCTAGAAGGCGTTTTGGAAAATGACATATGTGAGGAGTGGGAACTATTTAAACAGCAAGTTAAGATTGATGAGATTGAACGAGCAACTAACATAAAGCGGGAAGCGTGAAGGGCAGAGATCGGTCTTCGACAGGATTTACAAAGGCTTTATTTAGAAGAGGAGAGAACGCCAGGAGCCTTCAAAGACGACATAAGCACTATCAAGGCTAAGCTTGAGAAAATAGATGTAGAGATATAAAGGGGCAATCGTTCGTGCCTGCGCGACGACCTTGATTGTCGGGGAAACGCCCACAAAGAGGGCACTTGCGTTGGAAAAAAAGTAGGCTAGCGGGAACCGGATCGAAGAAATAGAGTATAGAGGCGCAGTAACTCGAGATCAGGACAGTATTCAGCATGCTTTTGTTGAGTATTATCAACGAGGTAGAGGGGCTTAGAGCGATAAACCGGGGTTCCGGTCTGCACTCGAAAGTGACCCCCATAAGGTGGCTGCCATTGTACGCAAATTTGACCACACGTCACATGACCAAACCAAATGCGTGACGTCACAGGAAAGATGGCAGCGCCCATGCAGCGGCTGGCCCCAGCTCGGCCGGAGCTTGTCGGATGCTTTGTTGGGTGTCGTTCGTCTCGGCAAGTTGATTTCAGACGCGGAAGCCGCCATATGAGGCCGGTCGAAAGCGAGTTCAGAGTTCAGCGTGGTGTTTGACGTAGGTATAACGCGAAAATACAGAGGAACGGTGCGCATTTCGCTGGTGACCGACCGGGATATTGCCACGAAGAGACAATCCGACCTACGTTGCTCGGGCATCGGATTGATTCGGATACCGCTAGGATAAAATTTAAGGCGACGTTTCTGTGCTCTCGTTGACCATCGGAATCTTTGAGGTTTGCAGTGAAGCGTGTGCAGTATATTTGGATACACAATTTAGCGACGGAAATTGCGTGAGTCGTGCTTGCCGGTGTGCAATCGCGGTGCAGCTTCGATCAAATGACCGAGGGCTCACTTCGGTTGTGCGGCGCACCGGAAGGCTGCCTTGAAGCTGGTAGTTCCCGTGCCGTGCTGAATGATGCTGTGCTGCTCACAAATTGTTCCGGCGTAGAAGTGCACTTTCACGGAGCACAGGTGTGCGGCGCACCGAAGAGCTGCCTTCAAGCTGGTAGTTCCTGTGCCATGCTTTAGGTGATGCTGTGCTGCTTCCGAAATTGTTCCGGCGTAGACGTGCACTTTCACGGAGCACAGGTGTTGCAGTTGGTATTGATCCCGCTGGTCAGCTGTCCGGACATTTCATCGAGCGTGTTACGTACCCAGCTCACGCCGCTTTGTGGCAACAGTCTGCAGTGGCTCATTACCTGAAAAGTTTGGGATGTCGAAGAGTACAGGTTTGATTTCTTCATCTGTGAGAGGATGTCTGCACATGAAATAAATTTATGATTGATACTAGAACTAACGAGCATACCAAAATAATAGCTGTATAGCTGGACGCAAATATTTTATTTGACGTGAACTAAAGAGGAATAATTTATTAGTCTTATTCACTGATGGCCATACATGAGTACGTATAGACGGACCACTTGCTATCAGCGAACTAATATAAAAAATTTGTAAATGTGCATTTCCTTACTTTAGCAACCTATAAATTAAATGAAAACTCGGCCTAAGCTAATGTCGTGAACAGCGCACTCAAATATGGGCCCCCAGTGAATACACACGATATGCAGTTCAAGCAGCAGAAACAAATTTACTTTCATCGTAGTTCGCCTGCACTATGAAGCTTATGTTCCTGACTGCCACAATCGTGTATGTAAACTAAAACATGTCCCAAAGCTTAGCGGAACTAGAGATATATTGATGAAAAATGCCACGTTAAATCCTCAATGATGAAGGAAGACACTTTCACTGTTATGTGCGTGATTCGACGTCCATAAGAGAAGAGCGAGCAGCGATTTATCTCATGCTTACCGTTGGTGTCGTTTGGACGTGGAAGCCATTTTGGCGGGAATACTATCTCCTTCCGCGCAGAGCCGTATATGGGGAGAGTTTGGTCAGTCTATGATCTCGCCGCCGTAACGCTCTCCTCCCAAGTGAGCCAATCAGCACGCGGCGTAGAGCGAGAGGCATGAGCGCATGCGCGTGAACTCCCGGCTGCTCCGACCTGAGTGGGGAGGGCCGCCATCTTCGATCATTCTCCCGGAGGAATGCGTAGGATCGGCATCTAAATTTAGATTATTGCCTTTTATATCGCTGGCTCTGGCAAGAAAATGACATTCTGTTATTCCTCGGTGGGTTAAAAAGCTAATAAATGAAAATTTTTCGGCGTATGGCCCCAAACTTTTATTCAGGCGAAAAAGAAGTCGGCCCGTAGCAAACGACGCGTAGCCTCAGCAGTGCTCTTCTCCGACCAGTCCCCGACAGCGTTGCTGAAAAATGGCGGTCGTCTCCTCTCCGCTCTCTTCTTTCTCTCTCGCTCCTTCGGCGCTCTCCTCCCTTTCATTTCTTTTTCTCCTCTTTCCCGCTCCTTCGTCGCCACACCCACTGGCCAAACACTCCCAATATACGGCTCTGCTTCCGCGCTACCCGTAGCGCCATCTGCCGGCACTCTAAGAAAATAACAGTATCCACTATTGTTGCAGCCAGGATTCTGTAGTTATTGAGCATATTATTGACACATTAAAAAATAAAACAAAAGTGCCACGAACGTGGCACTGGGATACAAAGGGGGGCTACGTTACTTTTTTTACAAACGTAACGATAAACCGTTACCGTTACTTTTCAAAACTAACGAACGATACTTTTACGTTTCTTTTACGTTACTTTTGTGTTCGAGTACATATGTTTGGCAGAGATGTATGGTAAACCTCCTTAACAAGCTTCGATAAAGATAGACATTTACAGAGTGATTTCATAGCGTTTTGATGCGCGAAGCAGCTTAATTTTTGGCATGCAGAGTAGGCATTGATACTGTAAATTATCTGATTCCGTCTCCTTTAGTTGATACATTTCATTCAGTCCTGGCCATGGCAACGGAGTTTCGTTATTCATGTTTATCTCACACGCAGAATGAGTCGGAGATAATAGTCAATCGGCTTTTATAATCTACAGCATGCGAACGGGGACTGCTGGAACACAACCAGCCAACAAACACCTCTCATCTTTACGCCGGTTTCAGTAACAGTCCGGTTCATACTATTACCAGAGACTGATTTACTTCACTATGTGGAAGAGGATACCGGCTACCAGCACACTGGTTATAATCACTTGCTTCCTCTTACCAGCAATAACTCTTAGTTTTCCTGCGACAAAAAAAAAAATCGTGCATGTAAGTTCTCTTTCCAGGTTTAAAACTTTTTTTTTATTTTTTTCATTATGACCTTAGGCAATTAAAGACTAATCAAGCGAAAGATTACTCTGTGTACAAAAGGGGGTCAGGAACTTTCAGGCAGCGAGGGGGAAAGCGAAGGTAACAAATTCCACAAAGGGTGTTTCTTCTTCTTTTTTTTAACTAGAGAAACGAGCAGATTGCTTGCCACTAGTTGTCCATTGTTGTAAACGAATGTCTCTCCCCCCCCCCCCCCCCTATGTCCACCTCTGCTGCACAGAGCAGAGGGGGAAGAGGAGGGAGGGGAGGGGAGACGGCTGTAACGAAGTCGTTCGTTCAAACCTTGTAAATGGTGACACTATGAAAAAAAAAAAAAACGGAGGACGAACGGAATTAGCTGATAGCCGAAGGTTTTTTTCGCCTTCGAGAAGCGAGATAGTGTCACCTTTTAACGGATGTCCCTTTTAATAAAAAAAAAGAAAAACTTTTTTTAGGTTTACTGTGACGGATGCTGGTTCCGTGCAGCGATAAGCTTGGGCAGGATTTTGAGATGGATGGGTGAATAGATGGACTGATAAGTGGAAAACCTACCGCTTTAGGAAATCGAAGGTCCAGAAGTCTTAGCAGCAAGAGACGGCATTGCCTGGGCATTGCGTGCTCGAGCGCAAGTAGTTGCCCCTCGAGCAGAGAAGCTAGATCCTCCATTGAGCTTAGTGACCTAAATTTAGTTCCCCTAACGTCTCCAGTTGTATGCACAACATTGCTATTCTAAACGTTAGATCAGGTGTCGTGACCTTTTCCCGAAATACCTAATGCATTTCACCAGTATTGGTCAAAAGTAACGAGTAATGTAATTTGATAGCCGATACCGTAAAAAAGTAACGAAAATACTCGTTAGTCATTCAGAATACTAACGAGTACGTTACTGCGTGAGCGAAAAATGTAACGCGTTCTCAGTAACGTCGTTACTAGTAACGCGTTACCTCCAACACTGAATTACCCTCTAAGAAAGAAAAAAAAGAGGAAAGAAATGGCAGCGGCACGTTTTTTTTCCTCTTTTACTAACACCGCCCCAAACGGACAAAAAAAACAAAAAAAAAACCAAACAGTCTGTTTTTTTTTTTCCAGGCAGGCGGGAGGATAGTTTCGGGCCATCCCGTGTCACCTTCTTTCGGCTCGCTGTATGGGGCAGTTAATGCTTTCGTATTAAAAAAATCGAATGCTCTTTAAGAGCAAAACACAGGCTCATATGTGGCAGGAATACAGCTATGTCTTAGAGGCGTATTAGACATATCCCCTTAGTTTCCCAAGATGACCGTCGGACATATCTAGTCAGAGTTCTAGGAAGTATGTTCGATGTAGCCAGCCAATTTCCCTAGAGCAATGTCTACAGGTTCATCATAATCAATTGACAATGAGACATGGATAAGACGACAAATGATTTACCAACGAACTGCTTTATGCAATACGACGCAAAATATATCAAAATTATCATCTTTAAATGATTTTTAAGAATATATAAGAAACCTTTGCTTAGTGACTATTGTAGTTCTAGTATTAATGCAGAAAAGCAGCTCATTTTTCTAAATATGGCAAAATTGCACGCCAATTATCAGAAACAAAACTCTACTGTATGGTTAAGCGTGTTGGTTATTAATTTACGATAAGGAAAGAGGGACATTAAACACAGACAGACAAGACAGGCTTTCGACTTTCAACAAAAACGTTTACTGGCTCGACTTCGCCTCTTGAAGCTCGACAGGGGGGGCGTCCGGGTGGTTGAGAGAGAGGGTGGTGGGTGAGGGAAGCGTGGCCATGTGGCCCTGCTCCCAGCTACGCGTACACGGCGTAAAATGGGGTCTGCTGTGTGTCAATCGACACGTCGCTGTTGCACGCAGGCCCGAGTGTCGAAGGTGCCCTCTTGGGGAAAGGAGGGGGGAGGGGGGGAAGGGCGCAGACAAGAGGAGGAGGAGAGGATGCACCGGCGTGGCTCTCTTGGGGAAGGAAGGGAAGGGGGGGGGGGAAGAAAAGGAGCAGAAGTTGCGGGATTCTTTGCTTTTTTTTATGTCTTTGGAGGAACCTTCTCGGCCCCGCAGGAAGCGAATCTCTCGATCGGAAAGAGAAAGGGACGGGCTGGACAGGTTTGAGACAGAGGATTTGATATGTAGAGACTCAAGGATTTCCCTGCCGAATCGAGATTTGTGCCCACCGAGAATTTTGGTTTTCGAGAACTCGGGGGTGCACGAGGGGCAGTTTTTGGCATGAGCCACGACTGGATGAAAGGAGTCGGGAGAAGGAGATGAGATCTCCTTGGCGTGCTCCCGGAGACGGTCATTCACGCAGCGCCCCGTCTGACCGATGTACTCGGCTCCGCGCGCAAGAGGGATACTATACACCTTCTCCCTTGTGCATGGCCGGACGCACTGCGCGTGTCTTTTTGTGCATGTGGGTGGGGATTCTGGGTTGGTGACTCGCTTGCACATGCCTCCCAATTTAAATTTACATGTGAAAACAACCTTGGTACCGAATCGATGTGCAAGTGCGCGCAGTCGGTGTGCCGTTTCGTGGGAGTAAGGAATACACGCAGGGCGGGCAGACCGGGTGCCGGAGGGGGCCTCTTTTGAGCGGCTCCTAGACTGCAGGATGAGCTTCTTGCTGATGTTATCTAGGAGGTCTACCATATATAACCATATATAACATGTGGAGATTAGTAATGCGGAAAATGCTTCTTGATGCCTTCTTTCATGTTCTGTGTAAGCAAAAAAGTGGGCGTGGTCTCACGAAAACTCCACAAATGTTTCATTTCACACCGAAAATCTCGTTTTGTGTGTACGAAAGTTTCGGTTTCGGTTTCACGGTTTTATTTCTTGTAGGTAGTACATTTTCTAGTCACTAGGGGTTTTTTTGTAGCGCGTTTCAAAGAAATTGGCGGTAGGCGCGTTCAAGCGTTTAGTTTGAGCTTCAAAGCGTATTTGATGCTACTGTGAACATCGTACTGCTGTGTTTTCTTTAATATTACGAATGGGAAGATTGTAACGGCTGACAGCAAAGGGGAAATTTCATGTGAATCGCTACGGACAGTCACAATCATCGGAGAGACCTGTAAAGAAGGTACGGCTACAGTCATGTGCTTCATCTTCGAAAATAGACTTGAATGGTTCGTTTGAAGCAACTGCTGACAATGACAGTGTGTTTGGATACCGCCTTATCGACGTCAGTATCTAATTGTTTTTTTAAAGAACATTTGGTTTATGCGTACTGTGATAACCACGCATCATTGTGCATCAGCGGACTGGTGGAGTCGAAGGTGATGGCAGAACACAAAACGCTAACGAGGCACTCAACCAAATGATCTGGACCAGATGCCCAAAAACCACGTTTGGTAGCTTTAAGACTGTTCAGACAGTTGTTGATGACGCCATCGCCAGCTACAATGATGGAAATATGTCGCGAATCAAAGTGTTGAAGCAATTAGGTGCCACCCCTGGTCCCCTGTATGTATCTACACTGACATCAATAGACTCGAAACGGATCCGGAAAAGCGAACTACAAGCTTACAGATGAAGCCAAACAACACAGAAAAGGCGAAAGAAACAAAGAGAAAGGCTACAGTGACGCTGCCCAAGAAAAAGACTGCAATCCTGGAATGTTTTGATGATATTGTTTCTTTCTATTTTCTTTAAGTCTTTTTTCTTCAGAACATAAATTTTTGTCATTCATGTACCTTTTTTACAAAAACTATGTGGTCTACTTCAATGATTTTTTTTAGGATGGCTGTTTTCACATCTTGAGCTTCGCTGGAACTAGAGCCAATGGTTGATTTGAATTCTGTTGTTTTTTTTTTTATTATTATTAAACAAAAAGCTCTGGAAGGTGGTGATTTTATTTTACCAAACATGAAAGAAAATTATTTCTCCTCATCTTTTTAACGAAAACAATAACTTCTAGTTCCAGGAACGTAGGAGTACCGTAGCTTTCGGCCTACCAATTTTGAAAATTCTGCGATAAGTAACTTTCTTGAAAAAGGTACAAATGTAAACAAGAGAAATAAATAATAAAAATAAAAAAACAATTTCAATTATTTTTTATTTTCATTTTTTATTAATTTAAATTTTACCCAGGAGACGTGTAGTAATGTTCATGAACTTTGCTTATTTTATTTCCATTTTATAAGTTATTTTGTAAGTATCACTTTCAAACTCTCACCCCACCTTAATGAAATTCTGTGAAGGTTAGCAGTTTCGCGCAATCCAGATATGCTTCTGAATGGCGAGTAATCAGGAAAAATAAAGCGCAAAGCTCTGGGTGGATTCAAGTTTCATAGGTAGGTAAAATTGGCACGCGCACCATACAGAAGAAGCGAATCCAATTTTAGACAGAACAAAAGTTAATTATGCTAGGTGCTTTATCTCGCTTTTTGTGTGTTTCAGGTTTCGGCGCAAAATTCCCAGGGAAGGGTTTGCGTAAGCTACTCTATTATTGATGTCAGACGTCCAGGAAAGGTCGGATGTTAAATTAATACCGAGATATTGACATGAACTGCAAATGGTGACAGGGGAGGCATCAATATGGTAAAAACAATCTCGAAGAAAAGCGCAACGATAAAACGAAAGGAATTTTCATTTGTCAAAATTTAGTCTTCTGCCATTTACTGCACCACTGAATAATTGGTTTAATATCTGTTTGCAAGGTATTGTGATCGTCGGGTGGAAGAATGGGCCCGTAAATTACGCAGTCATCTGCAAACAAACGAACTGATGACGAGATGTGCTCATGAATGGCATTAATGTTTAATACAAAGAGTAAGGGCCCGAGTACACTGCCCTGAGGGACACCTGAGTTTACCGCGCATGAGGAGGTTAAAGGTTCATTAATGGTTGAGTGCGGTTAGTAAAACATTCGGATATTCATTTTAGAATAGCGGGCTCGATTTTAAATTTGTTAAGTTTTAATATAAGGCGTTGATGAGAGACTCTCCCAAATGCTTTGGAAAAGTCGAGAAAAATTGCGTAAGTATAAAAATTTTCTTTAAAGCCTGCGTGAATGTCATGAAGTCGGGTTTCACAAGAGTATGCTTTCCGGAATCCACCCAAGCAGCACCAAAAGATGACCTTCGATCGGCTGACGGTTGGCCAGTTTCTGGACAGCTTGGCCACTGGCAATTTCTTGGCCACCGGAGACATAAACATGGCCGGCAAAAATCCGGCCACACATATAGCTCTTTTGAGCTTCCTTTTTAATCAATAAGCTCGTTTTTAATCACCAACACGCATGTTGGTGATTAAAAAGAAGGTTGTTATCTTTTGAGTAATTCATTATACTTGCGCAAAGTACGTGTTGCATGAGCTTAGACGATACGCTAGTTAGGGAGATGGGACGATAGTTTGTAATTAGGTGACGGTCGCCAGATTTGAAAGCAGGGGTTCTTTCGCCAGTTTTCCAGCCCCGCGGAATTTCAGAAAGACTAAGTGACTGGGAAAATATGTCATAAAGAAAAGTTGCGGATGTGTGTTTTGTGTTTACTAGAATCTCAGAATTGATTCGTTTATCCCCTGAGCTGGAAGACAGTTTCAAGTTCTCAATTTGTTTCAGTACGCCGGCATATTCAATGGTGAGGGGTCCCATCGGAGTGTAAAAAAATCTTACGTGAGACGGGAATATTCAGGAGGTTTTATCTCTAAAGACGGAACTAGATAGATTATTAAGTGAAGGAGCACTTCGGGGATCGGATAGATTATACCCGCTGTCGTCAATGAATTGTATGGAGGGTGAAAGAAGGATGGGCGGGGGGGGGGGGGGGGGGGGGGGGGCGACGTAGAAGGATTAACATTCTTTCAAATTGCTTTGGCTTGTTAATAAAATGTTAGACAGGTCCCTAGAATAAAATTCAGCTTTTGCTTCATTTATAGCTGTTTTGTATCCTGCCGCACACTCCTGCTATTTGTCGCAGGCTTCCGGTATGTACATTTGGCCCGTCTATAACAAATTTTCGTTTTGTTGGAGTGTTTATGAATAGTTTTGTTATACCACGGATTGTTGTTATCAGAGATGACACGAGTCATTGGTCTAAAATACTCAATGAGTCCCATTAGTTTATCTCTGTACAGTTCCCAGTTAACGTTGACAGATCTTTCCTCGAAACTGTTCGACAAAGTGTTCGTAGAAGTGTTTTAGCTATAAATCGATAAAGGTATAGTCGGCCCTCGCGTAATCCCGAATAAATTTAGTGTAGCGTTATTTATGAGGAGTAGTGAGGAGTGTTAATTCGATAACAAGATGGTCGCTAATGCAGAGTAAGTATTGTCATTATTGAGAAGGGCTGGCTTTTGTGTTATTCACAGGTCCCGCACATTGCTACAGTTTGTGGTAGTTCGAGTTGGTTGAGTGGTAACGTGGGAAATATTAAAGCCAAGGCAAAGGTCAACGAAAGCATCGGAAAAAGCACTGTTGGAGGAGAGGGCAGTCTAATCAATGTCTGGGCAATTAAAGTTTCCAAGGAGAACAAAGGTGGCACTAGGATAAATAGTTGAAAGTTGAAAGAGGCGGTTATGAAGCTCAGTAACAAAATCACTACCACTATCTGGCGGCCTGTAAGCATTCGCCCCGTATAATACTTGGCTTAGAGGTCAGGCATACCTACACAATTTCCAGGCTTGTTTCTACCGGGATAGAGATAAGCTTTGATAGGATACGATTATTCACGGCTAAAAAATACCTCTCTCCCCCCCCTCCTCCCCCCCCCCCCTCTTTTTCCGACTTGGTCAGTACGGTAGATATGGAAATCAAAACGTGTAGAAAATAATTCTGAGTCTTTGATATAAATAAGTTAATACTTTTAGCAATTAACTTTGTAATTGTTAAATTTAAAAGTACATTTTCAATTAAAAACAGGATGGGCATAGTTAAAATTATCAAACCTACCCAGATTATAGATATATAAGGCATGCGCAACCTTTTACGGCGATCGGTAAAATACACTAGATTAGGACGTGTTTTGAAAGAGGGTCAGAAGGCAGTGCAAGGAAACACAAATATAATGCAAAACAAAGCACACCTTAACTTTCTATAACCTACGATATAGCAACACTGCTGTACAGCCTTTGCCGGTTGTAAAAGATGTCTCCTTGGAGCCGACGTAGTGCGGCAAAGCCCCTATAACGAAGCCAAGTTAGCTCAATTTTAATAAAAGTTTGCAGTCGTTTTTCTTTTTTTTTTTAGATTATATGTTGCTCAATTTGTTGCCATCGCAAGTTACTTGAAGTCATTGTAATCGGTTAAAAAACATTAAAAAAAGGTGAAGTTTTTTTTTGTTTGTTTTTTTGTATTGACGTGCTATTTTGGCACATTAGAGACTGCAATAACACTATAACTACAATTATTCATAACCATAATTTTCTTATATATTCGCAAAACTCATTTAAAAATAATATTTTGACATATTTTGCGTCGTTTCGTATGAAGTAGTTCGTTGGTGCATAACTTGTTGGTGTGTCTCTAAAGCCTGTTTGTTTGACGTATAGCAGCTAAGCGGCGACGACAATAGGAAGTTTTCGTAGACGGCGTTTCCGCCTCCGCTAAGCCCTCCGCAACGAAGAAGCCGCTACTGCGCCTGCGCGCCGGTTGCCTTGAGTGTAGAGTTCCGGGTACCGTAGCGGCTTGGGGAGAGCGTTGCGGGGATGCGTAAACTATCTACGAAAACTCCCTAATACCAATGTGGCTCGTGAAACGAGCTACGGTAGCAGCGCCCGCCGCGTGGTCGCTCACGACTCGAGGCCGGCTAGCTCCAGAGGGAACATCGATACCAGCCGGCTCCTTTGATCAACGGCAGAGCTCCCGGTCCCGCTACTACTCCTTCCAGGGGTGTAAATAAGTAAAGGGGCCAATTCGGCCACTTCAGACGTGTTTCGTAATCTTCTTTTTTTTTTTTTTTTGCACAGAAATATTGTATTGTCATTTTAATCTTCTGTGTACATGTCGTAAGCCTTACATAAAATTAGTAGAAAAATAATTACTACGTGCATGCTTCGGTGTGAAATTGACAGCTCTGCAAAATAGCATAGCGAAACCCTGGCAATCTCCACGCCTCGAGCTTCGAAATTTTATATCTCCCGAAGAAAATTAACTACGGCGTTGGAGTACAGCTAAATGTTCCTTTCAAGAACATGGCTTAAACATAACATTTTACATGCTTGGACGTGAATTTCTTACATAAATATAAAAAAAAAGATGACCCGCGCCATGATTACGCAATCTGACATGGAAACACCGCATAAGTTACAGGGTCGTTGCTCCCCTTATGGAGGAATATATAGGCCCTTTGTTCCTAAGAGTGTACTGGAAGCGTTACTCTCCAATATAAGCGTCTTCGACAATCTGTATGCAATCAAATTATCAATCATGGTTATCTCCACGAATCCCTTGTATTTCTATTATTCTTGCGTATTTCAGGAAAAGGACATAATGCTTAAATACGGCCAAGCAGAGCCGTAGATGTAGAGTGTGGCCATTCATTGAGAAGTATACGGGACAAATGAGGAGGCGCCATTGACCGAAAGCGGGCTGGGCGTGTTTCAGGGAGTCTTCACAAATTGGAATGTGGCCAACCAGAAGCCATAAATAATACCCTGGCGGCGGTCGCGAGAAACAAACTTGATAAGTGCATCGGAGTAACTCTCGGTGACTGAAAATACGGTGTGCGTGATGTTTTAATCACGGTCATCCAAAATCATGGTGGAAGAGTGTGACGAGCAGAACGCTCGACATCATTCGTACGCCACGCGCCGAGGGTCGGGAATCTGCCGTCAGAGCGGTCATACTCTGTTCGAGCAAAACAGTTTGGAGCGGCACATTCTTTTCTTACATCTTTCTGCATGATCATAATCAAAACATCACGTGCACCCTATTTCCAACCATGAAGGGTTACTACATTTAAATCTTAAGAGCTTATTAAAACCATATGCCTATGATTAAAGCTGCTCCTCGCTACCACCGCTAGGGGATTCTTTCGGCTTCTGGTTGGTCAAGAGAACATGCCAAGCCCTCTTTCTAAATTTGGTGCGCGCCCCGGCTCTGCCCGCGCCTCCCATCACCAAACTCCTTCTATAAGGAGTATTCACTGGGCGCCATATTTGTGGGTGATGTCTAGACCGCATGCTTTCAACAAGCCCACATTAATAGGCTGCTAAGACTGGCAATCTTAAGGGTGCGGAATGCACGTTACGAAAGAACCGTGGAAGCTCGCCATCAGCACGCGCTCAGCAGTCGTGCACACAGCTTTGACCGCCAGTGAATGCTTCCTATACACGGCTCTGCTGTCAGGCACAAACGCCGCATGTGGTGACGGTTACGAAGATGTGCTCTTGTTTCGCCGGTTTGTGGATACAACAATTTGGTATACTATACTTGTGGACAGCTTTTCTTGGCAATGAACCCAAAGTTTGGCTACCCTTGCGCTCGTGCACAAAGAGGTCCGATCACAGCTGTGCTCGCGCGGTCTTCACTTCTTCGAAAATGCCAAAAAAAGTTGTCCTCGAGTGCAGGGGGCATAGGAGGGGTTCACTAGACGCCATATTTGAGGCCGATGTTTACAGCGCATGCTCAGAACGAGCTAACATTAATAGCCTCCTAAGACCGGCAACCTTGATGGTGCTAAATGCACGCTCCAAAAGGACTGCGGAAGCTCGCCGTCAGCAGGCGCTCAGCAGCAGCGCACACGGATATGGCCGCCAGTGAATACTCCCTATTCACTGGACGGTTCACATTAATAGCCTGCTAAGACCGGCAAACTTGATGGTGCAGAATGCATGTTCCAAAAGAACTGTGCAGGCTCGCCGTCAGCACGCGCTCAGCAGTCGTGCACACAGCTTTGGCCACCAGAGAAGACTCCCTATTAAGGGGTATCCACACGAAGGAGAACTCCGCGGACGGATGTCGTGACGTCAACATCCCGGGAAACTCCGTCCCCGGCTCCGCCGCGTGCACTTGCCGAGTTTTCGTGCTGTCGGCAACCAGGCCTCCGCCCCTCCGCCACGGAGGAGAACGCGCCGCGAGGCGTCAAAAAGGGATGACGTATATATCTCACGTGATGCGCGATCCGCGGAGGAAAGTGGCGGATTTCTCCTTCGTGTGGATACCCCTTTAAAGGGGTATCCACACGAAGGAGAAATCCGCTCCTTTCATCCGCGGAGCGCGCATCACGTGAGACATACGTCATCCCTTTTGACGCCTCGTGGCGCCGTTCTCTCGTTCTCCCCCGTGGCGGAGGCGCGGAGGCTTCGTACTCTTAGCATGAGAACTCCGCAAGTGCGCGCGGCGGAGCCGGGGACGGAGTTTCCCGGGTTGCTGACGTCACGACATCCGTCCGCGGAGTTCTCCTTCGTGTGGATACCCCTCCGCCGCGCGCACTTGCGGAGTTCTCATGCTAAGAGTACGAAGCCTCCGCGCCTCCGCCACGGAGGAGAACGAGAGAACGGCGCCACGAGGCGTCAAAAAGGGGTGACGTATGTCTCACGTGATGCACGCTCCGCGGAGGAAAGGAGCGGATTTCTCCTTCGTGTGGATACCCCTTTAAGGGGTATCCACACGAAGGAGAACTCCGCGGACGGATGTCGTGACGTCAACATCCCGGGAAACTCCGTCCCCGGCTCCGCCGCGTGCACCTGCGGAGCTTTCGTGCTGACAGCACAAAGCCTCCGCGCCTCCGCCACCGAGGAGAACGCGCCGCGAGGCGTCAAAAGGGGATGACGTATGTCTCACGTGATGCGCGATCCGCGGAGGAAAGGGGCGGATTTCTCCTTCGTGTGGATACCCCATTAAGGGGTATCCACACGAAGGAGGGGTATCCACACGAAGGAGAAATCCGCCCCTTTCCTCCGTGGAGCGCGCATCACGTGAGACATACGTCATCCCTTTTTGACGCCTCGCTGTCCTCGCGCCGCCGTTCTCCTCCGTGGCGGAGGCGCGGTTGTTGTTGTTGAAAAACTTTATTGAGTTGAAAGATTTAGGAAAGGGAAGGGGAGAAAGGGGAAGAAAAAGGAGAGAGTGGTTGTGTGCCCCTATTCCGGGGCTCCAAGTGCGGAGTGAACTCGGAGTGCTCGGGCCACGAGCAGCCTCTGCTCGCTAGCCGTCGCGTACTTGAGTCCCGCTTCCCACTCCTCGAGTTTGGGCTCCTCGACTGGAGCCAGTCCTGGGAGGTTCTTGCATGCCCAGACAACGTGATAAACGCCCACCCAGGGCTCACCACAGAAGGGACAGTCCGCCGTGGCGTACCGCTCTGGGTACCACAGATGTAGCTGGATCGGTGTGACGAACGTGTCCGTCTGAAGTCGTCTCCACGTGAACTCTTCTTCTTTGCTGAAACCTTTGGCCGGCCCAGGATATTCTGCCCTATGTGTTCGTAGAGCCTTTAAGGCCTCACTGTAAGTGAGCGCACTGTCCAGATCCCTCTGGGGCAGAACCGAGTCCCGGTATAACGCACCTCGGGCCGCAGCATTCGCCGCCTCGTTTCCGACTTGCCCCATATGGCCGGGGGTCCAGATCAGATGTACTCCCTCTACTGCGGTTTTGCGGAGGAGCCTTAGAGCTGGTTGACCCACGACCCCTCGCGCAAAGTTTTGACAAGCTCTTTGTGAATCCGAAATTATCGTCGCACGAGGATTGCAAACCACCGCCAATGCTATGGCCGCCTCCTCCACTTGTTCAACCGTCTGCGCTCGTATGGAGGCGACGCGTCTGATCTGCCCTTGCGCACTGGTCACCGCTATTGCAGCCACCCCCAGCACCGGACCGGCCCCATCCACGTACAGGGTTCCCTCTCTGCTGTCCCAGGAACGCGCTAGGGCCACCGCTCGCGCTTGTCTCCGTTCCGCATTCCTATCCGGGTGCATGTTGCGGGGGATTCTACTGATCGTGAATCTCTGCCGGGTCTCAGCCGGCAGCTCTTCCCCCGCGTCTCCGGGCCCGTGAGAACCGCCGGGTACTGCCATTCCCAGTTTGTCCAGAAGCCACGCTCCATTCACTGTGGAAGAGAGTCGCTTCAGCTGTGACACTAGTTGAGCTTCATGAAGTTCTTCTATGGTGTTATGCACCCCAAGTTTAAGCAGTTTCTCGGTCGCCGTACGCTCCGGTAGCCCCAGCGCGTTTTTGTACGCTCTCCTTATCAGTACGTTTAGCTTTTGCATCTCCGCCTTGTTCAAGTTCAGGTACGGAGTGCCGTACGTCAGTCTGGCAATAATGAAGGCCTGGACCAACTGTATTTCCTCTTTCTCCTTTATACCGTGTCTACGGTTCCTAATTCGCCTCATCATACCGCACACCTGCGTGGTCATGGCGTCCAGTCTGTCGATAGTCGACTTGTTCCCCCTCCCCTGTTGTAGAAGCTGGCCCAGAATCCGAACCTCCGCTGGTTTTGGGACCCGGACCCCATCTATCACCACGTCAATGTGATCGACTAGCTTATCGCGAGGGTTTCGGAAGACAAGAAGCTCAGATTTCTCCGGGGCGCACTTAAGCCCGCATCTCATAACGTACTCTCCGACGATATCCGCCGCCGCCTGAAGCTTCTCTTCTATTTCCGCGTCACTGCCCTCCCTGCACCACAGGGTGATGTCATCCGCGTAGTTGGCATGCTCCACGTTCGGAACCGCCCTCAGCGCTTCTGGTAGACCCCGCAGCGCAAGGTTGAACAGCAACGGGGAAAGTACTGCCCCTTGCGGCGTACCCCTGGAACCCAGTCTGTATGTCCCAGATTGCATACTTCCCAACGTCAACGTGGCTGTCCTGTCCGTCAAGAAACTGCGGACATATTCGAAGGTTCTTCTCCCGCAGTTAACTGTGCTGAGACCCCTAAGTATGCTTTCGTGCGAAACATTATCAAACGCGCCTTTCAAGTCTAAAGCTAGAAGGCATCTCGTTTGGCCGCTCCTCGGATTCTCCAGTATATCCTTATGTATCCACAAGAGTATGTCCTGCGTCGATGTGTGAGGTCTGAACCCGAACTGCGTGTTCGGAAGGAGTTGTTCCTTGTCTAGATATTTCATAACCCTGGAGTTTATGACTCGTTCGAACGCCTTGCCCAGGCAAGATGTGAGCGAAATCGGCCGCAGATTTTCTAGCTTGAGCTCCTTTTTGGGTTTTGGAATGAAGCGAATGTCAGCAACCTTCCAACTATCTGGAGTAAGCCCGCGCTCCCAGAAATGTTCGTTGAAATGGCGTACCAGCTCTTTCAGGTCCCCTTCCCCTAAGTTGTAGAGGAGTTTCGCTGTGAGGGAGTCCGGTCCGGGTGCTGCGCCCTTCCTCATAACCCCGAGCTCATACTCCAATTCCGCGACAGTAATTGGCCTGTCTAATTCAGGGTTTTCCTGCCCTTCATACTCCACGATTTCTCCTGTGGATTCCAAACACAAATACCTTTCCGCCAGCCGATCCATGATCTGCTTGCGGTCCCCGGGTAACTTATGTATCAGTTCCGCTAAACGGCCGCCCGTCACCGCCTTTGCCCTACTCGGATCGATTAAGGCCCTAAGCATCCTCCATGCCTGAGCCGTGCCTAGGCTTCCCCGTATAGAGTCACACAGGCCATACCAGTTCTTCCTAGCCAAGTCCACCGCATAGTCCTCGGCCAGCTTTGTGAGTGCTTGAATCCTCTTCCTCAGCTTCTTGTTGTAGCGCTGTTTCTTCCATCTCCTGGTCAGCCCGCGTCGTGCTTCCCAAAGATGAAGCAGACGCATGTCCACTGCTGGGGTCTTCTCTGAGAGTTCAACTTAAGCCACGAACGGCTTGACACTGGCGATCACCTCCGAAGACCAATCCTCGATGTTCTCGATGCTAGCTGCACCTTTCCCTCTCTGTTTTCGCCATCGGTCCCAATCCGTTATTCTTGCCTTTCCCGTCTTTCTTGTGTATCCGGACTCGTGAATAGTCGTTTCGAGGATACAATGATCGCTACCGAGTTGCTCCATGAGGTTAGTCCACTCAGCGTTCGCCACGTTCTTGACAAGCGTCAGGTCCGGACAGGTGTCTCTGCATGAGCTCGTGCCCGTCCTGGTTGGCTGATCAACCTCGGTAAGCAATGTTAGGCGTTCCTGGTTGATGCTTTCCGCCAGCCTTCTGCCTTTCGGAGAAACGTACTTGTAACCCCATCCCGGGTGAGGGGCGTTGAAGTCTCCCGCAATAACCACAGGGTCCTTCCCCGCCTCCTTGACCACCTTCGCGATGAGCCGCCTGTAGTCCGTCTTATGGTTCTTTGGATTTCCATACACGTTCACCACATGTACACCCCGATCCCCTTTTTTCACTGGGATGATCACAATGTGACAGCACGACACCTAACAGCCATCCAAGTCTAGTCTCGTGGCTGCGTAGGTCTTGTGCACAAGCGTCGCGACGTATTGGTCGCCCTCAATTGTAGCATAGTCTTTGATCTTCACTGGTTTCTTGCCCGGCTCCTGCAGCAGTATCACCGCCGGGGGATTGGGTTCAAGCGACACCCTCAGGCTAAGGCTCGCCTGTTTCCGACCCATCCCCCTGCAGTTCCACTGCCACACTTTCAAACTTGGCTTCGCTGACTTGCGCATGATTCTGCGTCCGAAATTTCTGCGTCCCGTAGAGGCTCGCCCGTTTTTCTCCGCTTCGAGACGAACTGCCTGAAGAGGCTCTCTTGGTTTTGCTCAAGAGTCTTTCCTAATTTCTCCAGCTCGGTGACCCTGCATGTCAGCTGCATCAATTGGCTGGTGAAGAATTCTTGAAGTCCCTGGATCGCCCGCTGAACGGTCGTCTCCACGATCGCTTGTACTTGCTCTGCCGAGACTCCCCCGGTTCTTTCTCTTTTGTTCCAAAGTTCCTCTATGGTCTTTTTGCAGTGGGTCACGTTCCTCCGCAGGTCTTGTATCGCTCCGTTGCTGCTCGCCCCTCCACTTTTGGGCTGGGACGTGCTCCTCGACTCCTGATCCCCGACCCTTTGGAGTTCCGGCCACTTCTTGCGATTGCCTGGATCAGTGAAGATCCCTTCCATAGAGGTGCTTCGCTTGCTCTTTTTTCGCTTGCCCTTTTGCGGGCGCCGCTTGGATGTAGTCATATCTCGAGACGCGCTTCTCCCACAGCTGGCGGACCGGCTGCGCGAGCGGGTGCGCGAGTCTGACACGCTCCGTCCCGACTCTCTCGAAAGCCACCGCACGTGCTGCGCGCCGTCGCGACGTCTCCCCCGACTCCGTCTAGGCTCCCTGCTTTTAGTCTCCTTGTAGAACTTCTCCGGGCAGTGTCTGTCGTAGGTCTTGTGGGCCCCCCCGCACAAGGCACACTTCGGCACACACTCATGGTCCTCACCGACCTCAGTGGCCCTGCACGCCGAGCACGCTAATCCTTCCGGCTTGCTGCATACGTCGGTCCGATGGCCCACTTCACCACAGTTCAGACAAGCCGCCCTAGTCTTCTTATAGATAAAGCAGGGAGTCTCAAGCCAATTGAAGCTCACCGTGAACGGTACCTTCTTCCCCGCAAATACGATTACCGCAGACTGTGACTTCCCTAGCCTCCTTGCTTCTAGAACTTTGTATCCCACAGCTCTGGTTTTCTGTCGTATCTGTTCGTTAGTCAGGTCAGGCCGGACACCGTGTATGACGCCGCGGCACGCATCTTCGCTCGGGGAGACATGATACGCTTCGACGTCTAGCACGCCGACAGGAAAATTCAGTTTCTTGGTACCTGCGACGGCTTCCGCTTCGCTCCATTCGTCCGTACAAACCATGATTGTATTCTGTGCTTCCAGCAGCCTTACGACCGTCTTCTCGTCCAATCCTCTCGGCAGGGAGCTCTGGACCGCTTCCCCGATCAGGCTCCTGTACCGCTTCAGGTCCACCGCGACCCGATGAGGTTTGATAATGACCTTGTGCTTGTAGACTCTGAGACTGGGCAACCTCAGAGTTTTCCTCGACTTTAAATTCTCCGCCGTTGTTCCCCCGGCTTCATCTCGAACTTGTTTCTCGAGGCCTCGTGTCCGGAGGCGCGGAGGCTACGTGGTGTCAGCACGAAAGCTCCGCCGGTGCACGCGGCGCAGCCGGGGACGGAGTTTCCCGGGATGTTGACGTCACGACATCCGTCCGCGGAGTTCTCCTTCGTGTGGATACCCCTTTAGGGGCGAGATGTCTTGAAGGCACCCCCCTATGGTTCTTCCTCGTGACGTCATTACCATGCGAACAACAAGTTCTATGGCGTTTGTAATTAGCAAGGTGGAAACTTGAAATAATTGCGTTCAGGAACCAACACTGTCAACCCCGCCAAATTGAAGTTCTTTCATTATTCCCATCCCCGTCGATGAGAAATCCTTTGCTGACGTCATAGTCAATATTCGGCCAATCGTGGAAGGCCGACCAGAGCGGCGCTTTCGGTCGCGCACGTCGCCAATAAAAACGTCTTTGGAAAGCAACCAGTCACCGGAAATTTGGATTGTCTAAAAAAGAATAGACTAAAGCCCCTCGATATGTTTGCGTTTGTCCTGCAAGTAGCGTCGAATGCGCGAGTGCACGAGACCCGCATCTCGAGCGGCCCTTGGAAGCGAATGGAGGCGCAGCACTGAATGGAGTGGTCCTAGGAAGCGAATGGCGGCGGAGCACCCGCTCGTGGCACGTGTCTCGCGCGGTTCCACAACAATGGTTGGCGGTACTTGTAAAAAACGCCTTTATCAAAAGGATTTAGAATAGACAGGTCAAGGGCGAACTGCTCATTCAATGAACCAAACTGCTGACCAAACCTGGAGCGTCGCGCTACTTTCACAAGATCCAGTGACTTTAGTTCCCACAGTACATTTTCTTTCGTTTTCTTTTGTTAAGTATATAGTCATCGTAACATTTATTTTGGTGACTTGTTCACCGATTCCTTAACTGGTTTAGGTCTAGTGTTAGAACCCTGCTGAGCACGATAGCTCACTAAAGGAACGACGACGTCGAACCCCAGCGAAACACGCAACTATCTGGACGTTCTAAGGGCTTTGTACATTCGCAACTTTCAGCAATGGTGATGCCGCGGTGTAAGAATTCCGCTCCTTAGCTCTTGGATAATCGTCTGCCGAAAGAAGCTGCCTGCTTACCCCTTCCAGACGAGGAAGTATCAGTTACAGCTCTTATATCACTCGTATTTTGAAAAATTAGAATTACTCCGCCGATCTGTCCTCCCACTGCTGTTCCACGACGATCATCCAGCTGACAGCCATTTTGCCAGGAACTAGAGCACCCCATATAGGCTCTGGAAGTTGCGAATATTAGATACTTTTTAACTTTGACGACTACGTATTTGACGAATTTGACGACGGGCGAACAGCGTGGGCGAACAGGCTATACTTCGTTTCAGCTTCGGTCTGAGCGTGGACGATGTTATGCGCCGAAGGGCCAATCAAACAGCGCAAAAAGCGCAACATCATGGCGTGCTCTCTGCGCTTGACTAGCTGGCGGAGGAGCAGTGCACAGAGAGACGGCGAATACCGGCTGGTCCTATCAACTGCAGAGAGCACGCCATGACGTTGTGCCTCTTTGGCTGTTTGATTGGCCCTTGGGCTCATAGCATCGGCCGCGCTCGGACCGAAGCTGAAACGAAGTATAGAACTTGTCCGGCGGCTCGGCTCGGCTTCGTCGTACCGAGTCGAGATGACCAGAGAAGCCGGACAGATCGGTTGTCGTCACTTAAGGTTGGTCGTCACGTCGGTGTGGAGAGGAGCTATCGAAAAGACCTCTCAGTCTAGGTGGCGTTGGCTGAGCCAAGTTCAACGCTGACGCAGCCCTCTTGTCCAATACATCTTCAGAGTAGGTGATTATAGAATGGCGAAAAAGTGATGGCACGAGCTTTAGAAAGGGGTCTATTGTGGTAACTGAAGTAATCGAGAGAGGGCAAGGTTTTTCGCGCCCACTACGCTACCTATTGACGACTCCTGCGAACTCAACAGCATTTAGCGGCTAGAACAGAAATCTGGGGAGGCAGGTTCACTGGCTAGCCTTCTCGAGCGAATCAGATGATCACGGTGCTTGGCGGTCTAAAGATAAAGCTGCGAAAAGAGGCTAAAAAAAAAAACGTTGTGCCAATCGCCAGTTGGCTGCTGTACGGAGTCTTGAGTTCATTCAGCCGCTGCGCTATTTGATGGTCGTCATGATTCGCCCCATGTCGTCCTAAGGCAACGTAGGGAAATACGCTTTGATACTCGGGAGCCACGGCGTCCGCCGAGGTCGCCTGCTACCAATAGGCTCCCTAGGTCATATCTTGTCCTACTGGTTTCGCGCCCTATCTTCTCCCCTGTGTGATATATCGCAATGAACAAAAAAAAACAAAAAACTTGTGGCTCCGTGCGAAGGCCTCGTGCTGCTGATCGCACGGTCCGAGTTTCGATTCTCAACCAGCCGCTTGGTAAATCGCGCTTGTTATAATTAATCATGCCTAATTATAGTATTGGACAATTAATTATTATTAATCCTTTCTTCTCTTTGGCTGCTTACGCATCGGCTGCTGCGGGATGTATATGCTTTATGTCATCTTGCCTGAACTCGAGCACACGCAATTTTACATACAATCCAACCATCAACACAACCTTTGTTATTAAATAAAAAAAGAGGGCTCAGTGTTCTATTATACTCAGAACAAAGTATTATCTAGGCTCATGAAGACGGAGGAAGAATATACGAACGAAAATGAGTCGGTAATCCGCTGATGCGTATAGCGTTCCAACCGAAACAATTGATCGAACAAACGAGAAAAACAAAATAAACGGGAAGAAGGAAAGAACGCGCTGGGAAAACTGATTAAATCTACAATAAAGTGTATTTCTAATTTGCCGCTGACACTGAATATTTATTAACGGTGTCCTTCCAGAGTCAATAATAGATCTAGGCGTGCAGTACCTACCCCCACAACGTCAGAACCCAATTAACCGTGTCGTCAAAACTTAATTTCGAAGAAGAATTGAAAGAAACTGAATCCAGCAGATTTGAGAACGCTGGAAGCAGGTTCTCTAACGAAGTATACAAGGCGCTGCTTTTCCTTTAAATAATTTCTGGTATCTTTTTCTTATGTTTTAACCAAACAGTATTATGAAATCTTGGTTTTTAAAAGCGGCTTTTCAAACGACATACAAAAACCTTCATGCGAAACTTCCTCCTAAAATGGTCTCGCTTTCTCATTAATCTAGCAAGCGTAAAACACGGTAAAAACAAAATGTTAGAAAGTATTTTAGTGTATAGTCGGTGACAACTCAAGAAGGTAGGCCGAGGGAAATAAAGGAGGGAGATGAGGAAATGGACGCAACGCTGGGGGTGGGGAACCCCAATCATTCCGCCAGCGTGGCGTCCGTTTCCTTCTCTCCCACCTTCCTTTTCCGTCACCCTGCCTTCTTAACCTCCAACGTACTACAGAACCGGGCATCGCCACAAAAAGTGGCGCAACACACAGTAGGTTCTTGGAGCCAGCTTTTAAGACCATTATTTAATTTGGCGTTAAAAAGTGCCTTTTCCAATAAAATGTATCCATTAGTAATAAAAATATATTTTTTAACAAAATAAAAAGAATAAACTTTAAGAATAGAGTGGCGAGTGAAGCTTCGCAAAAAAGATGGGCACCTGCACGTGCAAGCCCATCAGCGCGCTTGCTGAGTTAAGGAAAATTCGGCAGGGCGATGCTGATATGGCAGGCAATTCGTGAATTTCAAGTCATGCGTTACGTATGAATTGAAATTCGTTTTCTTGAGATTGCCACTTTACATTGTTCCGGCAGTAATTCCTAATGCGATTTAATTGCATTAGAAATCACTTATTTCAGTAAGTCGAGACTTCTAGGGGGAAAATATAAGCATATAATTTGATAATTATAGCGCTGGATAAATAACCTTAGAAGTATACAGGCGTTGGTGGAAAAAGAAAAGCTTGTTTTTCGACTTGCGTAAATAAACTACGCAACGCAGAAAGCTGAAAATCCGTGAGAATTTGACCATGGCGGATAGGATAGAACGCAACAAAAAGAAATTACTCGGAAGTTCTTTATACAGCAGGAGTTTAGTCTGCCAGAACATGTCGCCATTGCTACCCACTGTAGATGAGCAATTTAGCCAGTGCAGTACGACCGCTAGCCTGGGGTCTTTAACGTGCACCACGCAGCAGTGATACACGACCGCACGCCAGTACGATGCTCATCCAGATCGAAACGGGCAGGGGTGGGGATTGAACCCAGGATCCTGGGTTCTGCAGCGCGAGCTTTCGCTCCACGTGCTCCGAGCTGGCGCTTCCGCACCGTGACGTCGGCTGCCTCTCGCCTTTGTCTTTCACTACTTTCCTTCTCTCTACGCGCCGCGCTTCCCTTTCCATTGTTTTGTTAGCAGTCGGGCGCCGTCAGCTTTTCCCTGTCATGTTGGTATACTAATGCTAACACAATAATAAAGTGTTTGCTGGTGGTAAAACTTATCGATACATTGAAAAAGAATTATACAGCTCGTAACTGGAGTAACTGCGAGTCATCCTCGTAAAACAAAACACAAATTCATAGAGATTAAGAGATTAAAATTAAATTTGTAATTCGCTCGCAGGAAATTTTGGCCACGTGGTTTTAAACTTTGTTGCTTCGCAGTAAGGAGAAACATAGGATTAAATTCGAGGGCGTCTTCTTAACCTGCAGCTTGCCGGAATTCAGACAAAATAAGCAAACATGACGAAGCTACATGTACAGTTGAAAGGACTTACTGTGAGCAGTTCTTTTTTCACAAAGAATCGAAAAGAAAGAGGCAACCGAATTTCGTGCATGTCGCTTCCAGAAGTTTCATGTCAAATTAAAAAGAAAGCACCCAGCCATATCTTCCGTACTTTCTTCTTATACGCCTTCCGTCGCGTGCCTCTCGTTTTTTTTTTTTTTTGTGTGTGTGTTCTTGATTTTGTTTCCTAGAAGAACCAAGCTGTGCGATAGAAACATTGCAAATCTGCCGTTTCAAATCGCTCGAAAACTGAAACGTTCTTCGAGCGATTTCCCCGACTGTAAAAGTTATTGGTGCGTATATGTGTATATATATATATATATATCGGGAGCCCAGACAGCATTTCAGAATATGCAAAAGAAAAAATTACAGACGAAGCAGCGACTGCTCTGGAGGCGACGCGCTAATGTATTGTCCGGAGTTTACCTCCCCCCCCCCCCCACCCCCCGGTAAACCCGCACGCAGGATGTGTTCGCAGCATGAGCGCCGATCAAATTTAGCGTGGAAATTTTTCCGCTAAATTTAGCGGAAAAAGTTTCCCGCGAAATTTAACGAAACATCTTTTAGCAGATTTCGCTGGAAAACTTTACCCTCGTGACGTCACGCGTCACTTCACGTGTGACGTTATTATGGGAAACGTCCCGCTAAACTTAGCAAAAAAACTTCGTGCCAAATTTACCGAAAAATTTTCCCGCAAAATTTAGCGGGGAATTTTACCCTCGTGACGTCACACGCGACGTCACTTGTGATGGTATTATGAAAAATGTCCTATAGTGCAACGACCGGTTACGCCGACGCCGACGCCGCTCAACCCGGAAACGGGCGCCTAAGAGCTGCGCTCTGAAAACAGCAACGACAGCTTGATTCTCAATAACCAACATCGTCAAAGTTGACACTCTGTCGGAGCGGTAATTTCTGCCGATGAAAAAGACACGAATCAAGCTATGGGCGTCATGTGAGCCTTTGGCCAATCGGGATTGGCGACCACCGGGACGTTTGGGGTCGCGCACGTCGCTAATACTTCGTTACGCTTACAATTTGGCCGCTGGTGACGGTGTACGAACCAGTAGAACAATATGTTGAGGGCACTTGAAAAAAAAGGGGAATTCACGAGTCGAAACAGTGAACGCCTAAAATATAAACGGCGAAGAAAAAAATGCTTTAGTTGATATGTTTAACGACCATTTTGTAAATTTAGTCAGTATAAATTACGATGGTGATGCTTGTGGGAATATTGCCGCGAGCACAGCTGACATAGGCTGTGTTCCAAAATTTACTCGGTCCGACTCCGGAGTAAAAGTTTCGTACCGTGGCGTTCCAAAACTTACTCGAGCTTACTCGATGACGTCAGAACTCGCGTTCCAGAAGCGGGTTGTTTACTCCGGAGTAATTACTCGCGCTACCCTCCTCGATCGGGGGGTAAAGTCGGATCAAATCGAGTAAATACGTCACGTGATCTGTTCGTCGTCTGCTTTCTGCGCCGACAGCCGCCAAAGCTCTCTTGCTCCGTTGGTTTTGGTGGCGGACGTTTGAAATGACGAAGAATTAGCTGCAGCATGTGTGGTTATTGCGATTTGCTGTTTTCAACGCAGGAACTGA
This sequence comes from Ixodes scapularis, assembly GCF_016920785.2. Taxonomy (NCBI): domain Eukaryota; kingdom Metazoa; phylum Arthropoda; class Arachnida; order Ixodida; family Ixodidae; genus Ixodes; species Ixodes scapularis. The sequence goes on along the minus strand of NW_024609868.1, from coordinate 11,138,854 downwards.
CTGCATTACATCCAGACCGTCCACCTTACCCGGGAAGGTATAATTGTTATCATCCGAGTGCGAGCGTAAACAGGAGCTTCTCCGCATCCTCGTCCTCGGCGTTGGGGGAATGCCGTATTCTCACGTTCAAGGCCGAAAATGTTTAAACTCAGTATATGATAATGTAGCATTTTTGTTTCCTCCAGAGTGTGTGTAATGAGAGGATAACGTTTGTAAAGCAGTGAAGGCTTCAAAAATTTCACTGTAATCACATTCGCGTCCAAGCGAACGTCAGTTTCATATCATTCTGGAGAAAGCACCCTCGCGCTGTACCGCTACACCGTGCGGAATATATTTCTGCAAAACATAATCGGTGCAAATTACAATGCGTGGAATATATGCGTTTAGGGCACCGTGACTAGAATTGCAGCGATCGCGCTGATTAATAAAAACACATTTTTTTATGTCTAGCTGTAAGGAGTAAGTAATTTTTATATCAATATACAGCTCAAAACGAAGGTGAGTAAAAGGATCTGGTGGATCCACCTAAAAAAACACGGCATCGTCATTAATATTACCGTTCTTCGGGTGCCTTTCTTTATGATCAAAAGGATCATCTGCTATTTTCTGCCATCGCTGCTGTGTTTTCTTTTTGCCGTTGCCCAAGACGAAGCCAATCCGTGTAGTATCCAGGTGATTATCCTGGCCGTTCCAAAATCGAGTCGCGGATCGTTTACTCGCGATGTCACGTGGTATTACCCGCTGACGTAGGAGGCAGGTTACTCGGGTAAGATTTGGAACATAGCCTAAGTAGGCAGCGCGCTCGTGGCCTGACGATAGTGCTCGGCAATCGAAAAGTGCGGACGCGCGATGGCTCGCTCTTATTGGGCAGGAGATCAAACTATAGGGGGCGCTTTATCGAGGTTGTTGTCCCCACAGGCCGATGTTTACTAACATAGCATAACAAAGAAATTGAACCTCGTCATGCACGGCCTGGACACGAGCGCTTCGCTCTGACCAGTGCTTTGGTCGCACGAGGAGCGGCCTTTGAATCGTCATCTTCGATATCGCTGATCGAAAACAAACAAGAAAATACCGTTTGTTGTCCCCACAACTGAAGCGTGCCGCTAGAGGCGTGACTATTCGATCTCCTTCCCAATAGCGAGGTGATAACAGCCGACGCCGGCCGTGGTGACAGGCCTTTTTGCATCCCTGCCGACTATCGGATTGTGCTGCCGACGTTGCCGACTGCGGACAAGGGAAAGCACCAAGTCTACCTTCACTGCGATGTAAACGCCAGGCCTATGAGGATCGTCGACTTCAAGGAGCCTTTGGAAAAAACGGACCTTCGTAAAGATGTAGCAGGGCTAGGTGTGTGCCAAATGGGACACGTGTGGCTCTGTAGCCTAAAAAGTGCGGCAGCGAAAGAACGACTGCTAGTTTGGCCGGCTCACGGTGAAGGGAAAGCTGTGCGTCCCCGTAGACCCCAACCGGCAGGAAGTTCGGGCCAAGTCACATTGGGTCCCGCTCGACGTATCCAACGACACTCTCCGGAAGGCACTGGAAGAGTACGGCACAGGGTGACCAAAGAGAAGTGGCGAGTGGAAGGCTTCAAAGACATCGAGTCGACCACCAGAATCGCTAAGCTGACACTCAAGTAAGGCGAGACCTACCTCATCAGCTAAGGCTTCGAGGGGGCACCCACTCTCAAGAAAAAAGGGTGTAAAAAGGTGTATCGTTACACCCTTTGTCCCATATAAGACACCCCACAACTTCCTTTCGACGTACAGCGCCCTCTAGTCGGAACAGACGGCCCCGAATTTTACGACGGGCTTGATAACGACGGGCTTGATAACGGATAAGTAGCTAAAGTACGTATCAAAGACAACAGAAAGAAAGCACTGAGTTTTTGCAGTAGGGCCAAGAAAACCCCGATTATGTTTTTTTGTAGTCAGTAAAACGTACATTAGCTATTTTAATAAGTTGTAGCACACGGCTATCAAGCCCCTCGTAAAATGTCGGGCCGTCTGTTCGACTGTAGGGCGCTGTACGTCGAATTGAAGTTTTGGGGTGTATTATATGAGACAAAGGGTGTAACGATACACCATTTTATACCCCTTTTTCTTGAGAGTGCGATCCTCGTTGTCGTACCCGGGCGGGCACCGCTATGCCTGCGGTGCCGAAGGCAAGGACATATGCGACGCGATTGCCGTGTACCTCGGTGCGGGCAATGCCGTGGCTTCGGCCATGTGGCCCAAGACTGCACGCACGTATACGAGTGCTGTAGTCAGCCGAGCGAGCGAAGAGGGATGCGACCTCATCATGGATGAGGCGGAAGCAGAGGAGGCCGCAACATCGTCGACACCGTTTGAAACGGCACAGCAGGACAAGGCGACAGTCGAAGGGCATGACAACAAGAGGGCGGAGGCGACAGTTCAGGACGAGAAGCGCACGGAGACGGCTCCTGAAGTCAACGAAAAAGATGGGCAGGCGACAGCGCCTGGAAAACCTTCACCGGAGGCAGTGGCGATGGGAAGCACCGGCACCGAGGCAGCAGCCATCGAGTGTGAGCCAGCCATGGAACTGGGGGGCTATGTTCGACAAATGTTTCGTTTCTCCTAAAAAGAAACGAAAGTGACGGAACTGACGATATCGCGTCTGATTGGTTAGAGGGTCAAATGACGGAACTTCCCTCTTTCGTCATTTGAGCCTCTAGCCAATCAGACGTGGTGTCGTCACCTCCGTCACTTTCGTTTCTTTTTAGGAGAAACAAAACATTTGTCGAACATAGCCCCCCTGGATCCCTCAAAGGTGAAACGGCGACTGGCCGACGAGTCTCCGAAATACGTCGCACCGGTACAGCAGTGGTCTGAGGGGGAGTTTCAGCTGATTGGAAAAAAGGTCGTTACGTCAGCAAACTGCGGTCCTCGTCGCTGACCCGCGACGGGGATCTGTCGCAGTGAGTAGCGATCCTGGTACGATATGACGCGAAGGGTAATCGCCGGAACCTGGGTTTGACGCAATAGAAAACGGCACAACTAACGTCTGGTCTGCGCATAGGGACCCTTATTAGGGAGTTTTCGTAGATCGCGTTTCCCCCTCCGCTAAGCCCTCCGCAACGAAGAAGTCGCTACTGCGCCTGCGCGCCGATAGCCTTGGCTGTAGAGTTCCCGGTATCGTAGCGCGTTGCGGAGATCGTTGCGGGACGGCGAAAACGATCTACGAAAGCTCCCTAACGTCAGGGGACTTGCGGCACGCCGCCGACAGTGTTGTTGCAATGTCATTCTTTACATGCTGTCTATCCGCTGTTATCAAGCCGATAGCACTTTCCCTGTTGACGTCACCAGTCGTGGCGTTCTCTATATATCTGGGTTCGAAGCAATAAATGGGGCGTTTCCCATACTGGCTACCACCGGAGCGTGTCATAATCGCGTCGCGTCTGGTCGAGCGGCGGATGGCAGCAAAGACGTAACAGTGGCGACGAGCTGAACTCACGCAACGGGCACAAGCAAGGACAGCCCAAGAATGGCAACTGCGGCCACGGCGTTTCAAGTTCCCTTCATCCACGACGCAGAAAATAAGTGGGAAACTTATGTTGTTCGAGTTGAAGCCTACTTTGAAGGGAATGCTATTGCCGAAGATAAGAGAAAGCGCGCACTGTTGGTAGCCGCGCTCGGCTCCAGGCCGATTGGAATACTGTGCGGAATATGCGCGCCTCGAAGGGTCAACGAACTGACGTACAAGGATGTTGTCGGCATCCTGGGTCGACACTACGCGCCCAAGCCTAACGAAATAGCTGAAAGCTACAAGTTTTTAAATCGGCAACAGCGGGAAGGCGAGTCGGTGCAAGACTTCATCGTGGAACTAAGGAAAATCGCGGAAAATTGCAATTTCGGAGACAGCTTGGACCGCATGCTGCGGGATCGCATTGTTTGCGGTGTGCGAAACCAGACAGTCCAACGTCAACTACTGGCAAGGCGAGACCTGACTTTTGCAGAGGCAGAAGATTTGGCTACCGCGGCAGAGGTAGCCACAAAGGAGGTAAAGAACATGGAAAGCCAGGATGTGAAAAATGAAGCGGAGCTACACAGAATGGCCGGAAAGTCCCGAAAACAGTCAGACCTTGGAAGGAGGTACAATACAAGAAAAGAAGAATGCGAGCGATGCGGAAGCAGTTCACATGCACGGGACGCGTGTCGGCACAGATTCGCCAGATGTTTCCGATGCGGCAGACAAAGCCATTTCGCGAAGAAATGTGGGGCGCATCATGACGTTGCAACTGCAGGACGACCAAGCTCGACGATTGCAGCTGCGACGGCGTCAGGGGGCGAGGACCTGGACTTGGCATCAGTGTACACGGTGCAACCTCGAACACGGGCAAGTTTTGAACCGTCGTTCCGAAGGCAGGTTTCCTGGGGGGGAGTACGACTGACCATGGAAGTCGACACGGGCTCTCCTGTTTGTGTTATTCCCCGAAAAGTGTACAATGAGCACAAGGACCATTGGCCGGCGCTGTCGGCAACCAAGCTGAGTCTCCGATTCTACTTGGGACAGCTGCCCATCCTCGGGGAGCTACACATGCGGGCGACCGTCCATGACGTCACGGTGCCGGCTCCGCTCGTGGTTGTGAACTGCCCCGGACCAAGCCTGTGTGGTCGAGACGTAATCGGCAAACTGAACACACTGGACCCTCTGGTGTCAAGCGTGGTTGCAGGCTCAACGAGAGAGCTGGAAGACCTGCTGTTGCAGTTTCAGGACCTGTTCGAGCCAGGACTGGGAACCATCAAGGGGCCACCGGTACGTTTTCATTTGAGGGAGGGAGCGGTGCCGAAGTTTATGAAGGCAAGACCTGTTCCATAAGCGCTTCGCGACAAAGTGTCAGAGCAGTTGGATCGGTTGGTAGAGGCCGGAGTTCTCTCACCTGTTAGCCATTCGGAGTGGGCAGCACCGATTGTACCGATGCAGAAAAAGCACGGCTCGATACGCCTGTGCGGCGATTTTAAGTTGACAGCGAACATGGCGTGCAACACAGAGCAGTATCCACTACCTAACATAGCTGATATGTTTGAGTCGTTGCGGGCGGTTCTTTATTTAGCACCTTAGACCTTAGGGATGCTTACAGCCAGGTGGCTTTGGATGAAGAGTCGAAGGAATTAACAGTCATCAACACCTATCGTGGCCTTTACAGCTTCAATCGCCTTCCGTTTGGAGTTGCTTCCGCGCCGGCGATTTTTCAGAGGAAGATGGAGAGCATGCTCGCACACCTGGAGGGTGTGCAAGTGTACCTGGACGCCGTCCTGGTAGCGGAACAACCGGGAACCGACAACCTGAGCAGGGTGCTGCAACGCTTCCGGGACATGGGTGTCAAGCTTCGGCGATCAAAATGCCAATTTAGGAAGCCGAACATCACTTACCTGGGGCGCCAGACCGACAAGGAAGGACTACATCCAAACGAGAAAAACTTGGAGGCCATCCGAGATGCACCGACGCCGTCAAATGTAAGCGAACTTCGCTCCTTCCTTGGGCTTCTGACGTATTATTACCGATTCTAGCCCAATATGTCGACCCTGTTAGCACCGTTATACGAGCTGCTCGGCAAGGATCAAAGGTGGAATTGAGGACCAAGGCAAGACAAGGCCGCCAAACAGGCCAAAGCCGCTTTGCTGACATCACCGGTCCTGACATTGTTTTACCCTGAGAAGCCACTGCGACTGGAATGTGACGCGTCCCCAACAGGACTGAGCGCCGTCCTATCGCACAAGATCCGGGGTGTCGATACACCGATAGCTTTTCGGTCAAGCACATTGACCTCCGCCGAAAAAAAACCATTCGCAACTAGAAAAGGAGGCACTTGCGTTGATCTTTGGCGTAATCAAGTTCCGTGATTATTTACTGGGACGCCAATTCGTATTAGTCACGGACCATCAACCACTTGTGGGTCTGCTCCGAGAAGACCGGCCTGTCCCGCTATCGGCGTCTGGACGGATTCAAATGTGGGCTCTGCTACTCAGCGATTTTCGGTACAAAATAGAATTTCGACCGAGAAAACAAGACGGAAATGCTGACGCGCTGAGCCGATTGCCACCTCCACGGCAAGGGCCACCAGTGGAAGAGGACCTCCCGGAATTCGTGCTGACGTTGCACCGCGTAGACGAAGCATTTATGTCCGCGCAGCGGCTAGAAGACTTGATGAAAACCGACGATACGTTGTTACAGGTCATCAAGTATACGTGCAGAACGGCTGGCCTGCTAGCCTTCTGAAGAACCAGACGGAGGTACAGGGTACAGCCTTATTTTTCCCGGAAGCTCGAGCTGTCTACGTGCCGTGGGTTACTTTACTGGGGCCGGCGCCTCGTGATTCCCACACGGGCCCGCCCGGACATCCTGAAGCTGCTGCACGAATCTCACCAGGGGATATCAGCCATGAAGAGAAATGCGCGGTAGTTGTTTTAGTGGCCGGGACTGGACGGGAAGGTGGAACAACTGAGCGGAAATTGTAACGATTGCGTACAAGCCGCCCCAATGCCGCCCGCGTGCTCACCGGTGAATTGGCCAGAAACAAAAGAAAGATGGTCGGGAGTGCCCATCGATTTTGCAGGACCAGTTGAGGGAAGGATGTTGCTAATAGTCGTCGATTCCCATTCCAAATGGATTGAAGCTTGCATCATGCGATCAACAACGGCAGAGGCGACGGTGAATCAACTCCGAGAACTGTTCAGCAGATTCGGTCTGCCCAGAACAATCGTTTCTGATAATGGACCTGAGTTCATTAGTCAGCATTTCGAAGGCTTTGTGAAAAGAAACAATGTGTGTCACCTCCGCTGTGCGCCCTATCATCCTCACTCTAAAGGGTTAGCTGAACGGGCAGTCAGAACAATCAAGTTCGGCCTCGCTAAGTTAACTGGGGGAGATTTGGGGAAAAGGCTGGCGCAGCTTCTGATCAATTATCGTCGGACGCCTTTAGCGTGTGGCAAGTCCCCAGGGGAAATACTTCTCGGGTACCGCATTCGTTCGCGCCTGGACATGAGTGTACCGTTCCGGCCTGCGTTATTGTCCGACGATGTGCAGGTTCAAGGAGACTCCTGGGACCTCGGAACACCGGTGTGGGTCCGCAACTTCGGCCAAGGTGAAAGATGGTCACCGGGGACCGTCCAGAACAAGCTCGGGTCAAGGATGCTGGTCATCGAGACTCCGGAGGGAACAGTCCGTCGTCACATGGACCAGGTCCGCGGCAGACAAGGTCCGACTGAAAGTCTGGGTGGCGCTAAAGACGATTCGGACAACGTCGGGCCGCCAGTGACACTAGGACAGCGGGACAGCCAGGGGCCACCGAGCGAGCAAGACGTGCCAGCCCCCGACGGCCAAGACCAACCAGCCTTACGACGCTCAACGCGGACACGGAAACCGATCGATCGTTTGCAATATTAAGAGAAGAAGAAATGTTGCATTGGTCTTTGTTTACATCCTGTCTATCCGCTGTTGTCAAGCCGATAGCAGTTTCCCTGTTGACGTCACCAGTCGTAGCGTTCTCTATATATCTGTGTTCGAAGCAATAAATGGGGCGTTTCTTATACTGGCTACCACCGGAGCGTGTCATGATCGCGTCGCGCCTGCAGCCGAACAGCGGATGGCAGCAAAGACGTAACAAGTGTCAGCTGAGTCGACTTCTAGAGAGGAACCTAGACGTTTTGGCGGTTCAGGAGACGAAGGTCGAGAGTGAAAGTCACACCGAGTTCCTGGTGAAACCGTTTACGTCGAGGCACAATGTCTGCGTCAGCCATGCTGTAGGTAGATCTGGAGGATGTTGTCTGTTCTTGAGGAGAGCTGCTGGGCTCATCGAAGAGAACGTTTTATCGTGTGAATCGGGAAGGCTTGTTCTCCGCGATTTTGTTTTCCTAAATCAAAAGTGTGGGGTTATGTGCATTTATGCGCCAAATTGGAGAGTTACCGACGCACATTTTTTTGAAGATATTGACAGATTTGTAATCAGTGACCGATTTATGATATTGCTGGGAGACTTTAATTGTGTCTGTACGCCAGAAGACCGGACCATTCAAAGACGAAATAGTGATAGGTCTAGTGAAGTTTTAAATAAGTTGATTCAAGATGAGGGGCTCGAAGACCTGGCACCCTGCACAACGCCGGTACATCGGGTCCTTTACGCGCACAACCAAGGCAGAGGTCACGCCAGGCTTGACAGGGTATATTGCCACGCGCGTTGCCGAGCGCGCACGTGCGTTAGCGTGCATGACTGTCGCGCGAAGGATCCGCTTTCGATTCTACGGAGCGGAATCTTCTTTTATTTATTCTTTCTGCGTTCTCGTAAGTTCGAGAACTTTCTCGTCCGATCCAGTTACGAATGTTCTACGAGCCTAACGTTCCAGGCCGAATGTTCCAGAAGCCGACGCGTGTACAAAAGGGGCTCCGCGTGGCATGCCGGAGTCAGTCTCGCCCCAGCGCTCGATCCTGCGGTTTCGCCGACATCGACGCCCACGACGCTCTGCTGTTTTCTTCTGTTCCCTTTTTGTTTTGGGCACAAGTTCGCCCCATTAAACGTTTAGTTTCTTCAGCTATCATCGCCTCGTCAATTGTCATTCGTGACAGTATGTTTCAGCGGATTTAGTACCCCAGTGTAACGACTTCGCGGTCAGTCATGTCTCATTCAGCGATCACAGTTTGGTGAGTTTTACCTTGCGTCAGCGTAAGAAACCAACTATCTTTTTGTGGGAGCTGTCGAAGTTAAACAGAAAGCTCCTCGAGGACCAAGAATTAATAGGGAAAATCGAAAGTAGGCTAGGCAGACTAGAAGGCGTTTCGGAAAATAACATATGTGAGGTGTGGGAACTATTTAAACAGCAGGTTAAGATTGATGCGATTGAAAGAGCAACTAACATAAAGCGGGAAGAGCGAAGGGTAGAGAACGGTCTTCGAAAGGATTTACAAAGGCTTTATGTAGAGGAGGAAAGAACGCTAGGAGCCTTCAAAGACGACATAAGCACTATCAAGGCTAAGCTTGAGAAAATAGATGAAAGAGATATAAAGGGGCAATCGTTCGTGCCCGTGCGACGAGCTTGATTTTCGGGGAAACGCCCACAAAGAGGGCACTTGCGTTGGAAAAAAAGTATGCTATCGGGAACCGGATTGAACAAATAGAGTACAGAGGCGCAGTAACTCGAGATCAGGACAGTATTCAGCATGCTATTGTTGAGTATTATACACATTTGTGTGAAAAGAAAATACCAAAAGATAAGGGGCTTGATACGGAATTTTTGCCAAGTTAGCCGAAGCTAGATAGCGATAGTACGACGCTTTTAGAAGATCCGATAAGTTTATCAGAGGTCGAGAAAGCGATAGATGACCTAAGCGTAGGCAAGTCACCGGGACCGGATGGTTTGAGCACGGCCTTCTATAAGAAGTTTAAGCAGCGAATTGCACCGGTTCTGCATAGGGTTTTTTCTCAGTCCCATCAAAAGAAAGAATTACCACTTTCTTTCCTGTGCACGCACACGGTGTTGATACCGAAGTGTAATGACGCCGATAAGCTTCGTAGTTCTAGTAATTACAGACCAATTATCCTGGCAAACGTTGACTATAAAGTGCTAATGAAGGTTTTAGTAGATTGCAGCATGTTATATGGTAAATAGGGCCGCACCAAACCTGTGGGATAAAGGGTCGTAGCATTGGCACTAACATACACACTACTCGAAGTGTTCTAGAGGTCTGTGACGTGTAAGATCGGAAAGTAGCTATACTTCAGATAGATCTTGAAAAAGCATGTGATCGGGTGTGCCACGATGTTCCGTTTTCCATGATACAACACGTGGGAATTGGATCTCTGCTGCTTCAGGGGGTAAGGATGGCATCTGTAAACTGAAAAACTAAACTAGTAATTATTAAAACAGTTCGTGCGTGGATTAATGTCCGCTCTTCAGTGTGGAAGTAATGTCCCTTATCACCTTTGCTTTTCGCAATCTACTTAGAGCCCTTTAGCCGCTGTGCCATTCAATCTCAAAATATTAGGGGCTTTACACTACAGCAATGTGATATTAAAATATTAGCATACGCAGACGATGTTGCCACTTTTTGTTCGAACCTTCATGGTGTGTTAGAAGCTGTTGAATTGGCCAAAAGGTTTTGGGAGGTCCCTGCCTGCGCGGTGAATTGGTCAAAGTGCATGGGGTTATGGCATGGTGAGTGGACGGCTGCTCCAGTTGTTTTGGGGAATGTTCAATGGTCACGGACGCCTTCAAAGTACCTAGGTGTACATCTGGATCATTACCGTGAGCCCAGAAATTACTGGCGAGAAAAAATAGCTAAACTTAAGGCCACTGCCGAGAGGTAAATACTGAGAGATTTATCCATTTTCGCGAGAGCGACTGTGCATTGTGTTTCTTCTGTCCAAACTGTGGTGTGTCCTCCAAGTGCTGCAGTGTTCGAGAATTAACATTCGGATTCTCTGTGTATTTGCAGTGTTTATTCGGGCGTCCCAATGGGAGCGAACTCGCCGTACCGACCTTTTTTTTTTAAGCCCAAAGCGGGCGGTGTCAAACTGTGCCACGTATTTGTTCGACAACTCGTCTCACGCTTTATGTTTATCCGTGACCGGCGTGATCCATTTCTTCGAACCGTTATTCAGACAAGGCTGCCTGACGTTTGTTGTTTGTTCGCCGGGCACGGTGCGGACCGTTGTCGGGTTTTTGCGCAAAGTTGTATCTGCCTGCTGTTTTCTGTTTGTTCGTTTTTTTATGAACTATTTGTCTGGTGTATCACGCGAAAATCAGACGCGTGACCTTGTGGCTAGGATGTTGCCCATGCCAACGTATAGGTCCATAGGCCCTGGGGCCTCGGGAGATGATGTGTTACAGCGAGTCAAGAACGCCATGATACCAGCGGCGGTTAAAACTTTCTTTTTTAAATTACACAGCGAAACGTTACCAGTAAAGACTTTTCTGGAGGCAAAAGGCATACTGGTTGGTAAATTGTAATTTGTGCTAACAACCGGAGAGCATTGAGCATGTCTTTTTGGGCTGCTGGGATGCTCTTCTTTTCTGGGACGTACTTCAGCGCACCATAAAGAAAGAGCTCCCGCTGTCACCTCAAGGAATCCGGTTCTTAACAATAGAGCGTGAACCTGTGCCCTACGACATAATCATGCTCCTGGGGCTCCACGGCATATGGAAGAGCAGAATGGCGATGCGGCATGATGATGTTGACGCACGCAACCCCCGAGAGTACTTCATTCAAACTATGAAATGAATAAGAGAATGTCACAAGAAAGATAAATACTGATGTGGAATGGTTACCAGTTCTGGACGATTTGGCCGCGCTCAAAACCTTTTAAATTAACCATTGCAACGACCTTCAGCCAAGCCTGGCTGAAAGGCTTTCAACCCCTTCATGTTAAGCAATTTCTGAAAGTTGCAGTTTTCGGGGCACCTTGTTTTTATCAATATGTGTATTATATGTAACCTGGAAATAAAAAAAAAAAAAAAAAACATTGTGGCATTGAGCGTGAGCGTTGGGCTGATGATCGCGTGGAGCGAAGTTCGATTTTCAACAAGCCACCTGGTAAATCTTTCTTATTATAATTAATTATGCCTTATTACAATAATATAGAATTATTGATTATAACCATTCCTTCTCTTTGGCTGCTTACTCATCGGCTGCTTTGGGCTGTATATGCTTTATATTGCCTTGGCCTGCACTCGAGCGCACGCTTTTTGCACACGATCCACCCATAAACACCGATCTATGTTAGTAAATAAAAAAGAGGGCTTAATGCCCTATCCTCCTTAGAAAAAAAAAAGTCTTATCTAAATTCATGAAGACGGAGGATGGATGTAAGAACGCATATGAATTAGTAATCCGGTGTGGCGGACAGGGCTCCAACCGAAATGGTTGATCGAACAAAAGAGGAAAAACACAATGAATGGGAAAGAAGGAAAGAACGCGCTGAGAGTGTACTGACTAAATTTACAATGAACTGACTTTCCAGTTTGCCGTTGACACTGAATATTTATTGACGGTGTCTTTCCAGAGCCAATAATACAATTAGGCATGCAATACCTACATCACAACGTCAGAAACCAATTAGCCGTGTCGTCAAAACTTAATTCTGAGGACGAACTAAAATAAACTGAAGCCAGCAGCTTTCAGAACGCTGAAAGCGGGTTCTCTAGTGAATTATTCAAGGGGCTCCTTTCCTTTCGGATAGTTTCTTATCGTTTTTGTTTTGTTTTATGCTTCAACCAAACAGTATATGGAATCTTGGTCTGCAAAAGCGGCTTTTCAAACAACATCTAAAAATTTCCATCCAAAACGTCCTCCGAAAATGGTTTACCTTGGTCATTAATCTAGCAAGCATAAAACATGGTAAAAACAAAACGTTTCCAAGTATTCCAGTTCAGAACCGGGCATCGCCGCGAAAAGTGGCGCAAAACACAATAGGTTCTTAGGGCCCGCTCTCGAGACCATAATTTGATTTGGTGTTAAATGATTCCCTTCCCAATAAAACCTATACAGTAGTAATATAAATATCAAAATAAAAAGAATAAAACTTAGGGATATGGTGGCGAGCGAAGCTTCGCCACTCTATTCCTACTATCTTCCAAGCCCGTTACCGTGCTTCCTCACAAAAGTAAGGGGAATTCGTCATGTCGATGTTGATTTGGCAGGCAATTCGTCAATTTCAAATCAACCGTTACATATAACTTAAAATTCGTTTTCTTTTTTTTTTCTTTTTTTAATGCGAAAGCATTATTTGTCCCGTGGAGTGGAGCCGGCGGTGTCTGTAACCGCAAAAACGGCAGCTAAAAACCCGTAACCGCGGAAAAGGCACCTAAATTGTCTGCAGCGCGTCATATCGGATGCTTTGTCACGGAAGCTGGCGCGGCCACTCAAGGTCAAAGCGGATGCGCCTTCGAAATAAAACACAAAGAAAAGCACAGCAACGCAGATGCATCGTCACTGAAGTCGGCGCGGCCGCTCGAGGCGGACGCGCCTTGGAAATAAAACATAAAGAAAAGCACAGCAAAGCAACGCTTCGTCACAGAAGCCGCCGTGAAGCCGGCAGGGCTCGCTGCACTTGCGCAGAAGGGAGAGTGACGTCACCGCCGCAGCGCCGTGTGCGATAGAAAGACATGGCGTGCCTCTTGTAGGAATGCGCTGCCGTGTAGGAATGCGAAAGAATTCCTACACGTAAGCAGTCTTAAGTGTCTCTGCCGAATTTCTATAATTTGCCGCTTTATATTGTTGCGGTAGTAATTCATAACGTGATTTAATTGCCAAACTTTGCAAGAGTTTATTTCAAGAACTCGTGACTTTTATAAAAATAATAAGCATATCATTTGATAAGTAAAGCACTGGGTAAATAACCTTAGAAACACGAGTCGTTCGTGGAAAAAGAGAACCTTGTTTTTCGGCCAACGTAAATAAACTACGCATCGCAGAATGCTGAAAGTCCGTCAAAATTTGGAGATCGCGGTTAGGATAGAACGTGAAAGTTTGAGAACATTACGTTTCTTAGACCTAAAGATAAGAGAGAAAGACGAAATTTCTCTACGAGCCGACGTTCACCTAAGCCTAATATCGTCAAAACAAGAAATGTCATTGTGGGCGCTCTTAAGAATTAGGGTAAGGATTGGCGAAATGAGACAGAAACGTACAATGTGATGTCGTTTTTCTTTTCTTTGCGAAACAAAAAAAAATTGTACAAAAACCTTTTTTGGGTGTCTTGGTATGGCGGTCAGCAAACACGACTAGAACTGCCAGCTATTCATTGATAATAAAAAGTCACAAATGTTTCATTTTGCCCCGACCTCCGGGGTAAACGAAACAGTTAGTGGGGCGAATTAAGACACCCCGTAGAAAAACAGACAGCACAGCTCTCACATTCGGAGCAATTGAGCTGCACACCGAGAGCCACCAAGCAGTCGTTGTGAGCGCACTATTCGCACGCCATGCATTGGATCCACACAGAACGGAGCAGTGTTTTGCTACATGCTCCTTTGCACACGAGGCACTGCCAGTCACATTGGAGCTTGTGGCGCGGTTTGCAGAAAAACTCTGCAGACTATCTTCTTCCCTTTAAATAATTTGTCTCCCCGGTATTTATTTGTTTCATGTTCCGCTACCACAAAAAAAGTATCTCTTCGGAATCCCATATAAGCTTGCATTTAATAAGCTTAAGTCACCCCTAATTCTTCCACCGATATTGGGAGCAGATAATACTTTAACTTCTTCATTTAATGAATTAGTTCAATATATTTTAGACACGGTGTTCCCAACAGACGACATTACAAAAGACTCACCATTTATAACTAACGTACGACAATATTTATGCACTCCCTCATTCTCTTCTCCAGATGTTTAACTAGCATTTCAAGAAATATCAAATATCATAACTAAACTACGACTTAAGACCGCCCCCGGATTAGACAAAATTAATGTTAATTTTCTTAAATATTTTTGGCATAACCATCACGAATTTTTCCTGGCTCTATTCAACTCTTGTCTAACATCTGGATATTTTCCAAAAGAGTGGAAGAAATGAAAATAATACTACTGAATAAAAAAGATAAAGACAAAGCAACACCCAACTCCTATCGCCCAATTTGCCTAAATTCCATACTCAGAAAAGTTTTAGAACGTGCACTCTATAGCAGACTATATTTCTTTCTTGACTAAAAAAAAAAATTATTACACCCACGACAAGTCGGGTTCACACATCTTAAATCATCTACACAAGCTTAGTTCACACTTACTACACATCTACGAAAACTAAAAAATAAATCAACAGCTGTAGCTATGGTATCCCTAGACTTCACAGGAGCATTTAACACACTATGTTATACGGTAGTTTTGGCCTATTTAAAACACCATTCTTGCCCAAGTAATCTATACAATCTGCTATATTTATTCTTCCACGATAGAACCATCACATATATCACTCCAGAAAAACAAGAAATAAACAAATCAATTCATATGAGATGCCCCCAGGGCTCTCCACTAAGCCCCTTACTATGGACCATGTTACTATCAGGATTACTAGAACTAACCTTTCTAAATCACATACATCTACAAGCATTTGCAGATGACATCATGGTTGTTATGGAACAAAACTCAAGAAGAGAGTTAGAAGAAAGAACTATTGAAATACTGCAAGAAATAGGACAGTGGACATCCAAACGTAAATTATATTTTAACTACTCGAAATGTAAATGTCTAATAATAACTAGAGGAGAACTGTATAAAAAAAGACTCGCATTAATAAAATTTCACTATCACAAGCTAGAAATAGTGAAACAACTTAAAATTTTAGAAGTAATTTACGACTCACATTTAAACTTCTTACCACACCTTCAATATATTAAACAGAAAGTCCGAATCCATACAGCCAACATCTCAAAAATATACTCAACAAACTCGGGAATTACATCAAGCCAACTACGGGAAATATACTTACGCAGCATAGAATGATATATAGTGTACGGATCACCCACGTGGTGGAGACCATCAGGCAATTCACATATGTTAAGACAACTGCAATCCATACAAAGGTTACCATTATTTAAAATAGCAAGAGCGTTCCGCACAGTTTCTAACATAAGCCTACCTATAGTATGTAATATCATCCCAATAAACATTACTCTTGACGTAGAATCATTTATGTTTAATGTCTTCCAACTTAAAATACCCGCCCAATTTGATAGCTTTAGTATTTCCCCCACAGAGGTATCATATCCTATAGATCTCTGGAAAACTCATCCAACAAAGATTCTATATATCATTCCAAAGAATGAATTCTATTACTCTATTTCAAATAACCAACGTCATATCACTCTACGCAGATGGTTCAGTGTACTTAGATCAGGTGGTAGCAGCAGTCATTATTCTGAAAAACAATGGAGGAATTATAAAAATAGGAAAATATCGCTTACCAAAACACAGTACAATATTCGATGCAGAGTCTATTGCCATATTAAAAGCCCTTGAATATATTCTTGCAACAAGATATGAACTTCATTGTAACATATACACGGACAGCCTATCAGTCCTACAAGCATTGGCAAATCCAAATAATATTTTTTTAATTAACGAAATAAAACATAGTCCAATCAGTCAACACATTTAATACAACGGCTTTTTTTCACGTCAAAAACCATTCTATTATATTAGGGAACGATCTAGTTGACCAATTTGCAAACTCGGCACGTTATCATGGCCAATACATACACCTACCAAAATCAAAACAATGTATAAAACACACAATAATGGGATTAGCACGTAGGAGACGGGATCACTCTTGGCAAAACGATGGCAAAAACAGAAAATTATTTAAATAGATACCATCAACAAATCAAATCTGAAAAGACAATGGAGGACTTATAAAAATCGGAAAATATCGCTTACCAAAACACAGTACAATATTCGATGCAGAGGCTATTGCCATATTAAAAGCCCTTGAATATATTCTTGCAACAAGAGATGAACTTAATTGTAACATATACACGGACAAATTGGCGGGTATTTTGGGGATTCGCAGCCCTGATTCCGCCGTGTACACATCCCTCCTGTATTCTTGCAGTCGCTGCCACCTGGAAAGGCGATCCTCATCCCTGCAAGCCCAGCACGCGCCAACTGCCCTCTGACGTCATCACTGTTGCATCAACAGGACGCCGAGGAAGCAATCACCAAGACCATCGACACGTCACCACCGCCAGAGGAAGCACGTGACCAACAAGACAAAAGCCGCCAACGCAAGCACCACAGCGGGATTCGCAGCCCTGATTCCGCCGTGTACACATCCCTCCCGTATTCTTGCAGGTAGGCCCAAAAGCCACTAGAATATACTCCGTTTCTATCTTTGTTGGCTGCGAATCCCACCTTTGCCTTGTGTTTTTGTTGGTCGTTAGTTGGTGTGTTTTGGAATGGGTACCGACATCGTGGTTTACCGGGCACGGATCGGTTCGTTCCTCCCTAACAAAAGAAAGTGAACCTTATCTTCTGTGAAGATGCGCTTTCTGAACGTGTCTGCCATATGGTTGCCTGGATCTTTGAAGCTGTTCATGATAGCAACCGTCATGTTTCTTTTGCTGGCAACCGCAGGAGACGTTGAAATGAACCCAGTCCCCGTTACGAATACTGAAAAAATAGACAGACTTCAAAACTCGATAGACAGTCTCATCGCGAACTCAAAACAAAATAAAAAAACGAATGCTATGAAACTTGACCAGATAAACAACGGCATCGCTGCCCTGGGTGCACGCGTCACGAACCTTGAAAAACAGGTGCAAGAAGTCGCGAGTATGAAGGAAAACCTAAGCACTGTTAGAGAAACCGTGGCCTCAGTTCAACATGAAACTTTAGCCTTACGTGAACAAGTCGAGGCACAAGAAATAACCTAATCTTCAAAGGTCTTCCGGAAACAAAAAATGAAACTTGGGACGTCACAGGAAGGATTGTAACTCACTTCGTGAAGGATCACCTCGCAATCGACTTGGGCACCGTAGAAAGAGCACATCGTCTGAGCCGAAAACGAATTGCTATAAATCGCCCAATCATCGTCAAGTTCCTTAGTTTTAAGAGCAAGGACGAAGTTCTTCACAACGCCTTCAAACTGAAAAATGTGGTAGCGCCCAAGGTTCAAATATTCGAAGACTTTTCACGTAAGGTCCAATTTGCAAGAAAAAAGCTGTGGGATTTCGCCTCCCAATTCAGAGAATGCAACATCCGCTGTAAGATCCGTTTTGATAAATTGTATGCAAACGACTCGACCTATGTTTATGACCACGCTAGTGGATCGGTAGTTTCTGTTCGTGGCCCCAAAGAAAACACAATGCCACAAGAATGACATAATGAAAGAAAGCTTTTCTACCGCCCAGCCACTGTCGCCAACTTTTCATTTCTTATCGCAAATTTTCGTAGCATCTTATCAAAGCAGGATGAATTTGAGAGTATTACGTCTTCCAGCGAACCCGATATAATTCTCGGCACCGAAACGTGGCTAACGTCTGATATAGGCAACTCTGAACTTTTACTGAGCAAACGGTATGTCATTTATCGCAACGACCGTAAAACTGCAAGAGGTGGCGGTGTTCTCATTGCCGCAAAAAAAGACATTTCTTGCACAGAAATACAAATAAGTTCAAACCTTGAAATGTTATGGATTCGGGTGCAGTTGGATTTTTGTTCCGTGATCATAGGTGTTTGTTATCGTCCTCCCCATACTGACCAAACCGATTTCAATGACTCGCTGCATAATTGCCTTGGTGATTTAATGGTAAATTTTCCCAATCACTACATGGTTCTCGGTGGTGATTTTAATTACCCTGGTATAGATTGGGCAACATTAAAACCTATTTCGAATTGCAATAATCCTAGCCAATGCCGCGATTTTTTATCTCTCTTGGAAACGTACGCGCTCCATCAGATTATAACGTCGGCGACTCGCGACCGAGCCATCTTAGATCTCTTCATTATCTCAAGCCCAGAATGTGTAACATCATTCGATATTATGGAAAGCATTAGCGATAATTTTATTATACATGTCGAAACGTCATTTTTCTCACGACGCTCTAAAAAAATTAAGAAACCGATATTCGCCTACTCACGCACGGACATCATAAGTTTATTGACAGCCATGGACGAATTTGAGCGTGAATTTGCTGCCTCATACACGGAGCGTTCTACCAGTGAAAATTGGCTTATCATAAAAAAATTTACTCGGCGAAATGCTTTCAACTTACGTCCCTCGCTTCACGGTGGCAACCGAAGATTTGTCACCGTGGTTTACAAATAGCTTAAGGCGCGAACTAAACAAGAAAAAAAGATTATTCTCCAAAGCTAAACGAACGGATAATTCTGTTGACTGGACATCTTACAAAGCCTTCTCAAAACAATGTAAAATAAATCTAAAAAATGCTAAGAAACACTTTTTTTTCGTGACCCTTCCCGGCATGCTCTCATCTGATCCCCAGAAATTTTGGAAAATTCTTAACCCTAAATCGAACAGAAATTACCCCACATTTACAAATCAACAGAACGAAAAAATAAGTGATGTTTATGCTGCTAATCTGCTTAACACATTTTTCTCTAGCGTGTTTACCCAGGAAACACATCCATTACCCCAATACGCTATCACAAATAGTTATTCACCTATGCTGCCCATCTTGTTTAATCAGAACGGCATTCTCAAAGTAATAGAAAATTTGTCCACGAGCAGTGCACCCGGTGATGATGGAATTCCTGCTAAATTTCTAAAAATAATCAAGCATGCAGCTTCAAGTATTTTTTGCGAACAAATCCAACAATCTCTTAACTCCGGCTCAGTTCCACTTGACTGGCGCTACGCCAAAGTCATGCCGACCTTTAAATCAGGAAACCATTCCGATCCTACGAACTATCGCCCCATTTCCCTTACCAGCGTTCCATGCAAACTCATGGAACATGTTTTGTATACCCATATCATATCTCACCTAGACAAGTGTAACTTCTTCTTTCCTAATCAACATGGTTTTCGAAAAGGTCACTCGTGCACTAGTCAACTTTTCGAATTTGTTACGGATCTT
Source organism: Ixodes scapularis (assembly GCF_016920785.2). Classification (NCBI taxonomy): domain Eukaryota; kingdom Metazoa; phylum Arthropoda; class Arachnida; order Ixodida; family Ixodidae; genus Ixodes; species Ixodes scapularis. The sequence continues at coordinate 11,119,307 of NW_024609868.1, read as the reverse complement.
CACTTCAATACTCATCTTCCTGCTCAGACTGATATCATCTTTATTGACTTCGCTAAAGCATTCGATACTGTTCCTCATCATCGCCTTCTTCTTAAACTTTCGCGTCTACATATCGATCCTTTCGTCATAAACTGGATTTCTTTCTTTCTTGAAAACAGAAAACAAATAGTCAAAATTAACCAATCATCATCGCGTCCGTCCACTGTCGCATCCGGGGTCCCCCAGGGCAGTGTTCTCGGTCCTGTGTTGTTCTTAATATACATAAATGACCTTCCTTCTTCCATTAACTCCACAATTAGGCTCTTCGCTGACGACTGCGTGATTTACTGAAAAATTAGTACTAATAACGATTCAATTCTACTCCAAGACGATTTAAGTACTATATCTTCCTGGTGCTCTATGTGGCAGATGAACATAAACGCTCGCAAATGTAAACAAATGTCCATCACTAAGTCTTCCACAGTAACACAATCACAATATACATTGTTATCACAACACCTGGAACATGTAACATCATATAAGTGCTTGGGAACACATTTAACAAACACTCTATCATGGAACGACCACATTGAATACATTACAAGCAGTGCCTTGAAAATGCTTGGCTTCTTGCGACGAACATTATATCTTGCCCCACCTAAAACAAATTACTCGCATACAAGACAATAATCCTTCCCAAATTAGAGTATGCATGCACCCCCCATTTGGAACCCTCACCAAACTTATCTTCTTCAAAGACTGGAATCTGTCCAAAACAAAGCAGTAAGAGTTATATGCGACAACTACTCACCGGAAACTAGTGTCTCGGCCTTAAAAACTATCAATAATCTCTCTCCTCTTGAACTAAGACGTAAAATAACTCGGCTTTGTTTTTTTCATAGCATATATTACAGCGATTCGCCTTTTAAATCAGTTTATTGCCGCCCTGCCAGTTTTACATCGCCAAGACTAGATCATTGTCGGAAAGTAGAACCATTCTTGAATCGCACTAACACTTACCTTTTTTCCCCTTTATCACTTTGTATCAGAGACTGGAATGCATTACCTGATCATATTGCTACTGACAGCAATCCCATTTCATTTCGAGATCAGTGTTAACTATTGTATAATTGTTCACCTTGATTATGTTTCTGTATAATAGCTTTTGTGCTTTGTTCGTGCTTTATTCTTAATTTATTTCGATTTGTTCGACGACTTTGGGTGCATCCGCGATAACATTTCACGTTTCCATGTTTTGCTATTCTGTTTCTCTCTTTTTTTTAACTTTTGTTATTTGTTTTTGAATCTCCCCTCATGTAATGCGTCCATCGGACGCCCTTAAGGTGAATAAAATGAAATGAAATGAAATGAAATATACCCATTAGCTTTCCTCCTTCTAGTAACATCACACAAATTATTACTGCACACGGCAGATTTCCTTTTTACTTCTATAGATTTAATATACACAACCACACTACTTGTGCCTGTGTACAAACTTGTACTAGTATGGATCATTACTTTACTACATGCCATCTAACAAAGCCATATATTCAAAAACTTTCAATTTCGCACATAAACTTGAATATTCGTCAAAAGCTACTCAACTTTAGAACTCGTATAAATACCCTGGAGGCGTTAGTTAAACACATTTCAGACAACATTCCATAGTATATATATATATATATATATATATATATATATATATAGAGAGAGAGAGAGAGAGAGAGATACATAGATATATAGATATAAATGTATAAGTATGTGTGTGTATGTCTGTGTGTATATGTGTGCGTGTGTGTACGTATATATATATATATATATATATATATATATATATATGTGTATTTATAACAAACTTGAGAATGGAAGATATCAATCTCAAGAGAAAGACAAAAACTACTGTAAAGAACATTTCTTACAAACTAACTTTTACCCCAAACAAGAACGAAATCCAAGAAAAAGACAACCAAAAGTCATCTTTAGAGATCAAACTGCAAATATGCACACTGTCGATGGCCTTGGAATACCCAAAAGTTGTTGATATGGGGTTTGGACCAGTTCCATTCTCCGGGCTTCCTTAGCTTTTAAGATCAAAAATAAAAAACGCCATCTCATGAGAAGAGTCCATCCTTGGTTAGGAGAGCCGTGGACTAGTTCCTGGTTCGAAGTTTCTCTTAGCTTTCCATCCTGAACCAACACCACAATCAATGACAATTGGAAGGCCCACAACATGATCAGGGGGAGTGAACCAGTTTCCTTCCCTGGGCTTCCAATAACCACCCGCGACAAACAGCCATCCACAGAGAAGGCCCCAAACAACAGGTTAGGAGGGCCTAAGACTAGTTCCAGGTTCTGGGCTTCTCACCAAAAGTAATGAGAGTATCTATAATGAAACTGGAACGAAAAATCATCTACTCTCAAATCAACAGTGTTCAGGAACGGACAACCATGACAGACAGTGAAAAAAAAAAAGAGGTTGATCTCTCATTGCAGCACCTCAAGACCGATCACCAACGACTAACAACGTACGAAAAGAAAAGTAATGCTGATAAAAACGACTAAATATTTAGTGTCGGTTTCAAGACATAACCTCATTCCTTCCACTCTAAAAAAAAAAAAAGTTTAATAGAAACACATGATTCAAATACAGGACGCAAACATGAAGTTTTATAAGTGTGGTCCTTCTCCTTCGGGGGAAAATGTAAGTATGTAAATACCAGGGTATGTTTAGCGATAATGATAATCTCTTGCTGTAAAAAAAATAATCATTAAAAAATTAAAAACAACGAAGAATTAAAATGATCTCTGCTCCCTCCACCCCCCCCCCCCAAAAAAAAAAAGCAATTAAGGAGAAAGACAATAAATAAATAAAATGAAAACATACATGAGAACACCGAGATACGCAGATATACATGATACATTTTAAAAAGAAAATCATTAAAAGAGAATAAGATTTTTAAATTGTGTCCAAATAATTTGTTATATATTCCAGTACGAAAATTTTAAACAAGAAGAGAACTTCCTCGTCGTCAAGAACACAGAAGACAAGAGGCAGGACCAAGCGGAACAACAATTAATAACTTAATGCCAAACGAAGAAAAACGAAACACAAATAATCATAATTGCCCGCAAGATTCTCCAAGCCGTTCCAATGCCAAGGTTGAACTGCCTCCCCGTTTTTCTTTTTAATTAAGTTTAAGAACTAAAGAAACGTTTGGCCAATTACGGCCCTCATTTTTTTATTATATTGGATTAAACCTGTTATAGCGTCAGCTGGTGCAGGTAGAAAGAAACAGATTATTTCCTTTTTTTAGCTCTCACTTAGAAATTGAGTAATTGAGTAGAGATAAACTATCATTTCAACATCCACGTACGTGAGCCTAAAAAGGGACTTCTCTATCCACACAATAAGCTAAACAAACTTTTTTTTTTTTTTTGCAAGTTGGAAAATATTTGCTGTTAATATCTGAATGTTATTTTTCAAAGCACTTGCCCTTTACGTTCCTTCAATTTCCTTCCACGCTTTTGGGGTGCATCTTTAGGGAAACCGAAGGTTTTGGCTGAAACACGAATAGACTGATGCTGTTGATACACAATGATAACAATAATCTTTATTTCGACCCAGGAGCGTTGAGCTGCGCCAGAAAGGCCGGAGACCCGTTCCAGTTTACCTATTACACAAAAAGAAAAAAGAAAGAAATCCATCAAATGAATATAGAGCTATTTACAAGATTCCAATGCTTGGTCACCAATAAAAAAGATGCAGTGCGGTACGACGACTATGTATAAAAATGTATTTATTTATTGATCCTTTTGGGAGCGAGGATGCCACAAGGTCGCTGTGGGGGGTAAGGGGGTTGGGGGAAGGGGGGGGGAGTGTTTGGTTTCTATGGAAGTGACATCAGTTCCGCCGTCTTTGATCTTCGTTGTCTTCTGCAGCACCTAAGTCATGCAGGGTAACCTGGAGCAGTCGAAAGGAGAGAGTGAGTCGGCCTACACTCTCCTGGACAGACCGCTGACGCTACCAAAAGTAGCGAGAAGGTGTCCACTGGCTGGTTGATCGAAAAAAACAGACTTGTACAGCCCAGCACACGTGTGTTCGGGCGCCGCGGCTCGCGCCGGAGAGCCTCAAAGCTTCGTGTCTGGGACTGACCCGCAGCGCAAAAGCGAGAGGGCCCCCAGTACTGGTACGTCACTGGCAGCGCGGCGTAGAGCATCGCCGCTCCATCCACGGACCCCCAATGACAATTTAGGCCTAGCGACGAGTAAGGAAGACCGCACACACGGCGACAGCCGCCAAGCACGGCACCGAACGAGTTCACTCGTTTTCCAGTCGCTAGCTTTTGGGTATACAAGCGACGAGTACAGGATAGCGCACTCACGGCGGCGGCCGCTGAGTACGGTACAATACGATTTCACGGGTTTTCCAGTCGCTAGCCTGGGGGGGAGGCACTCACTTGATCGAATGACGTTTTAGCGAACGCCCACGTTTCATCGAACGACACTTTAGCGAATAGTCGGACGCCGCGAAGCGGCGTTTTCGGGTGGGCCAAGTGAGTTCATATTTTTGTAATGAGTTGCCGTAGACTGTCGCCGCGAAGCGGCGTAAAGGGCAGCGCGACGGATGGGTTAACGCGCGCCCCCGTTATTCGCTAAAACGACCATTCGCTCAAATGTCGCCGTTCGCTAAAATGTCATTCGCTCTTGTGATATGGACCCAGCCTGGGGTATACGCAGTAACTCTTGCTACATATGCTGGATAACTACCACGTATGCAGAATTAAAACAAAATCAGCTTATCTTCTACCTTTAGACGGCTAGCGCAACATAGGTATATGCTGCTCGGCTTGCGTTCTCGTTGAACGAGAACGATCCTGACGTCACGTTCACATAGCGGCTGATTTCCAGCGTTGCGGGGCCTCGAGCGGCTAGTTTCGGTTTTGTTGGCCGCGCCCCAAATAAAACTTCGAGGCGTCGATATCTTTAAAACTGCGCGCATTAACGAGAAAAAAGTTACACCTTGCAATTCGGGGACGCTGACTGCCCTAAAAACAGTCATAATCCCAAAATTGAAAGTATGGACCGGAGTTGCCCTTTAAACGATCCGGCAAACTTTGCAAGTCGCCAAGTTGCCGAAATCGGCTGACTCGAGCGGGTGAATTCAGGCGCAACATACAGCGCAGTCAAGGCTACGGCATGGGCGTAGCGGACATTTAGCTAAACGTCATCATCATGATCCCTTTTTGCTTGTTTTTACTTCTCCCGGCGAGCGTAGCGCATGACGTCAGCAACGTTACCTCTCGGCGCTCAGCGGTGTCCACGTGGTTGGCGCCTGCGCAGCGCGCTTCTTGGGAGTCGTCCGGCCGCCCGTCGTGGTCCCGCCGTTACCGCCGTCTTCCGCGGCACAGGCGCCGTCGTCGTCTCTCCGTTTGTGATCATTGCCCCTCGGAGTTTCGTCCACACTACGGACACCACGTGCGCAGACTTATGGCGCAGTTGTGCAGACGTCGTCGAATGGGCTATAGCTTCACAGCAGCCTGTCTTCATTGCATCGAGCTCAGTGTGCCGTACGGCCAGACTTGGAAGTAATCCGTTACAAGTACCGGGATTACTTTGTAATTAATTACTTTTTGAGTGATTTTGTAATTATTCCGCTACTTTTCTAGAAATGTAATTCCAAACGTAATTTCATTACTTTTTTAGTAGCGGATTAAGTTACTTGCTACGTTATTTTGTTATTTCCATTTTGTTTTTCAATATTTTAAGCATAATTGTAAAAATATGATTTTTGAGTAACGTCACCGAGTTGGGGCAGTGGGGGGGAGGGCGGGGCGGGGCGGGGTCACATAGATTGAAGCCAAAAGCTTGTGACAGGATCTCGGCAAAGAAAAAAGGTGGAAAGAGGGAAACAGAAGGGGCAGTTGACTCTGCTATCCTCCTAGCACGATAACAAGATATATATCCCAAGCAGCACATAAACGTGAAGAAAACGTCGAAAGAACGTCGAAGGCGTCTGTAACGTGACGTCGTAAAACGTCGAAGGTCCGGACGTTACCTTCCTTCGACGTCGATGAAAACTTTAAATGTCCGCGAGAAAATGTGCACAGAAGGTCGAGGGGACGTTCCAAATGACGTTTGTTGCACGTCACATGGACGTCTCAGTGGGCCGTTGCGTCCCCCCTCGACGTTTATGATACGTGTGTTTACGACATCCGGACTACCAACGACGTTCACAGAACGTCGAGAAACCTTTCCAAATTACGTTCCCTAGCCGTCGTGGGAAAACGTTGCGTCCCCCCCCCCCCCCCCCCCCCAAAAAAAAAAAAAAGTTTTTTATTTGTATTATTGCGAAGGCAAGTTGCTATCATGCAAGTACGAAAGAAGTAACTAAAACACAGGTTTAGTACGAACTGTTTATTTGAGCATGTTCAGACACGAGATACAATACGGAGCGCCTCCAAAGACGTCCCTGGATGTGCAAGCCTCAGATATAAAAGAACAAACAAATTCACGTGAATAAATAAACAAGAGACGATGTCACGAAGCGCGGAATGTTCCACCGCTTACCTCGTTCTGCTTCTGATTAATGCGCTGACGCGCGTGCTTTAGCCACCCCACTGCGCGTAGCTGGTACTCTCGCTGCGTGCACGGGAATGGTTTCAGAAGGAGGATTCCGTTCGCTGGGCGTTCTTGATTGGGATCGTCGGAGGCGTCTGAAGGGTCTTGATCGGAGACAGGACTTGACGCGCCGTTATGTGCACTGCCATTTGTTTTCTGGGGAGCGTCATTCATATCCTCACAGGCACCTTGATCCGAGCAGTAGAACGATTCAACGTGTGAAGCGTTATGGCCTTGAAAAAGGTCCTCGAGCCGTGACTGAACACGACGGCGTTTTTGGCGATCACCGACTTCTTCATAGGGGCGACTTGAACTCCAATCGCAGCACTTAAACTGTATGCAGACTCGAAATAAAAAAAAAAAAATCACGGAGACATATCAGCCTGCCTCGTAGACCCGTAGACGTGACGGCCGGTGCTAGTGACTGGCTTTCAGAAAAAGCTGGACCGATTCAGTGAAATATTTTGGGAACGACTGAGAAAATACGTGCACCCGGAACTTAGGCTTGTCAATTGTTCGTCGTCGCTATCTTCCTCCACTTTTCTCTCTCGTCCTCTTCTTGCCGAGTTTCCCGACGCATCGCATGGGGTTCTATGGAGATGCCACTGGCATTTCCTCTCTTTCGCGCCGTGCCGGCTGGTGTTTTTTCTTTTTCTTTTATTCTTTTTCTTTTTTTCTTTCTTTTTTTGTGTGTGTGTTTTTTTTTTTTTTCGGCGCGTAAGTGCGGACTGGGCTTGAACGATTTTTGGACCGTCATCTGGGTCATTCAGGGGTTGGCATCATTAATGTCAATTTCCACAAACCGTTGACAGTATCTACCGGATTTCGTCATTGCCGGGCATTTTATTGTTTTTTTTTTTTTAGTCAACTCCAGAAATGCGCAAGTGTGCAGTGAAGTTGTGCTCTGATATAGTGTGTGCTGGCATGCGATTTTCGTTTGGGTACGTCACCAGTGGCAACGAAAGCCAGATCTGTACCGACAGTCACGTGACAAGACTTTGCGCTCCGGTCTACCGAAAGCGCTAAGGCGCTGGAAGTTGGTGTTATGGATGAACTGTGATGTTGATGCGAATTTTTTGGTTGCGCGCAGGTGAGCATGGGTTACAAAATACGAAGAGAAATGGACGAACCTCAATACAATCTCGGGTGGTCACGGAGCAGTATGGATGCTCCTAGGAAAGGATGCAGGCCTGAAATCACCTGGAGAGGGGATAGTGTAGCGGCGCCCCTGAGGCGCGTGCCAGGGCCCAGGACCCAGGGAAGACGACAACGCGTGTGCAGAATGCAAGAATGGTACAATTCGATCCGTTCTAGGCGCCATGGGCTTCGCAAATTAAACCCGTAACAATATTTTAAACAAACCAAAATTATAACAAGCACATCTAAAAGGAATGATATTCCCAACATGCTTTCATATTATGTTTTTCCTTCCGTGTACATTGAGTTTTGTAAATGCCCTCTTTAGTGTCATCGATGTGCAAATATTAGCATTTTGAAATACGCAAATTAATGTATAAATAATTAAACTTCTCAACCTCTCAAAAATTAAGTTTTGTTTGCGGCTCTTGAGCACTGTCACCTTGACCACAGTGATTCTGCGGCTGGAGATTGAGCTGGAAAATCTAAAAACGTCGAACAAAAGGTGAGTGGTCCACGTTGCCAGCACGTCTTGTATGACGTTTACGACATTTAGGTGTGAACGCGACGTCGCTGAAACGTCACTGACGGGGCAATAATGTAACGTCACCCTGGGAATTGATTTTAACTTTGAAGACACGTGAGTGTTCGACGTTGCTAAAACGTCTTGTCTTGACGTCGTGGCGACGATGACGACGTTAAAGTTGAAACGTGACGTCGCCAGCACGTCACGGACAGGACGATAATGGGACGTCATTTATGAACTTCAGTTCAACGTCAAAGAAACGTGAGCGTTGGACGTTGTGAGAACGTCGTGCATCGACGTCGTGGGAACGTTGACGACGTTTGAGTTGAAATACAACGTCGTCACGACGTCACTGATTGGACTTTAATGGAACGTTATATAAGGACGTCACCTCAACATCGAAAAAACATGATCAAAGTTATGCGGGACGTCACGGACGTCCGGGACTTTTTCTCGACGTTTCCACGACGTTTTGTGCTGCCTGAGGAGGAGGGCCCCGACAAAAGTAGACAAAAGGGAGTTTCAGAATAGCGCACACTAAAGCTTTGCCTACGCAAAGAATAGCGTCGTCGCCACTGCCCATGCTCCGAACGCAAATCAGGTTTTGCGCTTTGCGGGCGCAATTTCAGCGTGCGCTATTTCTCGTAAATAGCGTGCGCACCCAAAGAGTTTTTCTGCTTCTCCAAGGAGGATTCGTGATGACAAGTTGGCTAAAGCCAAGACGAGCAGAGTTAAAAAAAATTGCGGCTTCCAGGATTACGTCGGCAGCTGCTTCGGCGGCGTCCTGAGTGCTACGTCGGCGGCATCCTCGCGACTGCGATTTTCAATACGCGACGACATTGTACTCGGTTTGGCAACGATCACCGGCCACGTGATGCTTGCGACGCGCAAACTTTCTCAGTGAAGGTACGATGTGCGAAGGTCAGTACACGAGACCTCTCTTGCTGAGGCGACGCAAGCGGACACGGCCGGTCAACCGCTCTTTTTTTTCTAGAGTTACAGCATTTCGTATGTGAAATAAAAATTGTTACTGTATCTTGGTGGCGTCGCAAGCGCGAGATGCTTGTGCTTTTGCGTCGCGACGGAGAAACGCTATTCTAAAACTCTCTTGCGTCGCGTGCGCTAATACAAGCGCTAAATTTAGCGCTAGCGTGCGCTTAAATGGCGCACGTTATTCTAAAACTTCTTAAAGAAAGAAAACGGGAGTTTTACCACAGCTAACCGAAGGGTCGCTTACACGATGCAAAAACGCCGCGTTTCGGTCGCGTTTTCTCAGAAAGAGAAGCCTCTTCTGAGCCTTGGGCACTTGATACGGAAAGGGGGCGAAAGAAGAATAGAAGAGTAATGGCCCATTAAAATGTCACATGGCACGGATCTCCCCAACTGGAACTCTCGGGTGAACCTGCTGTGTCTGCTGTTTCTTTTTTTTTTTTTTTTTTCTGAGATCATTATCCGGAAGTTTTGGCGATTCAGTCCCAGCCCACGCTCAGATTTCACAAGCGGAAGGACGTGAATAAAGACATAAGCAACACCCTGTGAACGAGCTCGAAGTTGAACTAATAGCTTTCTTTCGCGTCTTTCTCTTGAAATAAAAGCAGTAGCCACTACAACTTCGTGTGCGTTGAAGACAGTGGGGAGTCAGCCTCCCTTCCTATTTTTACTTGTTTGCGTTTTGTGCGGGGGAGGGGTCGGAGTCGCTGTGATTTCCGAATACTTGGCTTTACGGGACAAAAGGCCACATGCCGTTCAGTTGTAAGAACAATTTTAGAACTCCAGTGCCTTCTGACGTTTTTACGTGACATTATTTTTCATAATTTCTTGTTACACGGCAAAGAAAGCATGTCGTTTCCTTCCCGTGATGGAGACTCGAGTTTTCCAGCTTTCTGGTCAAGTAGAGACGAATACCAGAGCCGTAACTTAGCCTACAAGCGAACCTAGTGTCATCTTGGAGAACGATACTCACAATAGTCACTACATCCGTTGATGAGGTTTCTGCGAATTTTTTTCTGTTTCTCTAGCTTAAATTTGTTATGTTTTTTTTTTTTTCTGCAAGAACCTCGCGTTCTCGTCGTCTTAGTAGGGTGTAGCCCCCGTCAAATCCTGTTTTTCTCTTAACTCTCTTTTTCTCCTTGCACTTATGTAGGAATTTTTTATCTATCTGAAGTGTTTTTTTTTTTTTTTTCTGCTGTTAAATATTTTCTACTGAGGTGCCGCCTCTCGCTGATCCACGGCTACGAAATACGCGAGAGGTCCCAGCAGTGAGCATTCAGCATGTCTCTTGCACTGTCGCCATGACCCTCCTTGGACCCAATGTTCAAACTGAAAGGCACCAAGGGAACTGCCAATTTAGAGTTTCAGTGCCTACTCTGCCTCCTTGAAAGAAAGCTTCGTTCATCTGCGAAGTCCACGAATTCGAACCTACGAAAACACGTACAGGCAAGCGCTTGTTATTTTTATTTTTTTGTGGAAACCAGTGATTTAGAAAATTTAAGATGATTGTGTAGTTCCTAATTTGGCGTTTGCATCCCAATTTTACACTCGCAACATTGCCTTTGGTTATTTCTTTTGGCCCGAGTGTATCTGCTGACGTACGGCGTAAAGTACGCTTCGAACAGCTGATAAAGATATTGATATTTATTTGACATCAGGGGAGCCGCGGGGAGTTGTTGAGGGAGTTTACGCAAATCGTATTTTCGGATATCGGCAGCTCATAATGCTGCTTCCAAGCATATCATTGTTACATGAGCCATATGGGTGTGCGATTCGGTGAAATATTCTCCGTTTCTACTTTAAGTGTGAGCGTAGCAGAAGATATAAAAGCGAGCTCCGGGCCTTCAGTGTCACTGCCAAGCACGCGCGCTCGCGCAATGCAATCACGTTATTCAGGACCGTTCCTTTTTCCTCTTTCTTCCGAAAGAGAGGAATGAGGAACGACCTCAACTTCGAACGCCAACTGCTCTTGATGTGCAATAAAAACTAAACAAAAAACTAAAACGACTTTGTACAATATTCGCGGCTAGTAATATTTGTCTACATATAGCTAATAAGTTACCTTATTACCGCATACAGGGATGCTAAGTGAAAAATCGTGTTTCTGCATGTATTTCTTGAAGTAATTGAAAAGTAATCGAGTACTAACGAAGTAATTAATCGATTACAATTTAAAGCCAGTAATTTGTAACGGTAATCCGTTGCTTTGATGGCCAAGTAATTGTAATTGTAATTAATTACTTTTTACAGTTAACGGGAACAAGTCTGGCCGTACCCAATTTCGAGAGAACTAACAAGGGAGTATTAAGGCCGGTTCACACATACAGCGGAGCGCTAAGTTAGCGCTACGTGAGCGCTCCAAGGAGCGCTCATGTGGCGCTTCCTAGCGCGTGGTGTGGCGCTCTGTTAGCACTTCAGAAGCGCTTTGTTAGCGCTCTGTAAGCGCTACAGAAGCGCTCTGTTAGCGCCACAGGAGCGCTCTGTTAGCGCCCTCACGCTCCTTGTGCCGTGCTTGCTGCTGCGGAACAGCGCGTGCACGGCGATTCCTTTGTTGTTTTTCGTTCTTCACATCAACTCGTGTGGCACTTCACGATTCTAATCAAGGGTGAAGTCATTTTCTTCTTCTTTAGCGTTCACAGCACGACGGAGTGCCGTTGTGGCGCCGCTGCGGGCGCATCGATGCTAAAGCTGCGTGCTGAACGTCCTCGCCATTTTCTTCCGCTGGATGAAGCGAGTGATGGTCACACCTTTCCTTCCAGCCCACCATAGCATCGCCCTCAAATACGACATCCAGTGAATATCTGAGTAGTGGGACATAGACTGCGGCTGTCTCGTTGTAGCGTGCATGGAAAAATACATCCACTGGAATGAGAAACAAGGATCAACCAAGGGCGTTCCGCGTTGAATCCTTGCACTATTAGCGCCGAGATGTTTCGGTGGCGCCCCCTAACGGTTTCAGTTCATGACGTCACGATCCAAATTGGCCTTTCCAGGACATTATGAGTAGTTAATCTCGACTATTTATCATAAGTTCCAAGCTACAAATTCAATAATGCGTGTAAAAAGAAAAAGCAGCTTGATTTTTAAAAGCCACCATCGTCATCGTTGAAACCCTGTCGAAGTGGTGATTTCCGCTGAGCGTTAATTTTTGCCGAGCGGTAATTTTCGCCGATCGGTAATTTCCGCCGATGAAAAACACACGAATTAAACGATAGACGTCATAATGAGCTTTTCGCCAATCGGATGTTGCGACCCCATCGACGGCTGTGGTCGCGCACGTCGTTAATACTTCGTTACGCTTCAAATTCGGTCGCTGCCGACGGTGTACGATCCAATAGAACAAATCAAGCAGAGCCAAAAGTACTACTATCACCGGAGAAACCAATCAAGAGGGAAAAGCGCAGAATCTCTTCGCATTCACTGTGCGTGATTAATTAAGCCAATCAATCAATCAATCAATCAATATTTAATTCGATGATAGCAAACGTACAAAAACAATGAGCGCCGCTATGGTGCACTTTTGGCGCTGCTCGATCTGTTCTCCTGGATCTGTTGCACCGTCCGCGACGGTCGGACTTACTGTAAACGAAGTACCGGGTGTCTCAAACAACGGCCAAACTCTTTATATCCACCGCAAAATTCAGTTTCTTAACCTATCGCGCTAGGATTTTGTGCAGCGTTTCCCACAGGTGGTGCATTTTTTTTTATAAAATTTGCAAAGAGTGAACCTACCTGAGGAAAAAGCAAAGAAAGAAGAAGGCATAACTCCTTTGGAAAGCCAGCGAAGCCACCGGTATCAATCAATAGGGCGCCCTATGGTTTAAAGACCGGTGGCTTCGCTGCGTTTCTATAGCAGTTAAGCCTTTTTCTCTCTTTACTTTTTCCTCACGTAAGTTCGCTCTTTGCAAATTTTAATGCAAGTCAATGTACCCAAAAATGCATGGACAAGAAACCAATCGTTTGTTGCGCGACTCAGACAGAAATACACAGACTATCAAAGCGAAGGCGGGTGACACCATAAAAACACGAAGAATGAAGTCTCGTATAGTACTTATCTTTCTGTTTATGCAATGGGTGCAATTAAAATGAACCTTGTCTTTTTTGTGTTTATTGGTTCGTCCTCTTTTCGCGGAATCCCTGATAATGAAGTGAACGAGCCCTCAGAGTTTGAGTTTATTTTTATTATTTCTAGAAATTTAAATAATTCCGCGATGATGTCTCCATGCGGGCGATTTAAGACTAGCCTTTTCCTCGCGGGACAAAGGACGACTAAAACGTTGCGCTTTCCAGAAAGTGGGGAGATCCTCGAACTTCCACGCCGCGGTTTATTTACCCGGAAAACCCAGAGGCGGTTTCCGCATCATTGTACCCGTTTCTAATTACTGAAGTCTTTTGTAAAGGAGAAACTACAGCGTGGTTTAAATGGGCGCTCTGAAGGCGCCGCCATGTTTGTGCTCGGGAAGGAAGGTTGTATATGGTGCAAAACTTTCCAAAAGAAATCATCACGTGCATTGTCCAGGTGTTTACAGAAGGCACGAGACTGCAATCAGGACGCGGTCAAACATGCAATTCCCCAAATTACAGGTTCGTGGGTTCTTCTTCAAAGACAAGCCTTTCGGACATGTCGCGTTCCCGGACAGCTCGTACTAAAACTTCTCGAAGTGGAAATTTGTAGAATAGCGAACTACGCATCGACCAGAATCACGCAGCTTGTGTACATAATACAAAAGATAAGGTCAGACACGATAACAGAACAGAAGTGACTGTGAATATGCCTCAACCATGTTCTAAGTATGTTTGCTTCGTACATTTGTATGCTTTGAACATGTGTAAAAAGCATTATTTTTGAATGACCAATGTGGCAGTGCAGTCATACAAGAAAGAGACACGTTTCAGCTAGCGTCTACAGGCTATTAGAGCCGTGCGCGGATAACGGTTTATTATCCGTGTCCGATCCGCATCCGCATACTTTGTATCCGTATCCAAACCGCATCCGGAAAATGTGGAACGCATCCGACTCACAATCCAGGCATTTATTGTATATCGTAAAATCAAGCATGAATGAAAAAAATATATAGGACGTTTTAAGCTGTTTGCTTATTTTTGTACAAAACAATCTTCGGGGCACCATTCAAAGGGGATGCCATTTTGTCATTATCAGTTTCATCGTATTTATATTAAAAGCGATCAGCCTCTTCGAGACACTGCGTGTTAAATGAAAAATGATGTCAGGTATGTGATCGTCCTAGGAGTCCGCGACACTCAGCCCCAAAAACCGCAGAAAAAAAATAAAGAAATATATATATATATATATATGTGTGTGTGTGTGTGCGTGTTTGTGTGTGTGTGTTTTTTTTTTTTTTTTTTTTTTTGCTTTGTAATATCGATTTTATGCCGACGTGTACTTTCGAAAAATAAAAGTTAAATAGGGCATACTAAATTATGAAATTTTAGTTCCTTCAAACAATCAAAACGTAAGAGAGGTTCATAATCGTCCGGCTACGACGCCCCGGCTTCGTAGTTGGACAAATATGAACTACCAGACTTTTTGGCTAGGTCTCTAAGCATAGAAAAAAGAAACACACAGGCAGTTTACGGGCTGCCTATGTGCGTGCGCTGTTGATATTGAAACTTTACAAACCGCGGCGCCACAGGGTCGCCCTCGCTGTCGAGGCACTCCTTTTGTTTTTGGAACCATGACCACGCTACTCTTTGCGGGGGGAGGGGGACGTTTCTTCTACTTTCTTGGGACTTGTACATTTGAGGTTTTCTTTGCCCGGAGAAAGTTTCTGCTCTTTCCCTGCCAATGTACTAGCTTTCTCGGGACGATTGATGCCCTGCAATATTTTCTGTTTCTATAGATGGCAGTTTTGACGAGAGGAAACGCACTAACTGAAGCGATCGTGAGTGAGAATCAGACCTTTCTTAGGATCCCTATCGTTTCTCCAAAACGCGTTTTGTGGAAATACGTTTCGTGGACAACTTTTCATGGACATACATTTCACGGACACACGGTTCGTCGAACCTGTACATTTTGAGGGGACATGCCCCCGCCACGTTTTGTCGAAAACGCATTTCTTCACTAAGCCGCTAAAAGATAGCGCGTGATTCACTAAGGTGAACTTAACCAAACCATGACCCCCTCCCCCCTGTAATCCAGGCGAGACACAAAAAAGTTTGTTACGAAAATAGCAGGGTTGTGTGAGACGAAAGGTCTCAGGAAGAGTGGTTGTTCGGGCGAGTTGGTTTGACATCTTATACAATCTTGTGCGCAACAAAGACGAGGACAAAAGCAGAGAAGAGGACACAACAAGGCGCCTTGCCGTGTCCTCTTCTCTGCCTTTGTCCTCGTCTTTGTTGCGCACAAGATTGTATAAAAAGGTCTCAGGTTTTTCAATGAAACGAACACGAGAAGCCTTCCGGTCAAACGTCGCATGTCTACGAAAAGATCTGTAGATGTAGACGTCAGTCAACGAACTGAATGTCACCGGGCAAAAATTTAGAACCGGATCCGCGGATATCCGCATCCGCAGCCTTTGGCATCCAGATCCGATCCGCAATCCGCCAATATTTGTCTAATGTTTATCCGCATCCGCCCATTTAATGCGGATATCCGCGGATAATTCGCGGATATGCAGGCCTCTATGCATGGTGTACTAAGCAGTGTGGCCGCGACTATGATGCTCGCTAGGGTGCAGAAGAAAACTGTGCGCTCTATTTTACGCGTGCTTTGAGCTTGACGGGTACACAGGGGAAACTTTCAAGGGAAAGTGCTGATTCAATCTGTTTAATCGAGCATAAGCCGATCTCACAAAGCGTTTGGCGCATGCGTGAGTGAGGCTGCCATAACTTTAGTCTACAGGAGTCCGGCGACAGTGCGCGAAAGACTGGTGGTGTAACTATATCGTCTCGCGCTGTGCACACGTAGAGCGCCAACGAGGTTGTCTCACGTGCAGGTATAGACTAAACTTCCCTCCATGCATTGCGGTAGTGTGTGTGTGTGTGTGGGGGGGGGGGGGGGGGGAGGGGTGGGGGGGGGGGGAGGTAAAGCGTTAGGTCGATTT
This sequence comes from Ixodes scapularis, assembly GCF_016920785.2. Lineage (NCBI taxonomy): Eukaryota > Metazoa > Arthropoda > Arachnida > Ixodida > Ixodidae > Ixodes > Ixodes scapularis. The sequence goes on along the minus strand of NW_024609868.1, from coordinate 11,102,993 downwards.
ATTGAAAGGTAAGTTTTCAGCTTTCGACATTTTTATGAGGATAATTTATATTTGCCGGGGTGTGCATGCACGGGAGAATTGCCATGTGGCTATGAAAGACCTCGCATAAACAGGATAATCTCAAGACCAACGGCGCGGATTCACTCTTCATTTAAGAAGTGTTGTGATGTGTTAATGTCAGACGTGCGTTGGATGATTTTGTTGATAATGACGATGTTAATGTCAACGAATGCAGTTGTCTCCTGCATCTGTTTCATGATTTTTTTTTGTTTCTATTTTTTGTTTTCATTGTGACGCATTCCCTATGTTCATATGTTTATATGGATGATATTGATCGGAATAGTTTACTGATGCCTATGTTTATTTCAATCTTGTCGCTAAGTTATTGTATGCTGTTTCTGTGGACTGCTATAGGGAAGGGGGGGGGGGGGGGCAGTTGGCGGCCTTGTTAGAGGGCTTTTTTGTCTTCGTTTGCTGCAGCCCCCCAGACATATGTATGACAGATGTATGTCTGAAATAAACTATTCTATTCTATGTACACCCGCCGGCAATATGGAGGTGAGCACCTTACCTGGTTTTTTGCCTGTTTTACGGCTCCCTAAAGCTATATTAACTCTTCGTCTCAAACGGTACATGGCTTGGGGTCTAAACTTTGCGTTCTGGCCCTCTTCTGGAACAGAGCTTGTTCCAAAACTTGCAGGCGCGTCAAAAACAAGAAGAGGGCTGTTCACCTTCATATCGCTCACTGGTGTACAACACCACATTATACAAGGGGGACACCCAAAAGTAACCGGAATGAATTTCTGGAGGGCGAGCCGTTCGGTAGTACCAGCTTCCGCCGCTACCAACGACTAGACGTAGCGACGGAAGCTACCCGGAAATGACCTGACGTCACTTCCGGTTAGGCTTGAAATCGAAACCAACGTTATTAGATTACCTCAGTTGTGGAACTCCCGCGGAGGGGGGTACCCCCCCTCACTCACTTCAATCCGCCGGCCGCCGTTCGAAGCGCCACCTGTATTTTCGTTTCATAACTATGCGTTCCAAAGAGCCCATCTGAAGCGCCAAATGGCGATCACAACGCCGCCATTTATCCTGCAGCGGTCACTCGAGGAACTGCAAGTAACATCTATTTTGGCTTCAATCGGCCATTTCGAAGCCCAAACAGATACAGTGGAAAGGGTTACAGGGTTGAAGAAAAATTTATTGACACTGTAAACTGCAAGACGTAAATCACATCGGTATACAATAGGAATCCAGGGATGGGCAAAATACATGTAAATATGTATCGAAATACAAATACAAAATACTCCGTCAAAAATGTATTTAATTACAAATCTAATTACATTTCCAAAAGAGCATTTAAGTACAAGATTCAAATACAACCAAATGTATTTGGTCTCCTCCAAATACCTTTCCAAATACATTCCTCAAAATTTGCGTCAGCGACTTCAGGGCACCTGCAACGGGTTTCGGGGTATCTCATTTTAATTTTGCATCGCACACTCGGGAGTTAAGGCTCTCGTAACGTAATACAAATATAATCCCCCCCCAAAAAAAAGGTAATCACCTTGGACGCAATAGGTGAAAAAAGTGCAGAACTTCAAGCAGCTTTTTTTGTCGATTACATTTTGGTATAGACCAACAAAGAACCGAGACGACCAAGATGCACAGCACTAGCTAGAGAATTTTTTTATTGTTGCGACTCGCACCAGTTATGAAAATCTGGACGACCCGCGCATTTAGAATGTTCCAGGCAAAAATATGGATGCAAATCAGGCTGGAAAGCATCACAAGTTGTCACAGGCACTTATTTAGCCAGTCTGCCTGTGAACGTCGATTTCGTCACTATTCTTGCCCTGGACTAGCACCGTAATCACAAAGTCACTAAACGCTTGTGCTTCATTGAGAGACAATGCATTCGGTGCAGAACGCAGTTTTCTTCCTGCTCTGGACACGTCTTAGGATGAGCAAAATGAGTCGTGACAATAAATTTGAGGGATGTATTTTCGCCCACAAAATTGTGTTTAATTACAATTGTATTTGAAATACCCACGTTTTAGTATTTAAATACACACGTCAAATACATTACCCAATTTGTAATTAAATACAAATGCAAAATTCACAAAGTATTTGAAATATGTATTTCAAATACTTGTATTTGAAATTCTGCCCATCCCTGGAACATGTACGGTACAAGGATCCAGGGACGGAGGTAACGAAAAAAACATAACTTCGCGAACCAAGCATGGCCGCTCTTTACATCTCGTCAGCACACACGAGGAGGGTTCTCTCCTTTACCTAATAAATGTCAGTGTAAGCCAGGCGTGGCGTTCGGCTGGCTAACGTCCAATCCACCCCCTCCTCCCCTTCACCCCACCCCGCGCCTCTCAAAAAGCTATGCCACCCCCGTCTCCCCAGCGGACGCGCCAGACGCGCCGCGAATTCACCCCGAAGTCAAGATGAGTCTAGGTCGGGACGCGCTACCTGAGATCACCACTGAGACATGGTAGTGTTGATAACAATATTAATTGTGCCGTAAAACCTTGCAAACTAAAAATTTTAAAAAACATCACGCGCCCCTTATTTTGTACTAAACTCCAAATAAAATTCTACAAAAAGGGTTTTTTTTCTGTTGGTTTTTACCATAGAGTTATTATAATGTACGCTAGAGGTTCAAGTGGCGCTAGTGTCTATGCGACTTCCGGGAGGCAAATTGAAGCAAACAGAAACCAGTCTACTTTTGCGGTGCTCCTGTGCATTCCTATGGGAAAACGCGCGTGAATTTTGTCTCTCGCCGGAAAATAACATGAGTAACGTTTATTATTTCGGTTGTACCGGATAGTATGTACATCTATTAATATTGTAAAAGTGTAATTGCTTTAATTACAACATTTTTCTTTACCACTCAACGATGTTAAGCTACGCTATATTTCAGGCCCAAACCTCTGTTCCACGGCAGGTATGTAAAAACGAGCGACGATTCTAAGCAAACTAACGATCGAAAATAATTTAGAGTGCGTTCAAGGTTCGCTAGCATTCCGGTGGCGCTTATATATTGCTAATATGCCCGTCCTGTCACTCTATGAAAATGACTCCGTCGTGCATCTTTACGATCGGTTAAAAAACATTCGAATGCAAATAATAAAGCGCGTGGGCTACGAAAGGAGTGTCTTTTTATTATTTCCTATGTCAGGCAGTTTTTATCGGGCACCTGTTCTCGGACTTGTCCCTATTTGCAAAGATTTGGAGCGTGCGGTTGATGATTTGGACCCAAAACATGTATCTTCGCACATAAACAGATATAATAAACAGTACAAATCGGACTATATTACATGGCTTTCAATTTATTTTGATCGCCTGCCTGCACAAGGAGTTACTTATCCAGCGTTACGGCGTAGTTCTCGCCGTCTTTCTTGGCTTTCCACATGTCCTTCGTTCGTTTGACACGTATGTCACCCATGGTGGAAAGCGCCGACGCCGTGTTCGCGCTAACAGTGTCCGGCAGTGCACACAAAAGCATGTACGAAACGGTTTTAGCACCGTTTTTCATGCCACGAATTTCAAATAAAAACGCCGTAACTGACCAATTGTTTCGTCTGCGTGACTGAGAAATGTTCCAATGTGGCTAGTACGTACGAAATATTTGTGATATTTGCTCTTGTAATCGAGCGCAGCAAGAAAATGCACTCGCTTTTTCCCATAGGAAAGCATTACCGGAAGTCAGTTTCCGACTGGTTGCTGTCTGCTTCAATTTGCAGCAGCACACTAGCGCCAGTTGAACCTCTAGCGTACATTATAATAACTCTATGGTTTTTACGTATCCTGATTCAGTTACCAAAGCAACGTCCGGCGGCGCGTCAAGCGACGCTGGGTGAGTCGTGGTGAGTGAGGGGGGGTACTGTTCGTGCATGCGGCGTCTATGAGCAGTTCCATAACTGAGCCAATCTAATAACGTTGATCGAAACCAACATTGTCGTCTGCTGTCAATGCCCTCGCGCCATGTTGGAGCATATCCGGTGCCTTAATGCGGCTGCAGTACAGTGCCGTAGAGTCATAGATCCGTCTTTCTATAACCACATTTCAGAATATTTTTTTTTCGTCCCAGTCAGTCGCAAAGAGGTTCCTCACCTGTCACGAAACGCAGTCCACAAACCGTTAGTTGGTGTAAGACTTTTATGTCGAGATTATTGAGTTAGTATAATCTAGACCGAAAGGTCCCATGAATTTGACCGCTTCGGAACGGTGGGGCATAGAAGCGGGCGGACATCGGAGGTCCCAGTTAGCAGTCCCGATGAGCCCATATCGCTGGTCACGTTTAATATGCACAAAGAAACAGCAAAATTTCACCTGAAATGCCTGTACCTTGTTAGTTTTTTTCTTACTTTGCATACAAACACCGGAATCCCGCATCGACAAGATGAAATACAGTTGACAACCACTCGAGCAACTTGAGCTTGTCGTGGCAAAACGAAGACGCCTAACCCTTTGTCACAAGCTCGCTGACTACGGAAGGTCTTTACCGAGATCTGACAATATGGAGGTGGTCGTTCAATGCCCGGCGTAGTCGGTAAGCAAACGCAGAGAGTCAGACGGAGGCGTGTCATCAGTTAGCAACAACAAAACAGTGTTTATAGGCTCGAAACGAATATATAGAGGGAATTAAAAGGAGCAGAATGTACATTTTACAAGACAGTGATACTACGAGCGAAAAACATAATCGAGTTAAGCACAGAGAAATGCGTTACACACTGAGAAAAGTACGCGTCTACAGAGATCAAGACGAAAGTACGAGTCCAATTGGCGACAGTCAAAAAGAAAGTTCAGAATGGGAGCAACATACAGTTGACCGGGGAGCACGGCGGCAGTCCATCCACAGAGACGACACACGTAGAACGGCCCTCGAAACGGCGGTCCTTCCGGGGCAGCATGCGATCGGTCTCGGAGATGAGATGCGGCGGCTCGGGGTCCCAGGAGTACGCAACGGCGGTGGCTTCTTCTTCCACCCCCCACCCCACCCCGCCGCCGAAGAGCGGACTGAAGCTGGGGCTCAGTCGGCTTCCTTTTAACGGCGTTCGACGCTCACGGCTGAGGCACTTGCGCACGCTTGTTCACGCACGGGGTCGGATCGAAACAGCACAAAACATAAAGTGCACAACGTAGGTCACACAAAAAGGAAGGAACACGTAGACACGGCACCCTTGACACTGCATGGCCGCCCTATTGAACTTATAAAAAGTAAAACATAGCTGAAACAAGAGGCCCCAACGCCAACAACTTCCGTCCTGCTAAGGGTGACCTTGCAGGCGAGAAAAGTTTACCAATATACAAATGAAGATTAAGACTCTGGGCGCAGTGCGGGTGACTTTCAGGTTGTAAAAAGTAAGAAAGAGACAAGACATGCATCACGTACAACCCCGCTCGCGAACCTCGAACGGTTGAGCTAACAAAGAAGAAACTAGCAGAACGAAAACAGCGCGCGCGCACGTACCCGTGCTTTTGCAGCGCTTGAACCAGCGACAGAGATACATACTGGCCACGAGGAGAACATATGTTTACGGAAACGAAAACGCGTCATTTTAAATAAACGTAATAAAAATAAATTACAGGATGCCGCTACTTCTGTGACACCCTTCGTCTGCTTTCTTTCTCCCCTCTTTTGTCTTTTTCTTTCAAATTCTATTTCTCGGGAACGATGATGCTAGTGCAGGATTTGCCGTGTGTTGCCCCCGTCTTTACCCGCCTGGTTGAGGTTGTGCCGGCGTATCCGTCGGAGCCATTAATAACGCTTGCGAACCGATTGCTCCAGCGTCGCCTTCTCCTGGTTCCTAATGATTGCCGGAATTCTAAAAAAAAAAACAATACCGCTGGCCGTAGCTCCGTTGCCGCCGACTTCTACGGCTGAAGTAATTAATTATGGCGCAACTGGCCAGTTTAAACCTCGAGTGAACGGACGAACTACAATGCGAACATGGTCCCAAAGAACACAAAACGTTTTGTGACCTCCAGTGTACCACATTTGTTGGTTTACTTTGTTTAGTTATGTTTTTTTTTTTTTTTCTTTCATGTCCCACCCTGCTTGGGCCTGAAATGGCCGGCAGTATGAATAAATAAATAAATAAATAGATAAATAAAATAGCATAAAAGCTACGAATGCCTCCAACATGAATTCAGGCCGGATCCGGTGAAATTTACGAACCGGTAGTAGTGTTGCATCATGGTCCCGTGCAAGAACCCTATAGACGCTTTACAGCAGCTGTGCGTGGGCGCCGCCATAACTGACCTTCAGATTTTGTTCCCTCTTATTCCGTTCGCTTCACTTCATCATTACCCCAGTAGGACAGGTTATTGCCATTTTAAGTGTTACTGCGTCCTTCTCCCTAGCATAGGCCCCTGTGGAGACTCGTCAACGCCCGCTTCAGTGGCTCGGCATCTCGGTAAGACAAGAGAAGGGCGGCTTTGGCGGCTCAATCTGGCGCGTGTGTAAAGCGTCTATAGAAGCTTCGCGGTTCTGTTGTTGCATTTGCACGTTTCCGTGCAGACATCACATCGATCAACGCGTCGTCATGAGGCGACGCCGATCAACGCGCCGGTCAGACTCGTCCTCGCCGGCGTTCCCGCGACAAGAGATTTTACTCGGAGTGAGCTGACGCGTGAAGGCAGGCCGTGGCGAAGACGTGGTCCATCATCAAACTCTGACACCGTACTCACACTTATAAGAAAATTACTTAAATACCCAGTGGCTACTATCACTTCTACTATATCGAAAAGTCTATAAAGTATCGGTATGTCGGGAAACTATATGTTGCCACGCGGGCACTCTCTAACTTGATTGAAGTGACTACCATTGGCAGGTGCTCGCTCAAATGGTAACTAAGTTCGTTACTCGCTACCGGCTCTTAAAACCTTGTAAGTGTAAAATACCCGGCATCTCTTAATAGATAATGCTGTACAATAGAAACAATTCGGCAGCGACACTTAGGACTGCTTACGTGTAGGAATGCGAAAACATTCCTACATGGAGCGCACTCCTACAAGCAGCGCGCCAAGTCTTCCAATCACAAACGGCGCTCCGGTGGTGACATTACGCTACCCCACTGCGCAGGCGCGGCGAACACCACCGGCTCCACGGTTCCCGTGACGATGCATCTGCGTTGTTGCGCTTTCTTTGGGCTTTACTTCTGAAGCGCGTGCTTGATTACTCAATTTTATGACCATCTATCGGGGACAACGCCGCCGCTTTTTCGCGTAATGGGACAAGTAAGGCTTTCACCTTAAAACTGAAAAACCAACAGCTGACTGTGACGTCATACCCAGAGGTCTCGGCTGCCTTGCGCGTGCGGCTTGTAAGATAACGCGTGCAGCGTTTTTGGTTGCTCGGGTAAGGCTTGCGGAAGGCGCGGGAATGTTGAAAGGCATCCATGCTACGTCACGACATCCTCCTCCCACTGAACACGCCGGAAAGGTGGAGCAAAGCTATTTTGAAAGCGCTGTTGCGGTTAATTGGCGCATCAATTTGAAATATAATTTTCATATTCGTGATCGTAAAAAACAAATAAAAACAATTTAAGTTTTTTTTTTTTCTTAAATACAGATTTGCTTTAGTTTCCCTTTCAGTTATGATTTAACAGAGTTTACTGTAGTCCTGAAATTGAAAAAAGAAACAGGCCATTTACCGACGCCACTCTACATGTCCAGGGCGTTACGCTGCAAAACTTGTGTCTTTAACAACTCTTCTTTTTAACTTATAACACGTAAATAAGATTGTCGCTCATTTCTGCGATTAGCATTCTTCCAAGCGAACCTTTCTTATTCAATATCGAGCTCGTAATGTTTACGGCCTTGTCCATTTTTTATGTTATGAGGACTGCAAGGCACATATGGTGGGCCATGGAAATAATTAACGGCATTCTGCACGTATGGCACTTTTAGTTCTTTGTAGCTATTGCTGCTTTTCGTTTCCAGTTCCTTGCCCTCCCGTATTGTTTACTTTCTTGCACCATTGTCACGTCTGAGGAAAATCCGTCATGTTTCCCTCAGACGTGACGCTCCGTCTTTTGTGTAACTGTCCAAGTTAGCGTCGGTAGAAACTGGCACGCTGATCTTGTCCTGTTCGGGCTAACAAAGCAAGTATACGAAAACGATTGTATACCAGTGTCTTTACCCTGCTGATCCTCAAACATTTCGGCTAACTGAGCATACAAAGAGTACGTTACAGAATCGTAGTCGGGCTGTATGTAGATTTAGTAAAGGGCTAGCTAGGTATTTCGGTACTCTAAACGTCCTCATTTTTTCACGTGACGTTGCCAGTGAGCGCTTAATGTCCGTCAGGCATAGGGTCTCCAACATCGATTAATTCAGCCATGTGCCAAGAAAATGAGCGAGAGGAGGAGACAAGAGCACCTAAGGCATCAGAACGCTCAGCTCTAATTGGAATGATTAGTGGAAAGCTACACTCTAAGAAAAAATGGAGGAAAAAAGTAGCAACGGCACGCCTTCCTCCCTTCTGCCGACGCGCCCCCAAGCGGACACGAGAAAAGGGGAGGAACGAAACTTTTTTCTCCTTCTCCAGGCAGACGGGTGAAAGCTTTCGCCCTCCCGACTCATCGTCTTTCGGTTTCGTTTTTCGAGCAGGTCGAGCACGTTGTTTAATAAATAGCTGTTGAGTTGATTGAGCTTCAGCAGCAGCGAAGGCCGCCTGTAATTCCGTCTTCTAGTGTAAACGTGAAAACCATTTCGGCAGCATTGACGTTTTTATCACTAATTTTATCAAACGAGCAAACGAAGCCGCTAGAAACAGCGAAGTTCCGGAGCAGTGCCAGCAGCGCCACGTACACTGGGGGATGGCCGTCTCCGGATTGCGTGACTCGCGCGGCACGGAACTACAGTCACTGCGGCACTACAGACTACAGGACTACAGTAGCGAAAGCACGCGGAACTGTGTCGACGTTTTCGACGTTATGGAAACCGCAGGAACTGCGTCCAAGACAGGCAGGTTTTGCTGCCAGCTGCCTGGGTGCCTTCCCCCCTGAGTTCGGTTCTGTTTTCCGATGCCGAGTGCAACCGGCGTTCAACGTGGTTCTGTGTTTGTGCGTGTCAGCAACATAGCTGCAACATCGTGATGGCAGTGTTGGGTTGTGAGCAAAGACTGGAATTATCGCCGATGTGACCATGTGTTCGCGTATCAATGGTGTAACAAGAAGATGAGATCGTAAACTGTTGGGAATTGATGCCGCTGGTCGGGTTGTGATCGGAGGGGGCGGGGTGTCGCAGGTTGACATTCTGCTTTACATTAAAAAGTTTAATACCACTTGAGGGATTACGTGCAATCGATCAACGTGCGGATAGTCATGTTGGAACGCTGGTCTGAACAGTAAAAGCTCCTATAGTACAGTGGCCAATGTGACTGTCGGAATTGTCTCGCCCCCGAGAGCGATTGCGCTCAGGGGCAAGGACTGAACAGTGCGAAATCGTGACGTAAAGTACGTATATTTACAGTATGGAATTTTGGCATTAAAAACAATAGTAGGTAAAATCGAAAGAAAAAAAAGCTACCCTTTATTTTGCTGTTTAATTATACTACGGTTGCTGGAGAAACTGCCTCCGTGGCGCGCTGGGATGAGCGCTAGAGTTTTCGGGCTCACCACGGCGTAGCTCCGTACACTTAACACCTGACGCAAGTCGCGGCTTTGACTGCATTCAAGTTGATCGAAAAGCAATTTCTCAGTTCGTGAAGCATCACTTCCAGCTGACTGAATATCCGCTCTACAGAGATTAATTTAAACGGCAATTGCAGCTTTGCGCGAACAGCACAAATAGAAAAACAAATAGAAATACAGGCTTCGACGTGCCGTGTGGGGAAACAAACTCATGGCTTCGAACCGCATTGGAGCGGCTTGATTTATTGGCTTTCAAATAATTACAGCACGATTGAGCGTTTACTTTTTAATAAGAGATTCAACCCCTGAGCCATTCAAAATACTCTCAGAGGTATGACATTGCTGGGAAAAAATCAGCATGCTGGGAATATTTTTAATTGCGTAGGGAGTCACCGAAAAGTTCTGCACGTTCAAAACGACCAGTATAAAAGACGGAAACGCAGAGCGCTGGTGTAGTGTTCGGGTTAGTGTGGTGTTCCGTTGTATTGACATTTGTGTGTGCAGTGCATGTGCTTAATGTATGTTCACCTGATGCTTGTAATAAGTGTAATGGGTGTCATGTGTGTATAGTAGAGGATCCTCAAGCGCAGTAGTGGCCTGACAAAAGCAAATTATTTTTTGTAGAACATGAATTGGGCGGTACCTAGCGCCACCTAGCCTAGCTACTTGCAACTACTCCGCTTGACCCCGCCATCTGGTGGCTAGCGATTTAACCTTCTTTCACGCTATGCGATAAACAGCGGCTTCGAGTTTGTTCTTTCGAGAGCGACTTTTGGTTTCGCGGAGTGAGTTTGCCCTTCTCCGTGATGTGCGGTTGACGAAGGAATTGTGACTCGAGGAACACCAAAGGTAAGACGCAAAGTGCGCGAAGTAACTGGGTATCGGTTGTCTCCGTTTAACATCGCAGTGCTGTCGACGTGAAGACTGAGTAACTGCCTTCGAAACGCAGGTTTCTGTACCTGTGGGGGGAATCTGGCTTCGGAAATAAACACAGTTTGCGGAAAGCTCGTGTTACGCTTTCATTTGCTGCTGCTCTCGTCCCATACAAGAGACGTAGCGTCCTCGTTAAGCCTTATTGGGCTCGATTTGCTCGATTCGGGGCCGCCATATTGAGATGCAAGCGACGGGGGAACTTTGCTCCCCTGCTTCAGGGACGAAGGTTTCTCCCTTTCTAAAGGAACATAGGTTACAAGACCGTTCCTCCCGTAAGGGAGGACTATCCGTACCCTTTTTTCTAAGAGTGTAGAGGTCTCTGTCTACCCTGCCATAGCCTCCTCTATACTCACAAAGCCTGGCAGTTCGACGACGGAGCCATAGAGTGCCCGGTCGCAGATTTGAAGCGCGAGGATCTGGTAGCACAGAGCATCAAAGAGCCATTTCTAGGGAACCTGGATGTCAGCGCACAGTTTTGGCAGCGGCGAGGACCCGAAACGCACTTGTTCGCTCGAGACATAGCCTCCGAGATCCCGAAGCGCGCGCGCTTCGGGATCTCGGAGGCCATGTTCGAGGGAAGCATGTATCGGCGTCTCGCCGCAGCGTGGCGCCAGTCACGTGGCTCTCCTCTCATCCGTTGTCTGTCGCTCCACCTTTTCTATTTCCTGCGGCCGCTTCTCGTGGCGATCTGCCATATCTAGGAGGCTATGCCACTGCACTCGTCGAACACGTTAGAGCGCGGAACGCCTGCTTATATACGGCGGCTGGCTTTCGCATTCGAACGCTTTTGACGAGTTCAGTGTAGACAAAGGCAGCCTTTGTCCCCACTTTCGTATCCTCCTCTCCTTCAGTTCCTCAGTGCATTGTCTATTGCAGCAGAAGAATGGATCAGGTAAGTATGACGCCACTGTTCCAAACAAACCGCTGATATGTGGGTTGCTATGGGCGAATACATGGGATGAGATTTTGCTCCCAAAGAAAGATTGTTCAAAATCAGACGCGGAATTTAAACGTCCAAGAATAATAGATAGCGGAAGCCGCTATCTTCTGGGTCGATTGCTTCACCAAGCCCGATCAGGCCGTGCCCCGCTCTGTCCCCGAGGAAGTCACACAACGCAAGGCATGATTAAACGATTTTATCTTACAGTTTGCGATCGGGTTCTGGAGGTAGTGAGAAATGCCTCTTACTAGTTCTGGCCGAACGTCTTACTCTACAAGCCCTTCGTGACTGCTTCGGCGTTGTGTCTCGCGCTCCGCCGTCTTCGCCCTCTTGTTCGGTCCCGATATCCACCATCCTACCCTTACCACGACTGAAGTTTGCCGAGAATCGGCTTTCTGGAAGATTTGCGACGGCAACTTGCGGTCCTCGAGACGTCTTGAGATTTTGCAGCCCACTGCTGCCATGGAGCCTCCAGAAGACGGCGAACGCATGCAGAATGACGGAAGTGTGTCATCTGCAACAGTTTAAATCGTGTGCATGATAATACGATTTTTATTTTGTGTTTATTGGGACCATGCAGGTCTAAGAAAACTCATCGAGTTTGTAAAAAGCGAATTGTATTTGTGTGCGATAAGGGATTCTGTCTGACGACAATTAGCACACGTGTCGAGATCTGCTAAAAATACGGCGAGAGAAGCATCTGTTTGGTACATGATTCGCAACTTTCACGGCCTATACACCTTTAAGTACGGCCTCAGGGAGCCGCCATATTGCTCGCTTGGGCTGTGCTTGGGATCGTTATAATCCGATTACGACGCCTTAGCAGGGCGTCGTAATCGGATTCTGACGGCAAGCCGTCGTAATCAGATTATAATATCAAAGCAGCGTCAGGCTCTCTTTTTGATTTTGCAGTTGACGTGCATCGTAATAAAAGCAATTATCTTGACTCTAACGTCAATGCCTCGTGACGCCCATTTTGTTTGCAGGCTCGAAATATTGGAGTTTGATTCGTACCACGCCATCAGAGAAAAAATATTCTTCTTATTCTTCTGTTTTCAGCAACACCCCAAATAGCGAAAGAACTGGGTAAAAACGTCAGGTAATTCTATATTTGTTGCAGACAACTCGCTTGACCCTACAAATACGTGCAGTGAGGCCACTTTTGTGCTTTCATAAATTCTTGAAACGCGTACCGGCCTGCACTCGGATGCCGATACACTTCACGTCGTCGTCGTAACTTATCATCATTACATGATGCGGATTCACATTGTACTGACCATTATCAAATATTGCGGAAGCCTTTAGATGCACGCGTCCGCGCACTCGCGCATCTCGAGCGTCGATCAGGGTTGCGTGCACGGGCACTCTTCGCTTCCATAGAAGGTTGACCCCGAGAATACAAATCTCGTCGCTCGTCACACACTCAATGCTGAGCGCAAGTTCGTCTGCTTCTTGCACGGGGGTTACGATGATGTCAGAAAGCCGAGCTCTTATTGGCTGATTGAAGAAAACAAAATAGTGGGTATGCCTCAAGGCGTATATCTAGCATTGAGGTCTACTCACTATTCTTTCAATCAAAGCCAATCGAAGCTCAGGGTATTTCTGACGTCAACACAATTCCTGTGCAAAAAGCAGACGGTTTGCTGTCCGCGTAGATTTATTTCAAAACTCGAAGCGCCTCATCGCGGCGTAATGCCACGTTATCCATTTTGGAAATGAGTGCGAAGTAAAATCTATTAGCCCCGAGAGCGAACACAAGCGTCGCTGCGGTCGCCGCCCCCTGATTGGGTGAGGTGTACCGTGACGTCAGGGCGATGACTCACTCTAAAAAAATGTTTGTGCGTCTACTTTCACGCACAACGCTTGGAGAACCAATCACCGCAACTTACAGAAGCAGATCAGCGAATGACAAAGCCGAAACATATGTTTCGACCAAAAAACGCAGTCTGAGTTGTGACATTAAGCAACGCAAAACGTCACGCTTCCATTGCTTAATGTCACAACTCAGACGGCGTTTTCTGGTCTAAACAGATGTTTCGCCATTGTCATTTGCTGAGCTGCCTCCGTAACTTGCGGTGATTGGCTCTCCGCGTGTTGTGCGGGAAAGCAGACTCACGGGCTTTTTTTAGAGTGCTCCGCTCCGCGATCTCGCATCGGCTCGCTTCCCAGGACCGGTTTCCTGGTTTGGTGTTGTGCGCCGCGAGCTCTTCGAGGAGCTGGACTTCGCTTACCCGGTGTACAGGACGTTGAGTTCGGCCGATGTTGATGTGCTTCCGTACATTTTATAAGCCTGCTTGTCCCTTTTACCTTTAAAATTGGGTTACATATCCCGAAAGTTATCAGCGGAGGCAATTCCGCCGATGAACCTCCCCGTCCGTCCACACGACACAAGGCAATTTTGCGAGGGATCGGTGAAGCGGTGGCGCAAGTGTTTCAGACGCTGGAATTCTGTTCCTTACATGTTCATGATTTAGAACGATATTACATCCCGCTTTCAAGGCATTTGAAGGGGCATTTATATCATGGGCCTATGGGTGGTCGGCAAATTAGCTCGCGACCCCGACTCTGCGCTGCCACTCTGCATGCGCTGGTTCGCAGATGTTTTAAAGGCCCTGCGTCTGATTATTTTTTAAGTGCTCGTGGAACAGGGTCGTTTTACATAAATGTAGCTTCTTCGTGAATTAATTACATAGTTTATACACGTATGCAGGCATATTTATTAGAAGATGCGCAATTACTGGAAATTAGTTTGTATGGTAGCAGCAAAGACGGCCGAATTGTCCCCAATTGCCTCTATGATATGTATTGAACTGCCCAAAATATGAACAGCAATACTGCCGTAATTTGCAATGTTTATACTTTTTCCGGACATTTTTATTCCAGCCTTGGGCATTCGGAATATATACCGTTTAGTCTGAATTGTCATTTCCAATTAAAAGAGGCACTGCTGCAGGTCTCTAAAAGCTTCCTCAGCCTCCAAACTCAATACAGCTAGACTCTCTGACAACAGAGGAAAACAGCAGTAAAAGCAAGCATTCGATTGTCTGTCCAGTAGTAGATGCAGCACTAGTAGCAGAAAATGTGGAATCTGTGAAGGGCGACAGTCTGTGTGAGAAAAGCTTCTGGTATTTTATCTTTAGGACAATTCGATTTAAGTAAAATCTCAATTTTAGGGCTTAAGGCACTAATAACGAGCTAGACACCTTCGCTTACGTTTGTTATACATTACTTGAGGGTTGATATAAACAAGTCCACAGATACCACCCGTGTAGTCCATTGAAATACTATCCAAATCCAGCAAAGGTCAAATGCGAGCAATGTATATAATAAATGTTCCTTGTTTTTCTTTTTTACTTTGCCCCTGCACTTGGGCTGTCTTACTTGCGATTCTCTTCCCATGGCCGAGACGGTATTTAGCATGTTGCTCGAGCAGCATGCAGCTTTTCTGCTTGGGCGACAGAGATAAAAAAATAGTATACATAACCTGCCAATTCATTCAGACCATCAGCAGCATTTATTGTGCGAGATGTAAATCTATAGTGATGCTCCTGCAATTGCGGCCATATTTCTTTATTTTCATATACCACTCCGATTCATGCGTTGCCTGCCCTGTCAACCTTGCTTAAAATGTTGGCTGAAGTTTCGCCTGTAGCTACAGGCCATACCTCAATAAAGGCACATATAAAAATTTACACTTCCCACGAAAAACATGCCAAAAAAATTAAATAGAAACGAGGGCGCCGACAGCTAGCGTCGTCACAGCCTCCAGAGGGCGAGCGGCGTGAGTCGGGGAAAAATTCTCTCCTCGCCGTGACGTCACCCCGGTTAGCCGTAAGGGGGCGCCACGCGAACTTCTCGGGGCTAATACGCGCTCAGCTCCTGGCCCAGAGATTCCCAGAATGCAACGCGTGCGGTGACGGATTTATGGAAGTGGTCTATTCAACGCTGTCGCTCCATCAGAAAGGAACGTACCGGTCTGCAAACCCATCGTGCCGTCTGCTCGTAAGACGAAACCGGTTGTCGAACTTTATTACGGTCTTTTATCACCGCTGTATGACAATGGGACGATAGAAGAAGTCTTCGTGATTAGGTATTGAAAAGACAGGATGCTTACAAAAAATCATTCATCTTTTTTATCAGACAAATTGTAACCTCGCGTAGAGATCACAATGCATTTGTCCATAACAACGACCCTAGCAACAGTTTGTTTAGAGTACAGTGCCATGTTGGGACGTCATCCCTTAAGGGGTATATTACACGCAAGGTTTCGCTCCAAAATTGCACGAGAGAAAAGGGATTTTATGGGTCGCGACATAACACCACCCAGACTGACTAAATCCTCTCCAATGCCTCCTCTCCGCGTCGCAGGACGTCAACCAGTGTGTCCAGCTTTCCCGATCATGTCGACCCGGCTTGACGAAGCCGAGCCGAGCCGCCTGACAAGTTCTAGCCTGTTTGCCCCGGCTCTTCGTCTGTCATCAAATACGTCGTCAAACTCGTCGATTACGCAGTCGTCGAAGGTAGTACCTTTAATATGTACAGAAAGCTTGGAACGTCCAGATCGTTGCGTGTTTCACGGAAGTTCGTCGTCGTCTTTCCCTTTGTGAGCTCTAGTGCTCAGCAGGATTCTAGCATTAGACCTAAAACAGTTAAGGTTTAGTAATTCATAAAAGGCACATAGAAGTTTCGAAAAACAAAACTACATAAAATTAAACAGTACCGTAGTTGTCAAGAAACATTACCGCCAGCAAGTTCAACAAAACGAGGCCTAATTGAAACTGATTCCACCTTAACCTGATCTTAAATTCCTTTCTGGCCGATTTAGTCTGCATGCCTGCTTCCCATAATTCCCTCTCTGCGTTTCTTTTTCTTAGCTCCATTCGTAACCTTTATTTTCTCATCCGCCTCCATGCTATTGCTCATGTATTTAGAGCTAAGCTTTCTAGTCAGCTTATTTCCATTTTTTATCGACTCTTCTGATGCATAAATAGCTAAGAGCTCTTTGTGCCAATCGTTCCGCATCTACTTCTCTCAACCTATCCTTAAATTCTATCTTACTGCTAGCTGCCCTGCCTTCGAATGAGGACACTCCCATAACGCACTTTGGTTCTGTGTTTTGCTATGTACACCCCCCCTTCAATGTGGAAGACCCATTAGAGAATGCATTTTAAGGTGGATCGTCCGAATTCGCTTTGACATGAAAAACATTTCATAATACGAAAAAATAAATAAACCTTTGGTCTGTACCCTTCCTCAAAATTAAATGTGCTCGGCACGTGTGGGCTTAACACCAACGCAAAAACTGATTAGGCGAATGGGTCTTTCATATTGCACGGTATACACCAACTCAACTCTCCTACGTCACGCCGCGGTGGTGGCGCGCCGGACGCACTTCCGGTCTGGGGCGGTGGGCAGAAGTCGCCGTGCCAGACATGCATTCCTGTGTTCTTTTGGAAGAAACGAGACGAAAAACCTGCCTTCTCGTCAAAATGCTGCGATGGGGGCTTTACAAAGAGAGTCTGGGAAGGTTTGAAGATCAGTTTTCATGTGTTTTTGCACCCTCCGTTCGTCCGAGAACATCGATAGCAGCCGTGAAAAGGGCAAACCTGACGCTGTCGAACTACGATTGCGTGTGCGGGCCACAATTTGAGGTCGCCAGATGTATTTGCTTTGTTCCAACATGACCGAGAGAAAACCGCCAAGTTGTCCGGACCACCCATGGATTCAGTGCGTCTTCAAGTTCACACGGCCGCCTGATCGTTCGAACTTTCGTCTGCTCTTTTAAAGTTGTCTGTTTTTTGTCGTCTGCTCGTTCAAACAAAAGCGGCCCGTCGACCAAATTTTGACCCGGTGATTGCAATAAGGAGTAATTGCAGGCCTCAAAAGACTTAAGTAGGCTCGGTGTAAGCAGTAGATACAAGATGTTGATCATTGGTACCGGTGGCCATCACCTACTTGTTACGCTTTGTCTGTTCCCGCTTCCGATTTTCAGTATCGACGTCGATCATCGCCGCTACCTTCTACACTTTTGCAGCACGAGGGTCGTCGCGACCGAAAATAGCTAGAAGAGTCTCATCATGGTTTTGTACGTCCATTCTGCGGCGGTCATGCAAATACATCGCCGCACGTCAAATTATTTATGCAAAGTTTAGCAGCGTAACGAGCCTTGATGATTTCGCTCAGGCGATTAAAGTGGTAAGACATTGCGATGAGGACGTAGAATCGACAACTCCAACGCGAAAAAGAGTATGCAGACTCACACAGACGCCGACAACGTCACATTCGAATGGTTTGTTGACGCGGGACGCGGTGCGTCTTGCCCGTACTCCATTGCGCGTGCGTTCCAACTGTCGTCTGCGCATTCAAACTTGGCTGCTTTTTTGTCGTCAGTTCGTTCAAACGACAGCGGCTCGTAAACCAAACATTGACCCGGTAATTGCGATAAGAACTAAGTGCAGGCCTCAAAACACTTTTGAAGGTTGGTTGGGGTAAGTCGGCTAAGTGTAAACAGATACAAGAAGTTGTTGATCATTGTTACCAGTGGCCATCACCGACTTGTAATGCCCGATTCTACTTGAGGTTTTCAGTATCGATGTCCCCCATCTCAGCTACGGTCCACGCTTTTGCAGTCCGAGCGACGTCGCGACTGAAAATAGCGAGCAGAATCTCGACGTGGGAGTCAGGCTTTAGCGCCCATTCTGCGGCGTCCACGTGAAATGAATCGCCGCAAGTCACATTATTCACGCAAAGTTTTGCCTCAATAGTTTTGCTGAAGCCGCTCAAATAGTCAGACATTGTTAGGAGGACGTAGAATCAACAATTCCAACGCGAAAAAGAGCACGGGGACTCCCACCGACGCCGACAACAACGCAATTCAATGGTTTGTTTATGGGCGACGGTGGGCTTCTTGCCCACCATCCACGGCGCATGCGCGGCGCCGGTGACGTCCGCTAGGGGCGCTCCGGTTTGTTTGTAAACATGAGTTGGTATATACTCCCAGAGCGAATCTACCTACTCCACGCTCCCCTGTTTCTAGCCTTGTCTGGACGTCAAGTTTTGGATGACCATATGCAAAATGCACACCGCCATCTAGTGGGGAAGCGAAGAACATGCTCCGCCTCACTAGTGCGCTTCGGCGCTGGCAAAGGGCAGGGTGCGAAAGCATAGTTCTGCAGAATCCATCGCTCGAACAAGCACTCGCGCAGAGAGCGCGCTTTCGAAAACCAAGTGCCCGCGCCCGTGCCTTTGCTGGGACTCAAAGCCAAATTTCAAGCTAAAGTGCACGTCCGTCATGTTAGGTGCGGCGAGAAACCAGCGATCGGCAAGGCGACCAACACGTAGTACATGCGCAAGAAGAGCGTAAAGTAATACTAACTCTTTAGCTCGCACGTGGGGGAGAGGATCGATGACGGTGAGCCCTAGGCCTCGATTGTTACCGACGACGCTACAAAATTGGCAAGCAGCGGAGGAATCTCGACGCAACAAAGATGGCAGCGCAGAGTGTTGCCAGACGTTCGAACAATTTTGGCACTTGGTCTATTCCGTTCGTGCAGCGAGCACCGTGTCTTTTGTATGATGTATAAAAAGCGTGAGTAAGGTCTTAAAAAAAAAAAAACGCTAAACTCCAGAAAAGAAAAAAAAAAGAGTGTAAAATGACTTGATACGACATAAGCATCACAAAATAAAGAGTCCTCCTCCTCCTCCCCCTCCCCCCTATCCTTGGAAAAGAAAAGAACGCGCTATAATTACGCCGCGAGACAGAGTTTGAGTTACGAGCAGTTCTGAAACATATGCTTCTATTTCAGCACGTCGACCCGAAATAGAAGCGTATTTCGGAATAGGTAGAATCCCTGACCTCCCAAAAATATGTTGCCTTTTTTTGTCTTCGAATCGCAAACATGTCACAAAAATTAATGGGACACAAGAACTAAATTTTCGGCGTCATACTTATGATTATAGTGCAATCAAATGCAAAGCCACAAGCGAGCTGGACGAAAATGACGAAAAATAATCCCTGGAGAAGGGGAACAAGAGTACGTCGTGAGCCTCGTTTTAAGCGAGGAGCGATTCCGGAAAGTGATTGTGTTCTTCGAGACGTCGACTCAAAATTAAGTACTTCGCAAGACACAAAATAAGACTAAAAACGTAATTATTGAGATGTTTTTTTGTTTCTTTTCTTATGTTTCCTTTAACTTTTGGAACTAATATTTCGGGGGAAAGTTTAGTACCCTTTTTATTGCCTTATATAGCAAGTTTGGAATAAGCTTATTGACATTAACAACATTCGTGAGTAGATGACTCCGAAACACTTCTGTGCTCGAATTTAGAGTATAAACGAGCCGTCATTGCGGAGAACGTGCCGTGTAACCGAGACTTCGGTTACACGTCAAAATATGGTCGAAATCAATCCTCGGACCTTTGCTGACGCCTGCCAGGTATCCTTTGATGGTTTGTCACGTAAACTCACCCCTCCTCCCCCAATTTGCCTTTGCCCTTTCCTTCAGGCCAGAACGTGTTCTCTCAAATAATTAGGGGGCAGAGCACTTGATCCGAATTGTCACGTGAGCATGTCGGAGCACTAAGGATATAGATGGGCGGCGATCACTAACTCCGAAGTTCTAAAACGCATGGGATGCATATTATCTAAGAAGGGATCGTCTAAATTTATTTAAAACATCAAAGAGTCTTTCGAATATATCGTTTATTAATTTCCTTGCCTTCCTCTTCAACGTCTCTGTGCACTGCAGAGAGTCTCGGCATGCGGTAATATAGACCTTTTCATCCTCCTCCTCGTGGGCGCTGCCATCTTGGAATCACGTGACGCGGCAGCCATTAGGTTGCTTCAACTTGCTGCTCCGCTCTCCCCTCCGCGCCTTGGCGGATGCGTTGCATTCTTGTTTTTCGCCGCGTTTCACCGCGCTTGCTCGCCTTACTTCGGAAACTGTAGTCCGATACGTCTACTCGACGACTCCTGAGGTTTGTTTACTAATAGTGGCGGAGCATTCTCAGCAAGAAGCACGAATATTTATATCGCGCATCTAGGATCGGAAGGCGTCAAGAATAGTCAGCGCAAGGAGACTACCTGTATTTCCTGAAAGTATCGTTCTTTGTATTCATAATATATCGAAAACAGTTTCTTTTGATTATGGGAGGAAACGCGCGGAGGAGATAGACTACGAACGTTTAGCTTGCATCTTATCTGAGGCTAGAAGTAATGGTACGTCAACATCAGGCGATTTGTTTGTTCATAACATCACACCTACATGCGTATGAGGTTTACAATCTTTTTTGCTACGTAAACATTCGATTGGTCGGCTACTTATGAAGTTTAAGAAATTGTATACCATGCTGGCTCCCATTTCGACAGTCATTTAAGTGATTTATTGATTATATTCAGATAACCAGTGCCATCCACTTTGTTTATTTTAACGCAAAGGTTGGGACTTTCCGCGTAAGAAACTGCCACACACAACTTAACAGTAGCGAGTTTTAGAATAGCGTGCACAAAGAAATAACGTCGTTTATATTTGCAAATCTTAAACGCGGTTTGGGTTCAGCGCATGCGCTATAATGACGACGTTTTTTTTATGTATGCTGTTTTAACTTTTGCCAGTATCTTAAATCCGCAATATGTAACGCTGAAAAAAAAAATAGTTGTCTGCATAACAATCACTTAATTCCAGGATTGTCGATGGCGAATAAAGATTTACTTTTGGTGGCTGGCGACACCGAAATTTACGAAGCGAATATGTACAAACAAATAAATGTTTGTTCCCGCAGGTTCGTGAAGTGGTGCCTAGCGCTAGGATTCAGCCAAACTTTCCGAGGTATTTCTTCTCCTGCGCCCTTTAATTTTATAAGGCAAATTTTACGGAAGACAAATGCTAGGTTCAATTTGACGGGCCTGTTACTTATATCATATTTTGAGTAA
Source organism: Ixodes scapularis (assembly GCF_016920785.2). Lineage (NCBI taxonomy): Eukaryota > Metazoa > Arthropoda > Arachnida > Ixodida > Ixodidae > Ixodes > Ixodes scapularis. The sequence continues at coordinate 11,081,530 of NW_024609868.1, read as the reverse complement.
GCAAATGTTCATATAAAAATAATTTATTTTCTAGGGCCAATATCGCGAAATGCTGCCAATGAATACTTTAGCAGGGTTGATAATTTAAGAACGTTCCTACTCGGCCTGTCAAAACATGGTCAAGTACTGAATAATAATAATACAAAAAGAGGTCTAGACGATACCACATGTTTATATCAATTACCTGCCTCATTACACAATACGTTTTTAGTCTGCGAATTTCCTTAAAGGAGCGGTGCAACGATATTCAATTGGAATGTTTTTCACTCTACACGAGCTTACTGGCACACCTGGGACTCAAGGATACTCACACGCAACGCCATTGGCCAAGAAACTCCTTTGTTGCGGTGTAATTTCAAGGACAAAAGCGATCATTTTCATTCAATCTCTCCTTTGCAAAATTTGATGACGTAACTCGGGGAGCGCAGTACACCCAAGTGACGATATTTGAATGCGGTTCATAGATTGGACCCGAGCATTGCGTGGGCACTCGACTTGGGCTCGTGACAATTGCTAGGTCGAGAAGCATTCGGGTTGTGACCCGTGTCCAATCGCTGCAACGACGACAACAGCCGAGCCATAACAATGTCTGGAACTCAGCGCGTGTCCTGCGCTTTGCCAACCCCAGCGCGTGGCTATGATCAACATTGGCGGCATATAATCGGCTCCAGATCACGTGGCCGCTTGTTCTGGCTGCGAGTTGAGGGGGTGAACGCAGCTCGTTTTTCTTCAATTTTTTTCTGGGACTTCTATTTCGTGGGGTGAAAAACGAACGCGTGTTTCATAGGTCATTAACGCTAGGGATCCGTTTTAAGCGGTATTTGCGCAAAGTACAAAAATTGTTGCATCGCTCCTTTAAAGGTTGTGTGCCCACGAAAACCAAGCAGTGTGTAGTAAACTCGCGAGTTCATCTGTTCTGGCCGATTCAGCACATTGCTAATCAAGCTGTCGATATGCTTCTTTACGTTCACGTGTTAGTCTCTTCATTAGTTTGTTTTTCTGGAAATTGGTGTCATCGGGTACGCCCGTAGATGATGCTAATCTCTCCTGTACATCAGTCAGGCGTTTTGCAACCGACCATAATCAGATACATCAAAGGAGTTGGTAAAAAAAAAGCCCGAAATTTAGGCTAAAATACACCTCGTAGTCCTCAAATTGGTTCAATACCGCTGTTTCATTGGTTGTGTGCTACAAGGAAAATATTCGTATCACAAAATTAATCAAAAACAGCGTAAAACAGCAACATAGCCGCGTTCACGTTGAAACCGAAACCAATCAAATTGAAGCAACCTAATGGCGCCGAGTGCGTCAGCGCCCTCTATCCGCCGGTGAGGCAACTACTAAAATGAAAAGGTCTATAGTAGGAGACATGGTTACACCGGTGCCTGCAAAGGTCGTCCAGCAGGCACATAGGAACAGTATTTGACATCGAACCGAGACGTCCTGTAGTTCGATTTCTGGTGGGTATAAGCGTCCATTGGTTTAATTCTGGGTAAGTGCTTGTGTACCTTTCTTTTTTTCTTGTTTCGTTGCTTATGTTGCCATGGTAACCAAACCGGTTCAGTTGACACGCCCGACCGTGGGCTATGCGCGGCCGCATGGACGGAAGAACAAACGGGTGGATGAAAGGACAAATTTATCCGAATAAGGGGTTGCGTTGTAATTGAAAAAGCATTTCATGCTTTAATAATTACTCTATTCGCGGTGCAGTGGTGTGTGTACCTATGTACCTTAGGGAAGCACCGCTCTTGTGAATTATGCTAAGACCACGGGTACAAGGGGTTAAATTAGTCGACCAGCTCCAAGTCTGGTTGTGCTTGAGACACAGACAGCTGAAAGAGGCCCCCTGTGTCATTTGAGCTTCTGACTTATTTATGTTATTACTTCATTAGTTGTTTGGGCTACTCAGGGAACAAGTAGTAGCCACGAAATAGTAGCAGATCGTATTTAAATTTTCTCGGGTGAAAAACAGCTACAAGTAGTAGTCACAAAATATTAACACATCGTATTTTAATTTTACCGGGTGAAAAACAGCCCAACGTCCGGTGGCGACACAGTGTGTTGAAAACGCGCGACCAGTGACATCATTGGTAAGCACCTTATGGTTGGCGATCAGCAAAAGCCGTCACTCTTGTTTGTTTCTGTTTTTTTTGTTTTTTTTATGCAGGTTAAATAACGCGTATCGCTCCGTAAACCACCGTTGTTCTTATGAGAAAGTGTTTCATTGAGCGAGTGACATGGTCGAGATAAAATTGATTGAACCGCGTAGGTTTATTCTAGCATAGCAATACAGGTGTGAATCGTGCCGTGTCTGGTCGCGATCTAGTGGATAGAGGGTCTGCGCGCGGAAGCGGCGGGCAGAGTCCAGGTTCACCCGGTGGCGGTGGCGATGACATGGCGGCGGTAGCGACGATGATGATCTCACGATAGCTCCCTCGCTTTGCAACAACAACCCTCACACTTCCCTAAAGCGGTCAGGTGGACGACTCACGCGTTAAGTCCTGGTGACAGTATGGTGCCAAAGTCGGTTGCAGGTGTCCTCTTGTTCAACGTGTAGTGCCGGTCGTCGTCCTCACCACGTAGAACGGAGTCGAGGCGCGGGCCCTAGAATGTGGCCGTAAGACGCTGCTCCCGTCAGAATTTCGACCGCAGTTCCACGCGGAAGGGTGTCGAGCTCACGTGTTCTGCGGTGATCGTCCTTGTGTTGGCGCATCTTCTCCTTGCACAAGGCATTTCTGGAGCGAAGGTCGGTGGTGGTGTCCCTGCGAGATTACAAAGGGGTTTATTGGCACATTTTTGTTCAGTCTTCGTCCCATAAATAGCTCCGCTGGCACGTATCCTTCGATTCCCGGGGTCGCACGCTGGGCCAGCAATGTTTTTTGGATGTCTGTCGACTTTCTGAGGAATTGCGTAGCCGTTTGGACTGGCCTCACGGCCTCCTCGTTGCTCTGTGGGTAGTACGGGCTTTGCGATGATTGGGTCCCTCCCCATTCCTTCAGAAACACCGCGAATTCGCGTGAGGCGAATTGCGGTTCGTTGTCTGTTCGGAGAATTTTCGTCGCTCCATATCGTGCAAACATGGGGTCAAGGACGGCGATGATGTCCCTAGTCGTTGTCCTCCTCACAGGTTCCAGATCGAAGAATCTTGAATAGTAATCGACAGTAATCAAGTAGTTACTGCCTTCGTGGACGAAAAGGTCCATGCCGATGATACCCCATGGGTAGTTTGGCAGTGGAGTCGCCAAGAACGGAGGTGGACCTTGTTTCCGGTGGTCTTGACAAACAAGCTATCAATGTGAAGGCCCGCGAGAAAAGCGGAAAACAGAGGAAAATATCTTTAAGGTTGTACAGAAACGAGGGTAAAAAATTCCGAGGACATCTAAGCATTAGTACTTGTTATGAGTTGTGAACTCGAAAGCATGAATGTCGTTCTTCGGCTCCTCTAGTTCGTCTGCGGTGTACTGGCGTGGACAGCCACGTTTCGCTTCTGCCGATGTTACCGCCGACGATATGGATGCCTCAGGCGCCGCGAGGTTCCTCGGCGCCGAGAGAAGCAGAAGCGGCTGCAGCCTCACCCTTTTACCGGCGTGCGGGCCGCAGCCCAGAGAAGAGGATTTCTCTGTAAGGCTGCGTTCCTTGGAACTACGACGTGTCGCGGTCAATGGCTAATTAGGAGCCGTTTCGCTGGGAATTTCTCGCTCATTTTTCGCCGCACAGACGCCGCCGGCTCCGCTTCATAAAACAGTTACCGCTTTCGCATTAAAAGAAAAAAAAAAGAAAAGAAACGGCCGCCTCGCAGCGGCGGCACCAGCCCAACTGGCCGGCGCGCATGTGCACGAGCGCTGTTAGCGCATTGAGCTGATTGAGCGCGAGCACTGAGCGGGTGCCTATGTACCCATCGGGAATCGGTGTATTGCCCTATCGGGAATCGGCGTATCGGGCTGATCGGAGCGTGTGCGCGGAGCTTATTTCTGCGATTTGGACCTGCCGCGGGTCGTGTGCTGTTTACGCCGTTCAGTTTGGTGTCTCCGTGTTTGTGTGTTGGTGTGCACATTGTCCGTGCGCTCCATTGGGCGAGCCTGTACGTGGACGGCTCTACTGGCTCGATACGCGATACCCTGAGAAGCGTCGTAGCTGCCTGACGAGTCAGAAGCGCATACAAGGGGTGTCAGTCAAAGAATTAAGCTAGGTGACGAACCACAGGTAGAGTTATTAGAATTCAGGACGACCTCGTGTATGAGCTACGCTCTAAAAAAAGCCCGTGCGTTTGCTTTCCCGCAAAACACTCGGCGAGCCAATCACCGTGACTTACGGAGGCAGCTCAGCGATTGACGATGCCGAAACATATGTTTAGACCAAAACAAACGCAGTCTGAGTATTACTTAAGGCCACGGTCCCACTAAATGTGGCAGTTTAGGTACTTTTTGGCAGGTCATTACTCATCTACTCTTAAGTACTGTTTTGTGGGATTGATGTCATTCGAAAGGCAATGCAATCATCTTTCATTTGATATTATGTATGTGTTGGTTCTTACTTTTCATGCGCATTTGTACCGTTGGGAATATGATGGCGCGGACCCTCACTTGCTCCTCTAGTTCACGTTTTATGAACGATCCATTAAAGATAACACGATTCCAATATAGCAGTTTTGTTAAGATGATGTCGGAGCAGAATGTAACGATACACTTTTTCGGCATTTGCACTACTTTGTTTTTTTTCATCCCTCCAAATATTGCCCTAAAATTGACATTTTTCAGCACAAATATGTTTTTAATGACACGCGCTAGAGTAATGAAATTAGCTACAGATGTAGTGCTTATAATTGGTAATATGTAAAACAAAATGTAATGTTGTGCAAAATTTTTTTTGTTTAGATATTTAATATCAAACGTAGCACTTTTTTGTGCTTAGAGTCATGGTACTTCAAATGCCGCTGAGGAAATAATTACACTATGATAAAATATTTTATAACATTTAGAGCTACAATGGTTGCAACCCAAGAGGTGGAAGATGGCACTTTTTCATTTTCAAAGTCATAACGCTCCAGGAGCGTTTCAAACTTACCTGTTTCGACGCATATCTTTTTTGGACATCAAACAGATTTATTGGCATCTAATAATATTTATTGTTTGGAATAGATATAGATTACGATGTATTAAATTTTAACAATGATCTTGCTTTGGTTTCTTAATAGGTGTAGAGCTTAACTAATTTTAAAAACAATTAAAAACTGTTTGGGTGTTTTGTTGCGCTACGTGGCGGATGACAGACAAACTGCTGATTTCTAATGTTCAAAAAATTTCCGAGGGCGATGTTGGCGTCTGTATCATCATCAATCTCCGTGTCTTTTTACCCTCCCATTTAAAAAATAAATTGGAAGTTTTGCTATCGATAACTGAATGATTTAAGTACTGGGTCAGGCTAATAAATCTAAGCCAAATAATTACACAAGCGTAGTGTGATATAATGTGTTCATTATTCGATATGATTGAAATCAATAAACAATGAAGACGAAGAGGAAAAGAATACACCCGAGTTCACTTCATGCCTAGAGTCACTAAATGAGCTTTAAAGTATCGGCACTCCATTCCCCAAAACTGTTTTGGGCGCAGCCATTTTGGGTCTTGCTCAGAGCAAACGCAACTGCCGATCATCATGATCCAAAAGTACGACTTCCTCAGCATTAGATGCGGTGCTAGGAAGCTGATACAATATTGCAATGCTCTCTCGCGGGTTGTTTAAACATTTGTGAGGGACGGAAAAGCGTTTCCTGTCATTTTAGATAAAGCTTCATATAACTGGCAACCATGATTTTAAGCCACAATATGGCCAAGTGTTGTTACTCTGAACCGTCGCTAATTTACTGGCACAAGCGGGAGCAATGAAGAAGAGGCAGGTGTCCAAGGGTAGTGGCTTGTGGAATCCACGGGGCTTACGTCATGGCCCCTCCAGGTATTACAAGCCTCTTGAACAAGAGCATGAATAGTGTCATTAAATAAGCTACGCTTCAGAGTAGCGACACTTGGCCTTATTGTGGCTTAAAATCATGGTTGCCAGTTATTTGAAGCTTTATCTGAAATCACAAGAAACGCTTTTCCGCCCTCCACTTTAAACAGTTTGCGACAAAGCAAAGCAACGTTACATGAGCTTCCAACACCGAATCTAATGCTGAGGATGTCGCACTTTTGAATCATGACGATCGGCAGTTGCGCCTGCTCTGCACAAGCACCAAAATGGCGGCGTTCACAACACTGTCGGGGAAGAGAGTGCCGATACTCAAAGCGCAGCTAATTTATTTGCTCTAGTTACCGCGAAACACCTTTTCCCTGACTAAAACTGAAAGTAAATATGAGTAATACACCCTTATTATAGCTTATTTAGTTATAACCAAATACACATAATGAGAGGAGGTAGCGGGCGGGTAGGAGAAACGCGGGTTTTATGTGCGACCGCTCTAACCGTCTCTAAAGAGAGAACGCACGAGCTTGCGCTGGTGCGTCTAATTGCAAATTGTTGTGTGTATGTTTATACAGCTTGAAGTTAATCTGCCTTAGTGGGCGTCTGGTGCCTCAGCTGTAGATGAGCAATTTAGCCAGTGCGGTACAACCGCAAACCTGGGGTCTTTAACGTGCACCACACAGTAGTGATACACGACCGCACGCCGGTACGATGCTCTTCCAGACCGAAACGGGCAGGGGCGGGGTGGGTTCTGCAGCGCGAGCTTTCGCTCCAAGTGCTCCGAGCTGGTGTGCGCTAGACCATGGACTCCGCCGCCAACCCCCCCCGCCCCTTGTGCGTCTAATTTATATACAGGTATAAGTATTTGAAGATCGACGATGGACGATGGACGTCGATCGTCTCGAGGTAATGTAACGTAATAACATAATATAAATAATACACTTGTTGAAGGACTGAACGACTAAATTTTTCAATTCTTCGATCGTAATGCGGCGGTAGCCATTTGCACTTACTGTTGATGAAGAGCAATATGAGGTGACGAGGTAATGAATAAATGATGATGCTCTATAAGGACGACGACATTAGTTGGTGTCAAACCACGACGTACAGTGCCAGAGTTGTTTCAAATATCGTGTACCCAAAGACTTTCTTCACCCGCAATAGTATATGGTAGAATCAATGAGGATGCTGCTTTACAACTGTACGTGGAACAGGAAAACTGCACTGTGCAGAAGTGCGGCTTATTCTTTAATATGAGAAACGGATTTCTAGCAGCATTTCCTGATTGACTACTTGGAACAAATGGCCTCGTTGACGTAAAGTGTGCCCGTTCCAAAAGATTCTTGAAGCATACTTAAACCGCAAAGGAGTATGAGGCGAAAAATAAGAAAAAGGAGCCTGGTGTGAAAGGTCCAAATCCCCACCATAGCTACTACTATCAGATACAAGGGCAGTTACAGAATACACAAAGAGAGTTTTGTGATTTAGTTATATTTACACCTAAAGGCATTGATATCCAGCGTATTCAGAGAGATGACACCTCCTGGTCAACCAACATAGAGCCTTTTCTACTAAAGTTTTACATGGAAGGCCCGACTTCCGCTGAAATTCCTCAGGTAGACGAGTTGTCCGACCGAATAAAGTGCCATTACTCCCGATCTGGGAATCTCTCGATCTTTGTTCGTAGGCCATAGTATCATGAGATCGAGGGGTGTGGCTCTTCGTCCGCCGAATATTGCTTCGGCTGGTTTTTTTTTCGTGTAAGATGAGACCGTCGCGTGCTGCCAAAACAAGAATCTGGCGATTCTTCACTGAACTGCTTCTTCCGTAAGCTTCAAAAGGGCTTTTTTTTTTTTTTTCGTTTCGCACACCATCTGTTCTGCTTGCCCGTTAGTTGCAGGATGGTATGGTGCACTAATGCCGGTTTTTCTTTCTTCAGAAACTTGTTATTTTATTTGAAGCAAGATTTGGCGCGTTATCAGAGAAAAGTATTTTCGGTAGGGCAAAAGTAGGTAAAAGAGACCGTAGAACGTCAATGACGTGTTTGGACGTCATGGCAGGCATCGTGTAAACTTCCAGCCACTTAGGGTACGCATCGCCCATGACTCCGCAGATGCGGATACGTTTCGCCACTCACCGACCGAATAGTGGATCGATTTCAGTTACTGTTCATGATGGCGTTGGGCTCAAGGAAGACTTCGAGTCTTTCCACAAAGTTAGCCCAGGTGCCAGGACTTTTGTCGAAAGCGGTAAGTGTTCGAAACGTCGACAACGTCGGTAGCCACGTGTTGTGCTTGACACCGGACACTTACCATTCGCTGAGAAGAAACTTGCTTGTTCGCCTGCCATAAGTCGTGCGATATCAGGTCATCACTGCAACACCATTTCCCGACAACACTGGTCTTCATTGTCTGCATGTCCATAGTTAGCAATCACATCAACTTATAAATTCCCGAACGCTCATAACTTGCCGTCGCTAAACGCCGTTCTTTCATAGCGTCTTCATTGCAAATAAACGTCTTCCTATTTCTTCTGATGGTTTTTATAATATTCCTCCTAAGCTGTACTTACAACATTATGCGTGTCGGTACTTCCGAAAATATTGCAACGGCGTTTGTTTTCTGGGAACTATAATGTAACAACCTTCACAACATCTTCCGGACCCCGTGAAACATAATATTTCTTGACCTTTTTGTAGCCGTCATTAGAATGGTGAGGTAAGTACCGTAAATCGCGAAGCAGTTTACTTGACGTCCGCTTCCACTGGTGTCTTGGAAGATTGAGTCTACTCAACGTGCATTCCTGCAGAAGAAATTGTCATGGATAGAATATTGAAACGTCAATCAACATTTGATTCCTTCTTGGTAAGAGTCGTTGCGAAAGCCCGTTACAACCGCCGAACTTATACCCAGCCCGACATTCTCGCACACATCCGTTTGATGGGCCACGCTACTTGAGCTAGCTGAGCACAGCTGGCAGCGGCGCGAGCAAGGCCACGAGGGGAACGTGATGGTGCTCGAGCCATCCCACTGTGAACCAATATTTCGGCCACCCCACAGGAGCGTGTCGCCATATATTGGTTGAACTAACGCCTTGTTCAAGATGGCTGCCGTGGGACCGCAGCCTTAAAGGGGCTGTGCAACAATATTTGGAGGGAGCGTTTCTCCCTTACAACATCTTACTGGCACTGCTGGGCCCTAAGAATACTCAAACGCAACGCCACTGACCAAGAAGCGTCTTCGTTGCGGTGGAATTCCAAGGATAACAGCAGACATTTTCTTTCAGTTTCTCCTTCGCAAAACTTGATGACGGAGCTGCGGGGACAATGCAACATTTGATGACGTAAAGTCGGGATTGAAGTTCGCCAAAATGACGATATTTGAATGCGATTCATAGATTGGACCCGAGCATCGCGTGAGCACTCGATTTAGGCTCTTGATAATTACTAGATCGAGAAGTAGTGGCCCGTGTCCAATCGCTGCAACGACGACAGTAGCCGAGCCATAACAATGTCTGGAACTCAGCGCGTGTCCTGTGCTTTGCCAACCCCAGCGCGCAGCTATGATCAACATTGGCGGCATATAATCGGCTCCAGATCACGTGGCCGCTTGTTCTGGCTGCGAGTTGAGGGGGTGAACGCTGCCGTTTTTCTTTAATTTTTTTCTGGGACACCTATCGCGTGGGGTGAAAAACGAACGCATGCCTCATAGGTGATTAACGTCAGGGATTCGTTCTAAGCGGTATTTGCGCAAAGTACAAGAATCGTTGCATCGCCCCTTTAAAGGGCAACTCCGGTACATACTTTCGATTTTGAGACTATGACTTTTTTAACGCAGTCAGCGTCCCTGAATTGCAAGGTGTAATTTTTTTCTCGTTATTGCGCGTAGTTTTAAAGATGTCGACGCCTAAAAGATTTGTTTGGGGCGCGGCCGACAAAACCGAAACTAGCCGCTCGAGGCCCCGGCAACAGTGGAAATCAGTCGCTCTGTGATCGTGACGTCAGGACCGTTCTCGTTCAACGAGTACTGAGGCCAAGCGGCGCCTACCTCCGTTGCGCTAGCCGTCTAAAGGGAGAAGGTAAGCTGATTTTGTTTTAATTCTGTATACGTGGTAGTTATCCAGCATACGTAGCAAGAGTTAGTGCGTATACCCAGAAGCTAGCGACTGGAAAACCCGCGAACTCGTTCGGTGCCGTACTCGGCGGCAGTCGCCGTGCGTGCGGTGTTCCGTACTCGTCGCACGGCTTAAATTGTCATCGGGGCTCAGTGGATGGAGCGGCGTTGCTCCACGCCGCGCTGCCAGTGACGTACAATACTGGGGGTCCTCTCGCTTTCGCGCTGCAGGTCAGTCCCAGACACGAAGCTTTGAGGCTCTCCGGCGACGGCCGCCGCGCCCGAACACACGTGTGCTGGGCTGTACACGTCCGTTTTTTCGTTATTTTTTCCTCAGGCGCATAAAAGCCGAATTTGTAAGCTACGACACTGATTTACCACATAAGTTCGTCTAGGTGGTAAATCTAATTTGTAAAAATACAAAAAACTTGCCGCACTCAAAAAGAAAAAAACAGAAAGAAAGTTTTAGAAGCAGACATTCTCTACTCAAAGCTAGCAAAAGTTTTTGTGGGCGATAGAGGAAAACAGAGAACGTTAGCAAGGTGAGAAGAACACTTTCTTTCCCTTCTTTCCCTCAAGGAAGCGCGCTCTACACTACTCGACCGCGCAACGGGTGCGCCCGCCCGGACCGGAGGAAAAAAAAGAGAACGATCCTGACGTCACGGCCCAACGTTGCTTTAGCTATCGGCGACCCGCTGGCCGCCCGCTAAGGACCAGCGGCTGGCGGCGAATCGCATTTTTATTATCAGCATTAGTTGAGAATGCGGCGTCCCCCTGAAGCAATATTTTGGCTGGGGTCGTATTTTGTGTCACTACAGCGATACCGGTAGTTTATTTCATATTGAGTTTTGGCTGGAGTTGCTCTTTAAGCAATGCAAGCCTGACGTTATGCATTACTTAATGTCACAACTCAGACGGCGTTTTTTTGGTCTAAACATATGTTTCGTCATTGTCATTCGGTGAGCTGCCTCCGCAAGTTGCGGTGATTGGCTCTCTGAGTGTCGTGCGGGAAAGTAGAGGCACGGGTTTTATTAAAGTGTATGTATGATCATGTGCTAGTCGTATCTCCCCGGCCAGTCGTTCCCGCATGAAACAACAAACGCCAAGTATTAGAAGCGGTGTGCGATTAAAACAGATTTGAAGCCTCGCATGTTTATTCGCAGTGCGCTAGAATTTCGAACGCTTAAACGATGCAATTTAGGGATCATTCGCTCCGATCGATGTTATACGGTAAGTAAACGTGGAAGGCTGCTGCGAAATACGAGTGCATCGAATCCGTCAATACCGGCCGCCGGATGCTTTAAACATTTTTTTTTTTGTCGCGAACTTTTGTGTGATTTTTAGTAGAAAGGAAATGCATCTTTGCACTTGTTATCCACGTCTTTTTTTTTTTAATATTGTTATATTTATCACGGTGCAACTTTCCACCCCGAGACGCTGCTTTGATCTATGGATTCTATGAGGAGGTGCGGCCAGGTGGACGTCGAACGTTTGCGTTTGCCGACGCCGAGGTATAAGCAGCCCAGATCCATTGGTAACGCCGATCGCGTTCAAAGCCTAAACTTAACGACGATGCAAGGGGCTTTTTCGACGAGGCCGACCATGCGGGCAAGTCATCGGCGCGGCATGCCGTGAGCCTAACCTGCAGCCAATTGGCCAGCCGCTTCGCTCCACGGTCCAATCATTGCATTTTTTCCGACTGTGTCACGAGCAAATAAAAATGTTTTGCTTTTTTTTTGTTGTTATTTTTAATTAGCTAATATCTTTCAAAACAATTCAAATTTCCGGGAATTTTTTTTTCTTCTTTTGTGCTACGTGTTGTTACGTTTGATGAGGTCCGTTTCACTGCAAATTTCGAACCAGCCAATGAGAGAGCGGAACCAATCGCAAAGCAAAGAAGCGTTTTAGGCCACGCTCTCCTTTTTCCAAGCTTTCGGGTACTATAGAGTCCCTAAACACCCCCAGAGAACTAAAGAATCAAGTCCGTGGAGGTTCCTGCTTGGATTATGTCGGCAACCTCGGGCGAAAGAATAAAGAATGAAAGCGAAAATCGTACTTGAAGTGTTAATAGCAAGGTGACAGGGGGTGTTGGTGGCCGACCTGTGTGCCTGCAGCTGGCAAGCAATTGAGCTCCGCGCACCAGCTCTCGCTCTACGAAAAACTTCGGCGCGTCTACTTTGCTGTAAAGCACCTGATAGAGCAAGTACTCAAAATAAGTGTAAACCTTAAAAACAAAAAAGGACGTGTGCTCTGTGGCACCGAGCATAACCTTTAACGTGATTACGTCATGTTCAGTGCCGCAGCGCAGACTGTTTTCTGGAGTCCAAACATGTTTTCAGCCACGTCGATCAGCCTTCAAAGATTGCAGCAGTTGGCAGCATACCCAAATGCTTTGCAAAGAAAAAAAAAAGCTTACGGTTGCAAACTTTCTTGTTTTAGACATTTAGGTTACTTAGCTTCAGTTCGTTTGCACATTGCCGCCATCTTCAAGCCATCGATGGTGGCGAACGCAACGCGGTTCTAAAAGGAGGTTTCAAAGTTTGCGTACTCAGATAAGACCCGGTTTCACTTGGTTGAACTTGGATCGGTCTCTCGATCCGGGTCGATTTCGGCGAGCACTCGGTGGTTCGAGCTGCGCAAAGGTCCGGTGATTGATCACTCGATGACGCTTAATGTCGCCACCAGAGAAACTCACCTCCTGTCCGCGCAGTTGACAAAAAAAAAAAAAAGATGGAGTAAAAGGTAACCGGGCAGTCGTCCTTCTCTCAAACACACAGAAACTCCTACTAAGTTATAGATGATTGAAGAGCAAGACAGCGGGAAAAGGGGGGGGAGCTGTTAGAAAAGAATTTTCACCCAGCCGGAAGCATCGTATAGATCAAAGCTTCAAGATTGCACGAACGTACTACCATTTCTCGTTCACTTTAAACTTACTTCCTCCGAGGTGCAACTGGGCATCAAAACATCCCGCGAATAAATAAACTTTTTTTCTTACCTGAAGTCGGGTACGTGACCGAATGCTCATTTACAAAACACACATTAGAAGAAGAAGAGGAAAAAAAAAAGTCTGGGAGTTCACTTTTTAGCGGAAGACAGATACAGACAATCACGGCGAGCAAGAAAAGGATCCTAGGGGATTATGAAGGTTAGAATACGATTAGACTAAGAAAACTGCAACGCGCAGAGACAATGAGTGTGACGTTCCACTTGCCATTTTTCTTGTCTACATCGTTTTTTTTTTTGTTTTTTTTTTTTTAATCTAATTGCATATTTAGACCTTCTTCATTCGCTGGGAGCCTTTTTTTGTTAGTCGTGAGTGGCACTCTTCACGTTCTGCAGGAAAAAATATTTTAGGTTGCATATTTTGATTTTGACTATTTTAAGTTGTACTAGAGCCACGGAGAGCTTCAGAAATGAAGGGCGTGGCGAATTTCGAACATTTCGTCATCACTCCTTAGCCATTAATTGCTGTATTAGATAATAAGTAGAGAGTTGGCATTCCCGGGACAAAATTAGCGCATGAAATCGGGATAAAATCGGGATAGGAAATGGCAAAAACATCGGGACACTTTCCGGGACAATGTACGTGTCTCTGAGTACGCTCAGAGTGTTTATTAGCGTTAAAATATGTATTCTTTTTTTTTTGTTTTGTTTTATAATGAAGCACACGTTTCATACTCTCGTGCGTTAAAGGAAATGGTTAGGAACATCTCATGTGTTTGTTTGCTTAAACTGTGCCTTTTCTCCACAAAAACAAAAACAAACCATATTTTTTTAGAGTGGGAGAACGATCGCTGCACTTCCACAGAGACAAGCGGAAAAAAAAAGCCTGAGCGTTCGTTTGGCATTCAAGGGACTTACAAAGCTTGCCTTTTTGCTGAACCGTCTAACTATAGACCTTTTTCACGTACTCTCGCCCCCGACTGCCAAGACGGCATATCCGGTATGGGCGACAAAAAGATATTAAAACGTTTCAACCCGTAAATAGTAAAAAGAAAGAGGGGAGACAAAACGAGAATGGGTGACGGTTACTCTTATCTCTTAAATGCATTCTATTGGCGGGGCGACGGCAAAACAACGTTTTCGCCCACACTGGAAGTGACGATATTTCAAGATGGCGGCGCCCTTGTGAAAAAGGTCTATACTCTGCCTCAGAATCCAAGATTCCAAATTGCGTCTCTATATGGAATCCGCGGTTTCCTGCCTTGAAATCGCGTTCGGAAGAACTCCGTATTTCTCGATACTGTAGAGCTCACTGGCTAGAGCTTCGCTGGTCACAATTTCTTGCAGCACCTTCGTGGCAGCAGTTGTCGGGTGACCAAATGGCTCAGGAGGTAAGGATAGGTTTGTAGTGGAGCCGTTGACGTAACAATGTCACGCCGGCTCGTGACATGCCAAAAAATTATTATCAGGGTGAATTGCACATTGTATACAGTCGTTTCAGCTAACCAACTAGACACTTAATAAAAAAATCGGGACAACCGGGAAAATATTTATTATTTCGGGACACTCAACGGCAACACTCCAACACAATTGTGGTACCTTACAGCAGAACCCAATGTTTAAAAAACTACTTTTTCGTACGAACCATTAACGAATGGAACAGTCTTCCTGCCAACATTACCAATGTCTCGTCCGTTCAGGAATTCGCCTCATCACTAGAGCGTTATTTCTTAGATGTGCAGTCCTAGATGTTTTTCCTTTTACTAGCCTGCAATGTGGTTTTCTTCTTGTGTGTTGCCCTGTGTGCCCTCTCCTGCCTTGGCTGCCAAATGGCAGCCCGCAGTATGTCTAAATAAATAAATAAATAAAATTCGGGACAACAAAGTTGACGAAACCCAAATGAAAATTTCTCGATGGATGTGTACTGGTAGCTGACACTGTTCTCTGGACACGTTTCAAAATCGGAACATCTCCCGAAAATCCTACCTCTGGAGCAAAGAACGGCAAGGAAACAATCAAGAAACAAGAAACGTAAACATAATAGGCTACGCCCCGACCATGTTGGGTGATCTCAGTTGTCTTTATTACATGAACGTCAACTTAATTAAGCGCGGGGATAAAACGTATTTGGACTATAATTCATTTTATTCCGTAGTAAAATTGCAAAACGGTATCGTTAAAGCAAACCGTGGGATGGTACGAGACGCCAATGGACGAGCTTAATGGGAGGTCTCACGAAACTTTCTTGTTAGCTAAAATTAAAACTCGTTAACTACGTCCCTACCACGTGACCGTTTCAAGGACGTTTGTAGCGAAGGCAGTTAAAGGATCGGCGAGTCAGGGCGTACTAATTTGCCGCTCGTCTGAATGGCGTATAAATAAGGGTCGTTTGAAAGGGGTACTATAATCAATTTAAAAGTCTGCTAATAAACAAAGTTCGCGATATTTGTGTCGGTTTCTTTCACATCGTGAAATCTGGTATCTTGACTTATTTATAAGCCCTCAAATATTTACTTTACCAGTCAAATTGCAAAGTATGGCTTCCCCCCAAAAAAACTTTTTATGGAATGACCCTGATTGCCTTCCTTAATAAGTATTTTTATTATCTCTAAATAAAAATCTGCATAAAATATCTTAAATATTTCTTTAGATGCAGTGAGATAACAGTAGATGTTACTTTTTTTCGCGGGTATGTACAAATCAAGTGACTAACCGATTAATGCTTGGATTTGTTTCCAGATATTTTACAATTTAAACCAACACCTACTCTTAACTACAAAAAATAGACATACTCTTAACTGCAAAAAAAAAAAAAGTAATTGTGAACAATCTTTTAAAACAGACCTGCTTCTAAAATCTATTTACAACACACTCCGTGTTAGAAGAGGCTTACACGTCGTCGTCAGAGAGACTATATCATAACCATTCTTGTATTTGGTACTTACAGAGGAGGGTTCATGATGTACCGAACTACAAAAACAGTTAAAGATTTTGCGAACCAAAGCATCATGTGGAACTCGAAAAAATCAAGATGGCGAGCTGATTTCCTGACTTGTTCTGTTTTCCTTGCAAGTAAAAGCGATGCTACACGCGTGAAATAAATTAAGATATAAAATATATATTATTCGCTTCGGTTTCAAAAATCAAATGAAGAGCGCAGTTATAAGCTCTGATGTTACGGTGGCGAACCCTTCTTTAGCAGCTTTAATGGCGGCTTGTCTTTCTGTGAAGCCGCAGCTCTCCTTAGTCAACATAATATGACCGTAACTATAATTATGACCTGCACAAAGAAGCGATTTTTCTAGTCAAACACATAATACAAACGGCCATGTTCACGCGCCTTTATCACAAGTTGACAAACAACAACCATATGAACCCGGAGAAGTTACAAACACTTGATCGGGCTTCTCCAGGTTCACCGGATCATCAAGAAAACTCCTCGAAAGGCAGGAGGTTGAAAACAATTTCAAGCTCACACGCAATTTCTTGTCGAAGAGATCACGTATGATTTAAATTCCTCTGAGTGTGAACCATGAGCAAAAGTACCACTTCGTGAACGTCGATCACCTTCAAGCCTTAGAACACCGACACACTTCGGGTTTTGTCTTGGTCACGACCCAGGACTCTTTTCGAAGTTGCAACATCCGCAAACTCGACGTCAGCGTGTCCGTCCTGGTCACCAGTAACGACCTGCGCCGGTTGTCCTTCTTTATATTGCCCGAACGACAATGAGCCATCCTGTGCAGCGCCTCCTTCACTTCCACAATCCTAGCGGCATAAATGAAAGGATTCACCAGACTCTTGCAGATGATGAGAGCGTTGGTGAGGATTCCCAACGTCATCCGAGTTTTCATCGGAAGCGAGAAGATGGGGTAGGCGCACTCGGTGCACGTGAGAACGATGAAGACCACGGCGGGCATCCAGCCGAGCAGATACGTGCCCAGAATCCAGAGTGTCGTGTAAGCTGCCTTCACGTTGCGGCGCAGCTGTCTAGCTGAAGGAAAACTGACCAGGCCAGCACGATGCCGCTGAATCACCACGAAGATATGCGAGTAGATGATGGTGATGAATATCAGAGGCAAAGCGAACAACGCTGACAGTGTCAGGCTGAACGCCCTTCTTCGAATGAAGCCCACGTCCGCGCAGTTGGGCGACTGGAAGCCCTCGCCTGGCACGGCCGCGAAGTACGCAAAAAAGACGAGCACCGGAACAATCCACAAGACAAGTATGGCCAGCTCGGAGCACCGTCGCGTGACCATAGCGGCGTAATGGAGAGGACGCAAAATTCCAACGTAATGGTTGACGGCCATCGCCAGCAAGTGGAACGCGGACGCCAGCAGGCCGGATAGCCTGAAGACTTCGAGGACGAGTACGATGCAGCGTTCCTTGGGGCCAAGAGACACTCCGTAGATCGGGAGGTAGCTGTTGAGTAGCAGGCCGGTTCCGAGGAGCACCGCGGACAGAGCGTCAGCGAAGGTCAGCGACAGACTGAAGCAGAGCGTCGGATACATGGGTCTTCTGAGCCAGCGCAGGGACAAGAGGATCGTGGCGTTGAAGACGAAAGCCAGCGAGCACCCGACCAGGAGGACGGGTACCGCGAAGGCGTACACGTAGCGCTGTTCCTCGCCAAACGGACCTCGCGTGCTGTTGCTGCCTTCCATCGAGCCGACAGCGGAGAAGTGGTCGCTCTCCGAGCACGGCCCGAACTCTGGGCGCGCTGGGTGGCGGCGCTGGCGACGCGGCACCTCCGACGCGCGGCGGAGGAAGTGCGGGTCCTCGCGCAGTTTGCTCCCGTGCTTCACGGTCAGATAGTCGCACTTCGCCTAAAGCTCGAAGCGTAGTCCCGAATAAACTGTTCAAGCCGAACAGCTTTCAGTGGCGACTCAGGCCGGTATCAAAGGCGACAACAACCTCCAGAAAAAAGAAGGAAAGATTTGGGACTAGGTCCATCATCTTTGTTGGCTTCGCTGTATGTGAAAGGGATTTTAAGGGAAGTCTCGTCCTGACACCAAGCACGCTTCGCAAGGCGTCTTTCACTTCTGCACGAGAGAGTATTGGGTTCTTTGAGGCTTGAGATGTGAAACAGCGAATTCGCCAGCGTATATATTGAGTAGTATCGCTTACAAGTTTTTTTTCTTCTCTTTTTTCTTCAGTACAAAGGCCGTATAAATTTAGCTCGCCCATTTTCGCGAGTTTTTCTTCTCGCGACAACTTCCGCGATGTTGCTGTCGACTTCTTATGACATAGTTGAACTTTGCTCGGGGCTCGAAAGTAAGATGTGCGCAGCTGACTGAGCTGGCTCCATCCGACAGGCTAACTTAATGTTAAACCTTTTTTCTTTCTTTTTTTAAACTTACGTAATATAAAATATTGGACATTACATATGATTGAAATCTATTTATCGTCTCTTGGATGACAGCGTACAGTCTGTTTGGGAAAGCTTTTTATTTGTATGCCCCCGAAATGATAAAGTAACACTAGAATTGCCAAAGAAAACTGCGGACTCGGCGAAATGTACTTAGCGTACGTGCTGCCAATGTGGATTCGACGCACTTACAGTGTTGAGAAATTGGAAAAACCTTCCCTGACAACGGAAAAACAAAGAACCCATCGACTAACTTGGCTGATGTGCTGTGAACGTATTGTAACCCTAGATCCAATTTCTCGTGTAAAGGTTTATAGACAAAAGGAAGTTAGTCAGCCTTAACATGAACTCTGGCGTCTCCGCGGAAGATGGGCAATTTGGTCAGTGTAGTACGTCTTTTAACTTTGTGTGTCTAACGTGCGTTGCGCAATAAATCGTGTTGGCAGCCGTAATGGTTGAGAGCTTTAAGCATGCAAAAACAAAACAAAAACGTATCTTTCGAAACGATCGATAATCAATCCTTTTTAAAAAAAGTCCGTATTAATGTCGAAGAGCAGTGCAACCTCTTCATTTTATCATTTTTAATTCAATGAATCAATGAATGAAATTGAACGCGTTCAATTAATTAACGTATTTAATTTAATACATTCATTCTTTCCTGACACTGCATAGAGGGGCAGTATATGCGGAGCGCAAATCCGTCTGCTTCTTTTGCAGGAGTGGTGATGACGTCATAACGACGCCGATCTCTGATTGGCTTTAATTAAAGGTTGTTGATAGACCTCAAAGCAAGCTGCCTCGAGGTCTACCCACTATCCTTCAATCCGAGCCAATCAGAGTTCGGCGTTCTGACGTCACCACAACCCCTGTGCAAGTAGCAGACGAACTTGCACTCAGCATAGACAGAGAGTGTGAAAGGGGTATTCCGCAAAAGGGTGCAAAGCAACAAGGTCAAAAGCTGATAAGCAACGTGTATCTATCCAGGGGTTTCCCTGGGAATCGAAATTAGGGGGGGGGGGGGGGGGAGAGGAGTCTACATTTTTTTTTTTTAGTGGGGGGGGGGGGAGAGGATCGGTGGGGGGGAAGAATTCGAAATAGAGGAGTGGTTGTGAATTAGTGGGGTGCCTTCGGGGTGTAAACAAGGAGGGTTTACACCCCCGTAACGGGGGGGGGGGGGGGGGGGTGTAAGGAAATCACTGCATCTATGGACGTCTGTTTAAAAATATACAGGATTAAACAAACGTCCCCTATAAATATGTATCAAAATGACTTTAAGGAAATGTATTTAAAGACTAAAAAAAGCGCCAAGCAGATGGGTTACGTTCTATTTGAGACTGATGAATCCGTCGAATGGAAATGAATGACCAGGTGCGAAATTATGCAGGCGAGCTGGTTTGAAAACATCCTAATCTAAACCTCGAGACAAGAAGAAGTAAAACTCCGTTACTTTATTTCTCCTTGTCTCAAGGTTTAGATTATGATGAATGAGGCAGTTTCTGTCGGTACGTGGCTTCAATTAAAGGGCGAGACGGATGGCGCTGTTTTCAAAAGAGTAATGCATCTACAAAAAAAAATGTGTCTGCGTGTTTTTGTGGTATATGCGTATATGTACAGAGCTATGCTTCAGCTTGCGTAAGAATGACAAGCGAGCAATACGGCTACTGAAAAAATGGGAGCGAAACATTTTGTGTTTGTCCTTTGTCCCCCCTGTTTCCATTCTCCGGGGATTATCATCCTCGAAAAAATAGGGCCTTTTGTTTTGTCATTTCGAAATATTTTAAAGTTATCCCGATCACGTAGGGTGGAGTGTCTTTTTAATGTCGCGTTAAAGGCGAGATGCAGAAAGCGTATATTACTTGCCGCACTGCATCCCTCTCTCGCGTTTTTTTTTTTTTTTTTTTTTTTTTCCTTTTTAACGTCCCGTTTTGGGATGAGGTGTCTTTTCATTCTTCTTCGACCAACAAGTATAGATGTGCGCCACGAGGAGCGGCCGCCGAAATGCAAAAGGTGGAGCGGCACACAACGGATGATAGGAGAGCCACGTTACAGGCGCCCCGCTGCGGCGAGACGCCAAAACGCACTTCTCCCGAGCGAACAAGTGTGTTTCGGGTCCTCGCCGCTGTAAACACTGTACGCTGACGTCCAGGTTACCCGAGAAATGGCTCTTTGATGCTCTGTGCTACCAGACCCTCGCGGTCCAAATCTGCGAAGGGCCACTCTATGACTCCGTCGTCGAACTGCCATGCTTTGAGTGTATAGAGCAGCCTACGATCATATAAAACACAGTCTGCAGACAATCTCTGAGGGACTTCCTTGAATTACGGCGGTGCCACACTGGTCGTACGAAAACTCTCTGCACACATGTTCTAAGCATACGTATGTGTGAAGCAAACACGCTTGAGGAGGGTCCGCGCGTAACTATGTCATCTTGTCCGCTGCGAACGCCCTGGCTTAGTGTACTTTGGAGACACCCCTGTTCCAATAGACACTGTTGATGGGTCGGTAATGTCGTTTGGTATATCAAGGCGTTACAGTTTGTATTCGTTGCACAGCGAACAAACCCAGTCTGGCCACCGGGGCGCCCCCCTGGTACGGGTGTCTCACTTGTCGGGCCTTTTTTTACCCGCTTACGAATGTTTAGATGAATGCATACTTAATGTAATTTAATAACTCCGCGAAGATTAGGACTATGCTTTATATTAGTCGCACGGGTGGACTGCGAGCAATGAACCCACGCTAAGGCTAAAAGCCATGGGATGTTGGTCAAAAAGCAAAGTGACGCACACGCATTACTGTGTGTGCGCCCCTTTTATTATTTACTTATTTTCTTTTTTTCGTGGTCGTCTTTTGTGTTTTGCAGTGAAATAAAAAAAAAGTTTTTTTTTTAAGTGCTTTATTGGAGTATGTCAAATTATTTAGATGGAGGCAGCATTTTGATGGGGGCTGCCATGCATTCTCAAACTGAGATTTTATGGAAGTAATTTGCGCGAGAGATATTATTTCTAGATTAGCCTTAAGCGTTGAAAAAAAACCAAGAGTTCTAGGAAGATTCCTTGAGAGATTGGGTCAAGCGGTGCAATCCAGAGATTTTAATAGATGTTATACTGCCGCGGGACTTACTTCCAATCATGTATGAGCGTGGATCGGGAAGAAAGGGTGTTTTAAATGAGTTTTCGTGGGTTTTTTTGTATTTATTTGTATCTTATAAATGTATTGTTTCTTTCACGTTGTCTCGAGTTCATGCGGTCCAGAGGGCTAGAAATTGCTCAAAAGATGAGGCAATCTTCTGAAAAGAGACGTAGACCTGATTGAAGATTAGATGAAGGCCTTGTTGAAAGACGAGCAGCAATGCCGGACGAAACGGGACATATCCCCGCGGAACGCCAAATTTGGCTGTTACTGGGAATAAACTTTTATTAAAAGTTCTACAGATTTAGATAGATAAACTTAGACGTCGATTATCCATCAAACAGCATTCACCTTCCAGCCACACACTGTTAGCCTATGCGTTACTTAATTATTATTGACACAGTCAACGACTTTTGCAATTCCAATAAGCACCGCGTTCGCAGTAAGAAGTTATTGATTTCAAACAACTCGGTTTTCCAACAATGTCTACGTTGGAAACCGTGCCGGTGAGAAAAATATATTTGGCCATTATATGAAAGCGAGGTCATGATCTGGGATGAAAGAATAGTATGTTCCATGAGTTTGTATAGACTTTTTCATTTTAATAGTTGCCTCACCGGCGGATAGAGGGCGCTCACACACTAGACGCCATTAGGTTGCTTCAATTTGGTTGGTTTCGGTTTGAACGTGCACGCGCTTATATTGCTGTTTTACGTGGTTTTTGCTTAATTTCGTGATACAATTATTTTCCTTGTAGCACACAACCTATGAAACAGTGACATTGAGCAACTTTGAGGACTGACTACAAGGCGATTTTGAGCCTAAATTGCTTGTTTTTTTACGAACTCCTTTGATGTAGCTAATTATGGTCGGTTGCGAAACGCCCGACTAATACACAGGGAAGATTACCATCGCCTGCGGCCGTACCCGCTGACACTACCTTCCAGAAAATACAACTAATGAGCATACAATTGATAGACCTGCCATTTTTATGGTATCTTTTGCGCACGCGACTGTGCAGTATTTTCAGATGGATTTTACAAAAGAGCGCAATTTTCGAAGGAGTCCGTAGCGCTCTCAGCGCATTACGAGGTCGATTACATTTGCGGGACTTTTATTGCTTCACTGCGTGAGTAAATGAGTCTAGAAGTGATTAGATTTTTAGCCAAAATTAATTTAGGAGGCCGTGTGGAGATTTTCGGGCTTTCGTGCGGTTAGCGGTTTGCAAATAATTTAAACTACGCCACTAATGCTTTCTATCTACCCTTTAAAAATCTAAACAAAAGCTTTTAAAAATATAGCTGTATTTTTGTCGGTTCTGAATCGATTGCATTTGCAAAATAAAATTAAAGTAAAAGTTAACGAAGGTAAAGGTTCAAAAGGGAGAGCGCCCTGACAGTCATCACGCAAATGAGTTAAAGGGTGAGGCTATTTAAACGAGGAAAGCCGTTATTATGCCGCGGTGCGTTAGTGCCCGTAGAAAGGTTAACGTTCTCTTTATACTGGCGAAAAGGAAAAACCAGATTTTCTGAGGAAAGATGGGGAGTTGAGACCTGTCAGTCGCAGCGGTGTTGTTTGAGACGTACAACAGCCGGTGATGAAATCCCTGCCTCCTTAAAGCATTCTCACCTCAAGCAAAAATGTATTCTAATTTTCCGTGATCCTCTGCGTAATACTTCCGCGTGCATGATTGAGAAGGAACTTTTCTCCGCTCATCTAGAAGATTCGAATTTACGCTTAGCGCGAGTGTAAAAGGTGAGGAGGCCAAAATTACCTTGCCGAGTAAGTCTCGCCGCAGTTCACTCCCCAACATTCTAGGCCGAATCTTCGAGAAGCCGAGTGTAGTATAATATTAATAATATTATTTGGTTTTATTTTTTCTGCCCAAAAACGAGCACGCGGGTCTTCACATTGGAGCACACAAAATAAAACGAAGAAACACAACACGCACAGCGTCAAATGTACAAATTAACTTGACTACAAATAGTGGGCACAGTTTACATAAAATGTGACGCAGTTTCAACTTTTAACTAGACTTGCCAAGTCCCGGCGAAAAACTGAGAGATCCGGGAAGATATTCAAGCTAGAGGATGTTATTCTATTACATTAAATTTGCATACAGGACAGTGGTGAGAGTTTAGACATGAATTGAACGTAAAAGACAGTAACGTTTCTGGTAACACGACAAGGAACATGAAAGTCGACAGAATTCAGAAGCAGGATAGCATCAATCCATCCATTTGCCACCCTGTACAAAAAAAAAATCAAATTACGCTGGATTTTTTTTTTTTTTTTTTTGGCAAAGATCTATGCAAAACACTATTAAGAAGAAATTCATAATCAAAATAAAATCGACGCTGAAAGTGTCTTTATATAAAATGCGTCTCATTCTTTTTTGCGCTGATTCAATGCTTAAAGACTTATACGTGTTAGAGAATTCTGAACCACAGAGGCGAATTCAAGTCGTGAACGAACTAAAGCACAAAATAAACGAATCATACAAGCAGGGTGTCTGAACTTTTCAGTTATACGAGATATACTACCAGGAGTTCTCATCGAACGGCCAATAATAAAATAAACATGAGGATTGAATGACAACGCCCTATCAAGGCACACGACGAGATCTTTCATTACATTCACGCGTACAATTGGAGTTCCTACCTGAGACTAAGTAAAATGCTTAACAGTGTGTCGCCTGGTCAAAGAAATAACCTGACTTTTGTAGGATTTAAGAGCAAATTATTCGCCAAAAACCATTGCAGTGTGTTATTCACTTCGTGCTGAAGAGCACAGCAATCAAGGAGAGTGGCAACGTGCATAAAAATCTCAATGTCAACCGCAAACACTAAGAGTTAAGATTTTTCGAGACATGGGGCTACATCGTTAACAAATATAAGAAAAAGAAGAGGCCCAATAATAGACCCCTTGAGGACACTTGAAGTTGAGTAAATAGTTTAGAATGGGACACTACAAATTCGAACATGAATCGTACGACATGACAAATAGCTTTGAAACTAGGGAAGTAGTCCGGAACAACAACCGTATAACAATAATTTGTGGAGCAATAGCTCATAATCAACTTTATCGAATGCTTTAGACGTATCAAAATAAATAGCAACTACCTGTTCCCTATTAGTAACAACTGGTGCAGCAAAATTTAAAAAGGAGCACAAGTTGGTTTCAATTGACCGTCTCGTAATAAGCCCGTGATGCGAAGCCGTTACTTTTTGATCAAAGTAATAAGTTATACGTTTATGAATAACTTTTTCAACCACCTTAGAAAAGCCGCACAATTAAGAAACAGGCCGATAATTACTGACAACCGATGAATCGCCCCCTTTAATATGGCACGACAACCGCTGTCTTCCATAATGTTGGGAACACACCAGAGCGAAGTGACAAGTTGAAACTGTGTTTTAAAATCGCTGCGAAGAAGTCACTACAACCTTTTATTATAAAGCTGGGAATACCATCTACCCCAGTAGTAAACCTCGGATGAAGGTTTCTGATACCTACCTCAATTTCATCTGTATCTACTCTAAAACTCGATAAAACATCCTGGCAGCTTATTCTATGTATAGAGGCTGACCAAGTGTGAAGAATTGACTAAAATAGTCTGCAAAACTATCTGCCACCTTTGACGGAGACAAAAAATACTTAGTGTTGCCATTTGAACAATCGCGCAGGGAAATTTACTGTGCATTGTTACGAGTGTGCTGCTTTGCAAACTTCCGGAAACGTTCGGGGCAACGGTTCAGACCGCGCTCGACATCAAGATGTACATTTTTAAATCATCGAAAAACCAGTCCGGGTAAATGGAAAGTTCTGATTGGCCTTCTTGAAACAAAAATGCTAATCGCGTCTTGCACAACTAAAGTAAACACATCTGTTGCGAGATTGTCGTCATATAATGCAAGAATAGCGCTCCAGTTATAATTATGAACTTGTTTTTAGATTCCCAAATAATCTCATTTGGGTAAAAGTAAGCAGAAGGTCTGTTAAATACGTGCAACTTTCATGGAAACTGTATTTGAACATTGAGAGGTGGATGATATCCATCCATTTCTACTAAAGGGATCGAAACAGTACTAATTGATTCGACTGGAATATTTGATAACAGTAGGTCAAGAATATTACCCGCAGAGTATTCGACACTGTTAAGCTGATATAGTCTACAAAAATGTATAAAAGATAACAACCCAGCTCCCTTATCTTACATGATTAAGTCACCACCGTTTGCAAAGTCCGATAACCAATTTATTCGGGCAAGCAAGGTGCATTGGAACGCTGTACCTATCGAAGTTTACTTCTTGTTCTATGTTTCAAGATGTTCAAACGAAAAATTAAAGGATTGCATAGTGGTGGAAGATAGTAGTTTCCAATAAGGTAATTAAAGCCATCGGCAGGCTTAATTTCTACCCATCAGCATTCTGAATACGACTCTAGGTCGAACCTTCGATGTGTGACCTAAGTGTAGAGTGAAGCTCAATTAATACGCCATCACCCAGTTTTGCCCCGTTCTTTAGAGTCTCTGTCGCGGCGGTAGACATTGTCGTTAGGTGTAGAGTAATTTGAATACGGAATGTCATCGCAGAGCCACGTTTCCGATAAACAAAGTAATGTCAAAGTCGGCAGTAATAAGATTGGACATAAACTCGTCAGCCTTCGTCCGCAGTCCTCGATCATTTTGATAAAACATGCTAAGCACTTCCGCCATTTACGTCTGATGTCGTTTCTTTGGGATAAGTACGAGCATGGTCAAGCTGGCGAAGAACTGGTTGAAAATGCTGCCCCCCGGCAAACTTCCGGTTAGTTAATGACGTCAAACACGGAATACGAGGGAAATCTATTTACCATTTTTGAACAGGTATTTCGGAACAGGTAAGGAGCCAAGAACCGGTGCACTGCGGAGAAGCAACACTCGTTGAGCTCGCTTCCACGGGTGTTGCTTCTCCGCAGTGCACCGGTGCTCGATAAGAAGCGCGCTCAACGGGGCTGACTCGCCGCGATCAACACTTCGAGAAGTAGAATATTGGGAAAAAAGCCCTTTTTCAAAGCGGGATGGTGCACGCGCGCGAGTGGTGTGTGTACAAAGAAAAGGAAACTCCGTGAATGTTGATATTCACACTATAGTACAAGATTCAAAATTAAACGTTGCCTATTGGCTACGAGAGCGATCGAAAGCATCGCTGTGGTCGGCCCACCACAATAGGCCGAATGCTGACTCTGACGTCAGCAAAGGATGTCTCTGCGACGGAAATAAGAGGAATGTAAGAACTTCCATTTTGACGGCGTTGGCAGTGTTGCTTTCAGACCGCTATGATTTCAGGCTTCCACCATGCCCATTACAAACGATGTCGAACTTGTTGTTCGCGAGGTAATGACGTCACGAAAGGTAACCGAACGAGGGCGCCACCGAAACATCTCGCCACTAATAGTGCAAGAGTTAGGGAGAGATGTAATGACAACCTACGTTCACCATTCGTTGTTGTCTTTTATTATGCTCTCAAAGTTCAGATTTTGCGAAGATTATTTGCATATAGCAAAAAGTTTTATAAATATCCTCGATTAGGTCCCGAGCTGGGCATTTCTATACGTTCAATTCTATGCCAGATGCATCGTTTAGCTGGCACTGGACTTTCTGAAGTCACCGCCCATAAATATAGCTAAAGTAAAATTAACACAGCTTAGATTTGGACAAGTGGATGCTTGGAAACAACCTTTACGAGTTTCAATGGGTTTTCTTTTAGACATGCCGCAGTAGTGAGCTTCAAGAAGCTGTTCAATATTCGACGAAAACTATTTGGCAAAACCACTATTCGCTTCGCACTCAAAATCGTCTATTAGCACATGACTAGCTAACTGCTTAAAGGCGCCAGTTCTCTCGCCATATTATTCGTTGTACATTGTCATCAGTAGAATTACTATCGTAGTTCCCTGCTTCATGTCTGCGTAACTATAAAAAAAAAAATTATTTTGCACTCTCGTGTATATCATGCATATTGATCTGATCTATCATTTTCATTAGTCTTCTGCCCTGTATGAATATGCCCAAGTTCCTATGCGCTTTGATTTATGTCTGGTGAGTTCTCGGAGTAACAACTATTGTGTGATGTCATAAATAGTAAATAGTATATATATATACATATATTTGCCCACCTTACATTTATTTTGGAATGTTTGCTCTAGTTTAGATTCTTGTACTTAAAGGCTTATTTAGGCGTATTTATTTAGTATTTTCTCGTTGATATCGTTTGATTTAAATTCTGGCCCTCGATACCCCAACAGGTTTCCAATCCGGCCCCCTAGCCGAAACGTTTGGAGACGCTTGTTCTAGAAGAAGGGATTAAGCGTCCCTTCCCCTTCATTCACGCGGCCCATATCATGCAGTATAAAAACATATGCGTGCTTCGGGAGCGCAAGAACCGTTCATAATGACATCCAGAGAGCTACAGGTTGCCCGAAAAATTACGAAAGTATCCACAGAAGTGCCTTCCGTTGGTTGAACATGAGGTCGGAGGTCAGGTGTAAAGATGAGGACCAATTCTGAACAAAGAATAAAGCTCTCTGAAACGCCAAATTTGATTGATACTAAAAACTGACACGCTTGTCAACTTCTACGAATTAGGATATATTGGCTAAGAGGTTAGTTATCCACCAAACGACACGTTTATGTTAAATGATGGTGATCGATACGGTTTTAGTAATTTCAGTGAACACCATGTGTAGAGCAGGGGATCAGTTAAGAGAATGGTGGAGGTTATTGATTGATTCGAACAACTGGGTTTCCGAAGAATGCTCACACTCGAAGCCGTACTTGTGAGGAAAAAAAATGTATGGCCGTTAGATTAAACGTTGGTCATCATATGAGATGGTCTGATCTGTGAATTACTGTAAAACCCATTATTTTCGCGGCCCCTATGTTTCGCGAATCGTTCACAGAGGTCATAATCGCGGCTACTAAATTTCGCGAATTCCAGACACCTGCATTGAAACTCTTAATGGCGGAAATTTTCGCTTGCCCTTAAATTTCACAAATTTTTCAATTCGAGAAATTCGCGAAAATTAAGGACTCGCGAACATTAAGGCTTTACGGTATCTTAAAATACACAACGTAATATTGTTGATAGTCAAACTTACCATAGTGTGAGCACAATAACTCAATTAAATCGCTCTGAACCTTTACTGTACCACTTTGTTTAACTAGGAGACACACTTCATTATCATTTAAAAATTATACGTCATGTAAAGAATTGACGAAATAAAAAAAAATTACTGGGGCGGTCACCTGCCTTTTTTATGGAGGGACCTGGAGGAGCGGTGATTCTCTTGTTGTGAGAGTGCTCATAGCATCAGTATTTCTTATCACTGTGTATATGTTAATTCATGGACGAAGAGCGTGCTGGTTAGGGTCAAGACTGAAGAAAGAATCAACTGGTAAGACGAAGCGGACACAACCACAACCGTTTGTGTCGCTTTCGTCCTACGTGTCCATTCTTTCTTCAATGTTGTGCATCTGGCATGCGTGTTGCATATAAGATGTAAATCCGTCTAAGTTAGAACTAAGCAGTCTAAGCACTTCATAATGCATACGTCTGGTGTACCTATATGACTGGTCCCACACGTCTGACTTTTTTATTTAGTGGCACGGACAATATTTCACCTTTTTATAAAAGTTTCTGGAGAGTATTAAGGCTTTCTCAGTCACATCACAATATAATCACCTCAAGGAATGGTTTAATTTACAACTATAACTGAGATGTGAAAATTCCCTTCATTGTTGGTCCAAACTTCTCCTAACATCAAAACATCTAATACGCTGCATCCCTATTTGTTCAAAACGAAAAAAAAAAAAACGAATTCAAGACATAGCACTTTTCGAAATTATTTTTTAATGATAAAAATGGTGTCGCTACCACAACTGGTCCCATACGTTTGACTTATTGTGTAAGTCAGATGTATACCACTCGTAAGACTAAAGCCTAACGTTAACGTTTCATAATTATTTTTTTTCCTTTTTGAGGGGGAATGAATGGAGATTTAACGCTTTTCAAACTTCGATATTTGTGAACCTCAGGTGTAATTCAGACGCACATGCACTGGACGATTTATGGAAACAAAGCGTTATGTCCAAGTTCAATTGACCTCTTTGGCAAGACATTTACTCTTCCTTTCTACATCGAACGGAAAGTAACGGCAAAGACATAAACATTCTCTCAACATGTGACCCCAGATGTCATCGACATCGTTTCGACCTCCTTTCAATGTGTTCGTGTTGAAGCCTGCTGACTCGGATGCACCGACGCACAAACAAGAAGCAAACGATACGTGACCCAAGCGTCTAAGTTACTCAATCATTGTCACATCCGTATAGAAAGCAAAGCTGGAGCCTGCGAGGGATCATAAAACTCCTGCCACCTACAGACAACCAAAGCGAGCGGTCATAAACCGGGGCTACCCTGCTTATACATCATACAAAAGACAGTCTGCAAACAGATTCGAACGCACGTCACCGGGAGATCCGTGCTTCAAATGCCGCACGGCAAGGAGTTCCAAGGAGAAACCTCTCACCCGGCCTTCGAATCACAGATTTTGCGGTGACTGATGTTTTCACACTGTCTTTTGTATCGTATTTATAAGCAGTGTGACCCCGGTTATATAGTTCCTTCTTCTTATTTTCATTATTATTATTTTATCGCACGAGAGCGTTGTTTATGCTTGCGTTTTTGTCTTCCTCGCCCGCGTAATCCCTCGCCGTTAATTGCGCAAAGCTTTCGAGAAAGACGATCTAGTTGCGACAAGAAAACGCGTTTCGTTTCTTTCCCCTTTTTAAGATAAAGAACAGTAACAAAAAGACAAAGTCCCGCACCGCCAAAAGATATTAATTGCAATGTTTCCTTAGGGAGGAACCATTTCCAGGCTCCCAGCGAACCTTCAAGACCATTAGTTTGCCTATGTATGAAGTGATTTATGAACGGATGTTCGTTAATAAAAGCGTGGTCCCGAAATAACACTACGCGGCCTGTTCCACGTGCGTCTTGCAGTGCCTCTTCTCGCGTGAAGAGGTCTACGTGTGTAGGTTGCGGTCCGTGTGCTGCGTGCAAGGGGTGGCTTCTTACGGTAAATCGGGCGGTGCAGCCTGTCTCCTGGGTTTTGCTTAATGAGCATCCTGCAATGGTAACAGGCCTTCTTCGCCATACAAGGACGGCACCAAGCGGTCGGCGCATAAACTACACTCGGTGGGATCGAACGAATGTGTATACGACTGCATACGGCGGAGTTCTTTTCATAGGGGCTGTGAATTGCGCCACAAACTATTCTCCGTTTCACAATAGATTAAGAGCAAACGACGCTACGGTTCAATGAAGTTAATCAAGGGGCGGCGCCAGAGGTTTATCGTCCTTACGCTCATTGTCTTTGTGAGTCTGTTATCATCGGTTAAACCAACCACGATTTTTCCCTAACGATTCGCCCTATCGGACCGTAACGCTGACTTTGGTCGGACTTAATCTGAAACGGAGCTATGCGGAGCGCAAGTTTATCTGTCAAAGCTGTGTGTTGGGCTAGTTGGTATTGGTCTTGGGTTGCCAAAGGCATGGTAGCGCTTTTTTGGACGAGGACAAAAGAAAGAAAGACAAGACAAGACGTGTCTGTCTTGTCTTTCTTTCTTTTGTCCTCGTCCAAAAAAGCGCTACCATGCCTTTGGCAACCCAAGTTTATCTGCTTCGTTTGCTGGGGTTGTGGTGACGTCAGAAAGGCGGCGAGCTCTGATTGGCTCCGTTTGAAAGAATAGTGGGTAGACCACAAAGCAAGCTGCCTTTGAGGTCTACCCACTTTTCTTACTTTATATGTATATATATAACAGCGTAGGAAACTCGGGGCGTGGCCTATTCAACACTTCTCGCTTTCTGATTGGTTCTTTTGCAATCTTATCGGCTAATGCAGCATTCTTATTGGCTGCGGCGTGATGTAATGAGATGCGCGGGGCTCGCCATGCCCGGCGCTCCTTAAACTGTCGCCGAGTATAGAGCGGGACGAGCGTTTCTTTCTGAGAAGACCACCTGGCGCCTACGAACGTACCCATCCACGAGAAATCTTCTCGTAGAAACTGTATACATTAGATTACCTCGAAACGCAAACGCCAGTTCGCGTCGAAAGGCGAAGGTATAGAAGTCGATCCGATGACCTCGCGGTCTCTCCAATGAGCGCTTACGCTGCGTATGGCAGACCCCAGCCTCCTTTGTGTGCGACGCTATCGAAGACAACGTGCGCCGAATTAGCTCGAGAACGCACTTCCTTTAGACAACCTCGGTTAACGAAAAAAAAAATTCTGAAGTTCCGTGCTTGCACCCGTTCTTGCCGGCAAACTGCGCATAATTATACTTTAGAGTTGAGGCGTAGTTTAACTTGCCTGCACACCGACCGCGCTCTATTATGCATTTAAATGGCGTTCAACCCCGCGTGTGACCAGGACCTTCAATACGAACCGCGTGTGTGACGGTAACTGCAGAGCTGACCTAGATCCCGCCGAATAAACCTTTCAAATAAACCTTCATTATGAGCTCGCCTCGGGTGGCCTGCGGGGTAATGAAAAAAAAAACGTTGAAGGCGTTTGAAGGAACAATTGTTTCCCGTGCACGATTCCCGGAGGTGTAGTGTCGTGCGGTAAGCGTATGGAAAGACGACCATCTCTCACGGTGTCTCGTAATGAACTGAATAAATACGACGTATATCAAGGAAAGAAAAGAAGAAAGAGGATAGTTTGCTGAAAGTAGCGATAGGTACTCTCAGCAATCTATCCTCGAAAACAACAACAACGCCGCTAATGCCCGAGTTCCACTAGAGCGACATAAAAAAACGACCAACAAGAACGAGCTTCCAACACATGCAGCTTGCTGGCAATGGTAGCTTTCGCAGGCGTTTAGTCGTTCGATGCTCCTGAAATAAGCATGAGTGATTGCAAGTCTGCCAAAGATACCCTCGCGTTCATGATGATCGTGTTTGAGCATAGCCTCTTTTATTCTACAAAGCCTGTAAAAATTGCGAAAGAATCTGGTTTGAGGCTTTTTTCGCTGTCGGTTGTTTCTGTTTGTCGCTCTGGTTGGACTCGGGTGTAGTACATCATACATACATACATGCACACATACATACAAACATACACACGTGCGTTACGTACATACATACATACATGCATGCATGCGCAAGTACGTACGTACATACATACATACATACATACAGAAATACATACAGACATGCGTACATACACACATGCGTACATACATATATACATACATACACACATACATGCGTACATACATACATACAGACAGACAGACAGACAGACATACTTACATACATACATACATACATACATACATGCATGCATGCATGCATGCGTACGTACGTGCATGCATGCCTACTTACGTACATACACACATACATACATACATACATGCATACATACATAAGTTTATTGCGTAATGAACATGTACATGAATTATCCAGGCCCGCAAAAGCACATGTGTGCATGTGGGCAGGGCACTGTTGCAATGGATAGGATGGTATTACTCTTACACAAAAAAAAACAACGTACAGCTGCAACGGAAAAAGAGTAGCACAAGTGACCGACGACCCGGAGCGGCAAAATCGCGACAGGCGGCGCTATTGTTCGTGAGCGCGCCGGTAACGAGAGTGGCAGTCACGTTTCATGTCTCAACGCGGGGGCGGCCGGCAGAAAGCAACCCATCTTAAAGCCCGCATTTTAAATCCTACGTTATCCTTCTACTCTCCGCCGGCCACCCCCGCGTCGAGACATGCAACATGACTGGCACTCTCGCTATCGGCGCGCTCAGGAACAATAGCGCGCCACGTGTCGCGATTTTGCCGCTCCGGTCATCGATCACTTGTGCTACTCTTTTTCCGTTGCAGCTGTACCAGCATGCTTTCGGCCTAAAGAAAAGAAAAAAAGTCTTTGTTAGATGTTACAAAAGTCAACAAGTTACAAACTCTGTAAATTTGAAACTTGGAAAATCACAAGATGCAAACACACAAAACAACGCACCAACTTAAAAAAACAAAACGACTAGAGGTTGCAAATTTGCTTAACCGGCAAAGTTATTGCACCATTCTCTCAGCTCTCTCTTAACAATCCTAAGTGAATGCAAATCCAAAAGTCGATCTGGCAACATGGTATAATAATCCGAAACATAAAAAAAGAAATCCGTACCCTTTTACCGTAGTTTTTGAAAACCCTTGGCAGAACAAAACATATTTTCATCGGGACGCCTTACTTTTTTTTACTGGCTGCTTAAACGTGTATTCGTAGTAATTGTGTACAAACATGCATATAGAGATACAAGTTGTCAACTGGCAAGATCCGTAGCGATCGTATCTTTAGGTCAGGGTGCGGCCATTGTCTGACGCTTGTGCCTTCACTCTATGACGAGTCTGTGACATTAGCGACTTTCAGGAAACCGCTTTCGCACATCCGATAAGGTACGATATCCACTGCGGTTCAAACTGCGCATGCGCAACCACAGAAGATTCGCGCATGCGCAGTTCGTACTGGAGGGCCCATCGTATACCTTATCGGACGTGCAAGAACGGTTCCCTAAAACTCCCTGTTAGTGAGAGAAAAACGGTATGCAGACGCGTTTTAATTATGTATGAAGCAAACATGTTTCAAACATGCCTCAGGCGTGCCCGCAGATATTTCTTCCATAATGTCATCGTCGAACACAGCGTCTTTTGTGTAATGTACACAGCGGGTTGAATGCGGCTAGAGGGAGTCGAGGCGGTAGTTGCGCGCTTTAGTCACGGACAGCATGACTGCTAGCACGAAAATGGGTAGGAAACTTACACTTAAAAATACATCCTAATTTAATGATTCTTTTCTCGGAATGTCGTCAAAGGCTGTGCCTATATGTCTTATATTTTTGTTGAGTGCGCTGATTTAAGGGTTTTCGAAAATGTCTGGGAAATTCATCAGTTAAAAGGTATATTGTTTAAAACTTTTTGAAGATTCTATCATACCGAGGTTTATTAATTTTTCTGAGACCCTTCGAGAGCAAACAATACGTCATCAACCTCGTCTCTGTGCGATGCGCGCTTTTCGCCGTAGAGATGTGGTCAGCGTCTGGTGAAACGTATACAGGTGGAATAGCGTTGTTCTAAGCCGTTCCGGTAGAACAGAGGCCCTAATCTAAACGGCAGGACCAAGCGGAACCCGTACATCGTCGCCTGCTGGGATTGGCCAGCTCAGCAACGTTGGCCAATCGCAGCTGTCGGTGATGTCGCTATCCTTTGGTTTCGCTTTGGTCCCGTAGTAGACCATACTCCGTTTCGCCGTAACTGCGAACGAAGCAGGAACTACAACAGCGAGCGCCACGCTTACGTTTGAGCGGATTTGTTGAGCACACGAGCTCATGCAGTGAAAGTGCCGTTCAAGGCGACCATTCGGGTTTTGTCTTCGCTCGCGTGCATTTATGATGAATCACTAGCATAGTTACCGCGAGTTTGTCGGTTCAATGCCCGCAAAGGTCCGAAACCCGGTCGCTTTATTATGTTTACAGAACGTTTCCCAACGCTCTAGAGTTCTGCATCTACACTGGCGTTCAAATCAGAACCCCGAACCAGATTCGTTCGCTTTCATCATCAAATGAGAGTGGGCAGCCGCCGCTGCCGCGCTCGCAACCGCCTCGCGAGTGTTATCCGCCAGAGTGATTGAGGCATTAGAAGCCGAAAGTAGGTTGGGTATGAAGAAAATAAATAAATTAATAAATGCTTTATTTTATTTTTTTTTCCCGATGAAATTTTTGTCGTGGGCCGGCTGCAAAGGTCTCTAGATGCAGGCCACTGACCCCGTCGCCCGGATGAATCCGAGCAGCGT
The DNA here is from genome assembly GCF_016920785.2 of Ixodes scapularis. NCBI lineage: Eukaryota > Metazoa > Arthropoda > Arachnida > Ixodida > Ixodidae > Ixodes > Ixodes scapularis. The sequence continues at coordinate 11,046,135 of NW_024609868.1, read as the reverse complement.
TGCCAGCGTCCGCCTCTGGATCTCCGTCGAGCCCTCGGGGCGGGTCCACTGCCGCAGGCTCGTCGGAATGGGGGCTTGGAATCAGAAGGTCTTGAGACCTCTGCTGCGTGGAGACCGTGCAGGTCCGGAGGAGGTGACCGTGTCTGGAGTCGGGAAGTCAGCACTTGGGGCACCTCAGGTTCGGTGGTGTATGAAGAAAATAAAAAAGTCTAGAGTTAAGTCACAGCCACTCGAGTGTGGTTCCCGCTCCGTTGTGAATTCCCGCCGAACGGCTGTCTTTGCGGGAGGAAACGAAAGTGCTCAGAGTAGCCGCAGTGCAGCATGCAGTCATCAAGCGGCCATTGTTGCCCGGCTGGGTCGTGTGGGTCGATGGTCGATGAGGTCTTCTCTCGTGCCAAGTCGAAGGAGTGCAGCTAAAGCTTCGTGATCGTACAGTACAACCTGTATATTTATATGTATATACTTCTGTTACAAACAATGTTCCTATCTCATCTTTATGTACAAAGTAGGGGATTCCTGGTTGAACCGTTATCGGATCAAGATCCCATCCGAAAATTCCCCTCTCTCGCCCGGGTACGGGCTTCTAATGGCACCGGCCTCCGTGCCATAGTGGCAAGAGTCGACCAATGGCTTCGTATTTTTTCACAAGCACGTGACGCTCACCGACCATTTGTCGACACCTGCATTTGTCAATCTCGTAACGGACCCGGCCTGACAGCACGAACGAGAACCGTAGGGACCGCCGTGCAGTGAGTTCCGCACCCCGGCGCCTTCGCCAAGACGCGATCGGTGCCGGAGCAGGCCCGCAGGAACGTAGCGAAAACCGTAACTAAAATAAAAACGCGTACGACAGCCACACGACCGGCTGAAAGTTCTCGGGAAAGACCCCTCACCCAACCAACGAATCCCCCCCCCCCCCCCCCTTTCCCTTAAGGATCGACCATCCTTACTCGGCCGTGGTTAGATTATAAAGGAAGAGGTCGATAAAAGACCTACTGACAACGTTGTCTGCTGCCTTGGCGGCTTTCCTCAATTGCCCACTCGACCTACACCACACGTACGCTTTGGAGTACCGGGTGTTCGGGAGAAAAAAAGAACCATGTTTTTCGGCTCACGTAAAAGGACTACGCATCGCAGAACACTCAAGCTTCGTGAGAATGGGACGTTAGCAGCTATAAGTTGGGCTACTACACTCTAAAGAATGTTTGTGCGTCTGCTTTCACGTACAACACTCGGAGAACCAATCACCGCAACTTACGGAGGCAGCTCAGCGAATGACAGTGCCGAAACATATGTTTAGACCAAAAAACGCAGTCTGAGTTGTGACATTAAGCAATGTAAAACGTCACGCTTGCATTGCTTAATGTCACAGCTGCGTTTTTTGGTCTAAACATATGTTTCGCCGTCGTCATTCGCTGAGCTGCCTCGGTAAGTTGCGGTGATTGGCTCTCCGAGTGTTGTGCGGGAAAGCAGACTCACGGGCTTTTTTTAGAGTGTAGCGGTGGTGATAGACCGCTAAAGTTTAAGAACATCACGTTACCTGGCTCAAAAGCTAAAAGAGGATGACGATATTTCTCTATGAACTGATGTTCACCTAAGCCTAAAATCGTCAAAACAAGAAAAAACATTGTGGGCGCCCGCCACAATAGATAACACAGCGGGTTGTATCTACATGGTCACCACTAGATGCATAGATCACTTGAACATCATAACTTACGTAAATAACTTCACTTACCACAAGGGGCCCCTCGCAGTCCAAGAGCACGAAAACCTCTAAGTGCGACACTCACCTTCGGAAAAACCATAGAATCCATGGAAACGTCTTATTAAAGCATACTCCTCAACAACTTCGCACCTAAGCAAAACGATTCATATCGCACGCATAATGCACGCATCACACATGCTGGCCTTCCCAGGTTTATTAAAATATTAAAAACAAGATTTAAGATTTTTCGTTATTTTGGCTTAAGAACAAAAAATTTGCTTTGATTAACGTACGTCAGGAATACGCTTCATAATTTCCTTTTGTAAAAAAAAATATATATAAAGTAGATTGAACGTGATCAAGAAGCTCCGTGTCTGCTTGTGTATTTATATGGTAACGCACAATCAATCTATGGATTCATATTTTTGTTTCATTAAGAAAGATGGTAGCTGGGACAGAAAGCTGCAGCAAGTACAGCTTGACGAAGGACCAGCTCCAAGATGACAATACAGGTTCATCATTTGCTTACCATGCCGTAGTTGTATACAGTTACATGTACACAGATGTACTGTTAGTTCCCAGCGCATAAAAGAGCAAAACACTATGTTAGAAAAATCCGATTACGTATGCAACTTCTGTCACAATAAATATTTTATGTGTAATAAATGAATAGTAGACATTCAGCTATTGGACATTCTCGATCGAACGGTGTTTCCAAATTTAGAAAGTCGTCGTCCTACATCAAATCAACAGAGGGTCGACGCCGTTCACTTCTGCCACGTGTTGCCAAACCGCAAGATGAGTCGCGGTCTTCGGTTAATCCCTTCGTGCAAGCCCGTGGACCCTAACGCTTCTGCGCTTGCTGATGAGCGAGACGCCGGAATGCAGCAGCGGAGCCGCAAGTAGGGCGAATTGGAAGTACCAAGCAGTGATTTCGGAATGGCGCCTCCGAGGCCCATAAATATCTTGGCTGGCGTTGTCGTAACTTAGGTCCTCTTCTCGGTAGAAGGCAGGCCAAATAAATAACTCCCCCGCTGTGAGCACGCGGTCAATGGACCGTGCCGGATTCAGGTGATCGCGAAAGGAGTCAAAACCGCCAGCGTCGATCAATTTTCTTTACTGCTGAGTGGTTACGTGGTCGTGCCCAGCCCTGACTATTTTTGTTTTCTGCCTGAGCTCGTGTGGATTTTAGTTCTGACCAGGAACGTTTTGCGAGATCTTCTCACGCGTAAATTATTGGTGCGTTCGGCGTCGCGAAAGCGAAAACAGATATCAATTTTTGACGATAAATTCGCCCGTCTGGCGCACTTAGAGAAAACTTACATGTTATTTTACCTTGGGTTATTAAAGCTCAGCTAAGACTGGCCTGCGCAAGCTTGCGGCTGAAGATATGCGATGGTCACCTACATAATATGATCAGTTCCGATTTTATACGTTTGAAAATCCCTTGATCAGTATAACAAAAAGCATTTGACGTACGGCACTCCAGAGGAAGTGTCTATAACCTTTAACGTAGTATTAAATGATATTCAAATCATTTACCTTGACATTGACTCGCATATATTAATTCGGGCTAAGAAACGAAATTTTCTTACGTTTTAGTCTTTCGGTCTTCTTGTCATCTCATTTAATGTTTTAAGTCTACAGCAGGTTATGGCGGGCGGCCTTTAGAGGTTAACTAGCGCATTTTGAAGTCTTTTGCATGTACACTTCAAGAAATATACTGGGAAAAGTGATTCTTAGCACTCCGTTAAGCCCGTATTTGGGCCTCGGGTTCAGCTGTGGTGTCGCCTCCCGTCGCCACCACGGAACATGTGGGGATTAGCCCGCATACACTGGTTTTCATTTACATTCAAAGTGAACATTGTGGCGGACTTTCGCCCTGTAACAAAAGCTTAATCTTTTCTTTAAGACGGGGGTGGAGATAATCTAACCAAAGTTTAATGAACAAAAATTTTCTGAAACTGGATGAGAGATTTCCAGTCTTACAAATGTAAAATGAAAAGTCCGGGCCGAAAGGCCCGATGCCCCAAAAAAATCCTCCTACCACCGCTGCCATGACCGAAAAGCGTTTTTCACGCCGGGTTAGGTTGTTGAATGCAACGTGTACCAACAGTAGCCGCCACGGTGCCTTCTGGAACGAGTCTTCGACTGGTGTGTTTAGCGTTTTATTCCGCCCATACATCAAAACTGGTCCCGAAGTGGCAACAAATAACGTCACAGAAGCCAGAGTGCCATGTTGTCGGATATATCGCGATTCTGGCGTTTGGTGCTAGAAGTCCAGGGAAAAAGCACGAGCGAACGCGAGTGTCGCTGTCGTCGCGGCGACCCAACTCCTGGCTGCCGAAGCTTCCGCGGTCTGTCAAGCTGGAGAGCGACCTGCAGCAGAACAGGCGTCTGCCACGTCGACCCCCGCTGCTGTTACACCGCCAGGGATCGCGGCCGGCGACAATACGACACTCGTATGACGTCACAAGGCGGAAATCGAGGGACCACTTTTGTTGACGAAATAAACACAGAAATCGGAGACGCGCGTTACAGGCACCATATAGTAACATCATTCCAAACAATTATCCCAATCTAACAGCGCTTATCAGATTCAAATTCAAATTCAAAATTATTTATCTTAAAAGAAAAAAATGAAATAAAACGCGATGGGTCGTGGGTTTTTTACCCGGCCGGCCGCGACCCGACTCCGATTAGACACACAAAGAAGAAACTGCGCGCATGCCGTCGGAGCTGGTTGCAACATCCAACGACTCGAAATATCCAACGAGACAAAACGTCCAACAGGCCGCATGACACCGGAGTCGGAACGTCCTAACGAGACAGAACCTCCGAATCTGTCGAGCCACTGTGTCGAATCATCCAACGAGTCGAAACATCCATCCCAGTCCAACGAGTCAATGCATCCATCTGAACGTCTACAACGTGTTCGACATTGTATAACCCGTGGCGCAGCCAAAAACTTTTAATGTAGGGGCGGGAAGGGGGGGGGGGGGGGCATTTCGGTTAGCAGTTTGAGGTAACACGATATATAGGGAGTGTGGAGTAATAAAATCATGCTGAACGAAAACTGCTTCACCTTATTACTACCGTGATACACGCAAGAGAATAAGAGTTCTAAAGTATGTTAATTTTAAATCGAATATATATTTTTACGAAGAGCCCCGAGTTGCACCGGTGCCGTCTTCACTTTGTCCTCATGATGCTCGGCGGACATTAGATAAGCTCAATGATTAACTAGAATCGGTTAATTAACTTTGTATATACTTGATTTATGGGTAACGTATCAGTTCAACTATTGACGGCAGTTATTCTAAAGCCGGAGTCACGCTGCTTATACATCATACAAAAGGCAGTTTGCATACAGATTCAAACGCGAGTCACCGCGAGATCCGTGCTTCGAATGCCGCATGGCAATGAGTTGATTGAGAAACTTGGCACGCGGCATTCGAACCACAGATATTGCGGTAATCTGTGTTGGCAGACTGCCTTCGTATGATGTGACAGCAGTGGGACCCCGGCTTTAGAGGCGAGACAAATACAAGAAATTTGCGAAAACGCAATACTTTTTTATTATTATTTGAGCAGTTTCTGCGTTTTTACCCCCAATTTTCAGATTTTGCGCAAAAAGAGCGCCGCAAGTCCTGCCCACAGTGACGCACAGAAGAGTGACCAAGCCATTCGAATCATGTTGTCACTATCTCTCCAGCGTGTCCTGCCGACGGCGCACTACCGACATATGGTGACGTTACGATTGAAACGACCGTCACTCTTTTAAGTGCCATTGTGGGCAGGACTTGCAGAAATCATTTTCAGAGAGTGATTTCTGTTTTTATCTTGCTTTTTTTTCATCTTGATTTTGTGTGTTAATTAACAGCCCTTACCTGCTCACGTTTCACAAACGTGATTTTTTTTGTTGCTTTTTTTATATATTTAGGGGTACTTTTTTTTAATCCATCGGTGTTGAAGGTTGTTTTTGTAAATAAATGAAACGCATCCAACTGCTCAGAGCACTGCAAAGCAAACGAGGTGTAGTATGATGAACAGAACACCGTCATACCAACTCATCATACAATTCGACAAAAACCCCGAGACTGGGACAAAAAGGGTCCCTTTTTGTCCCAATCTCGGGGTTTTTGTCGAAATGTTTAACCACCACCAGCTCGTTTGCGCCCTTACCTTTTGTTCATCATACAACTCGCCCAACTTGGGCGAGTTGCTATGTCATCGTACCAACTCGCCCAACTTACAACACTTCAGCGAAGTGTAGTATACTCTCAAAAGTAGCTGCTTGCAGCAAATTCAAACGGTACTGCTTTTTTTTTTTTAGAGGGAGGTTTTGGGGGGACAGGGGAGCTTTCTTGAGTATTTCAGCGCGTCCTTAATGCGCAAATATATTTTCACTTGGATTTGTGCTTACATACGGCAAAGAATGGGTGAGTACTTGATGTATGAATGAGGTTTCTTGGCAATGTTAGGTCACGGTTTCGATAGTGTGCCGTTTCTCATTTAACTTACTTGAGTGCTCTCTCTCTCTCTTCTAGCACAGATTCTCCTGAAATGTTTGGAAGAGGTCGACTTCAGTTTCGGCCGTCTAGGTCACTCTCAAGCCTGCGTGCACCGTAGTTGGTCACCTGCCTTAGCAATTTCTGCAGTGAGCCTGCCTGCAAAAGAAACTAAAGCACTAATCTAAAAAAAAAAAAAAAAAAAAAATTAGCAACAACTCAAGGTTTCAACAGACACAGCGAAAAAGAACGTCCATCCAAGTCAAAGCATCCAACGCATCAAAAGGTCCAACGAGTAAGAACGTCCAACGCGTCAAAAGGTCCAACGAATCAGAACATCCACGAAGGGATGGTTTGGCTCGGGGACGCTTTGACGCGTTGGATCATGGATGCTAAAGAAAGAAAGAAAACAAATGTTGTTTTTAAACAGTCTGGTTGGGACACGCGTGTCGAGAAATTAATTTTACGCGAAAAATGGGAAACGTTTTTTAGGGCAATATTGACGGCGCGAGACGCGATTTAGTCGGTAGCCATCTCCTCTCCACTTGTTTTCTCTCTCGGCATTTCGGGCGCGTGCAGGAGAGGTGCATCGGCTTGGCCATAACGTTGAGGCGGAGAGAGCGTATGACCATTCCGTGACGTCATGTACTTTGCGCGCAAAATAAATAAATCTCGCGCCGTCAATATTGCTGTAAAATTATTATTTTTTTGCGTAAAATTGATTTTTTGGCCTGCGTGTCCCAACCTAACTGTTCAAACTTTTTTTTTTTTTTCGAGAACCCTTTAATAGAGGGAATTGTCCGAGGTCAAAGAAACGCGTGACCTCGCCTAGGGAGTTCAAGAGCCGAGACTGCTCTGCACACGTAGGTGGCTGGCGGGTCGTCTACGCGCATGTCCCCTTGTCCAGGGAGCAGTAAGAAGCCCGTCGTTCCCAGAGAGGACGTTTCCAAAAGGCTTCGCGAGGGAGAAGGGCGGTGGGAGAAGCAAAGGCTATTCACATAGATCTCGCCTTCGCAAATGCAACAACGCAAGGCGGACGCCCGCAGCCAGCATAATTGGGATCACGTAGAAAGAGGGAAGTAAGCATTTCCACATTCTTAGTATGGTGCAACATATCATGTCGCAGATTACAACGAATATTGCAAATTATTATCAAGAAATACCGTTCATTGCCCTCTGGGAGCCCAATTGCTTTAAACACATATAGTGTTCCAACCAGGAGGAATATTTTTTTGCCTCTTTTAGAAAGTTTTTTTTTTTTTTATGTAAATTCTTTGGAATAAGGTTATCGCCCGCGGAGGGCGTCATGTGTCTGGGTATAATGATGGTTATCAAAATAATTAAATAAAATCAACTAACTCTTGAAATATTCTCCTATGCTCTCATATTCTAACTAGAGATTTGTTGGCCGTCGTAAAGGTACGCCATAACTGTGGCACGATTTCAAACAACTAACTTCTGCTTCCCGCTATTTCCTAGTAAATTCAAGCGCTGATGACATCGAGTTTGCAAAACTACAACGCCAAAGGACACTGAAAATATTGTGTAAAGGCCGTATTATGAAAGCTGTTGCTTCAATCTCTCCATTCCCTGTTTATTTAAGAAACCTGAAAGGGTTGTCTACGCATAATTAGTTTGTTTTCATGCTACTATCTGCGAGGGAATCTCGATACGACATCAAGAAACATTCAGGGTAAAACGCACGTTTGAAACGCAAAGAAAAAATGTTTCCTAACGTTAAGTCTTCATACATGCCAGACTTGTACGTAGTTAAACTACTCTACTCAAGTTACTGAACTACTTTTCTGAGTAGTTTAGTAACTTTCAATTACATTTTTTTTTCGGTAATTAGTATTTTACTTTAATTACTTTTTTGAGTAGCTTCTAGTCAAATTACAAATTAATTTCGAATTTTAGTTGTTGTTTTGCCTACCAACTAACATTCCTGCACAGAGGAGATAAGATGTTGGAAGATCAGCTGATATTTGCAAAGAGGGGGAAGGCGTAGGAAGGAACGGGGGGGGGGGGGGGGCGGCAAGAAAATAGTTTGGAGAGTCCTAAACCCCGCCGCAAAATTGTCACAACCCCCCCCCCCCCCCCCCCCCCGCCTAAAACAACACTGCTACGAGGCGCGGGGAGCGAACAGACACGACTCAAGAGAGGCCGAGTAACAGCGGGATTAGCGCCGAAGACTGGCGTTTCTCTGTGTCCCGAAGCTCAAGGAGACTTGACCCATTTTATAGAAACTCTCGCCCACTACAGGAGGTGCACACACTGCATCCTCACTCAAAGGGGGGAACAAAATGCAGCACCCGCTCTGAAACTCACCTGGTGCTCCCGTAGCTTGTGCTTTACTCGAAGAATCGCGTGCTAAAGGGCAACACAAAGATTACCTTTTTGCCCGTTGCCTTTCCTTTCAAAACTAAAATTATGCAGATCTTCAAAGATTCAAAGATCGTTCGAGAAACCTGTAGTAATTCCCCCAACGTTTTATAAAAAAAAAACAAAAAAACAAGCAGTGTTTGGAAGTACTCTATGTACATGGTACTTAAAGTAGTATTGTTTAGAAAAAATTGTATTTTACTTGAAATAAATTTTCTTAACATGTACTTGTATTTTCTGAGGAAAGTAAAACTCCCCACTTCGGTGTACATTCCCCGAATTTGAAAACAAAAAAATGCGGTATCGTCGTGAGTAAACGCGCTCTTTCGAGACGCAATCTGGTCATTTCTCTGAGTGAAGTAATGGCGGCTGTAAGACCGATGGAAATAAGTACCTTATAAGTTGATTGTGTCAAATAGCTCGTCAGCGAGAGTAAAACAACAACTTTGCAGTGACTTGATTTTATACAATCTTTGCTGCCATTTCCGTAAAAAAGCTGATGCACCTCCGATTAGTCCTGGAGCACATACCAGTTAAAAAACACTGTAGAGGAAATGAAAGGGCATCATGAAAGATTATGTTAAAAGTGCTTGTACTTTACCTTGAAAAATATTGTATTTATATACGTTACTTGAAGCACACTGCACCCGGTGTACTTACTACTTCACTTGAAGTACATTACCTCTCATTTACGTTGTACTTTACTTCAAGTACTTTTTGGATGTACCTTACGCAACACTGTAAACAAGCGAACACTGTCTAAAAATCAAGCTCAGACAGTGCTAAACCTCAAAGTAGAAATGACATATTCGCGGTAAATCATTGACCAAACAAACAAGAAAGTACAAAACAAATAGGCACACAGAAGCAGAACCAGCTAATAAAGCATTACTGTGAAAAAAACAAAAAAACATGCCGATTCATATTTGGCTAGCACAATTTCGCTACCGGATCCAAACCTCTGTACTTTTTTTTTACCATAAAATAACATATAAAAGTAACTTCAAAAACAATTCGCTAATTTTTAGGTAATTAGCAATTTTCTCAATTACTTTCTATTCGAGTAATTTCTACTCTACTCAAATTGCTTTTGACGTCAATAGTAAGTAACTTAACCTAATTACTTTTCTTAGTAATTTGTACATGTCTTATACATACACAAAGCACCCGGAGAATTTACACGTGTGTCCGCTTTAAATATACACGACGTTTCTCAACTCCAAAGGAAGATGTCGTATGTTTTGTGCGCGCATTCAGAACGATATTCCTAGGCGCACTAGTCGAAAAAACGTTTCGAAATGTTAGTAAACGTATTGATTCGCTTCGCAGCAAAGACTTCTCAAAACCTTGCTGGTGGGCCTTTGGTTGCAAGTTTTTATGGTTTGTTCTCAACAAACAACGCGTCAATGTATTCAAAGACCGGTAAGACACATGCAGGAACATTTCGTGCTACCAAGTCTGTGAAGCAGTACGTGGGATGGTTGAAAAGGGCATGGAAGAATTCGGGTTTGCACGCTTCCCTTTCGAGGAAACAGATCGATTATATAAAGAGCTGCATGCTCGCATACACTGTGGGCGTCTGATTGCCGAGAACGCCTTTTTAGGATAACAAAAAAGGCGCGAGTTCTTGCGTGCGTTTTCAATGGGTTACCTAAATGCCAATGGTATGCAGGGTTTTCTTTGTTTTGTTTAAAGGTAAACAAACTTGTTTTAAAAAAGCCGTGAAAGCTACACTAATTCGGTTTGTGCAGGTGAGTTATACGGCCCGGGGAACAAAGTAAAGGGGAACGAATCGTAACGATCAGTCGGCTAATTAAGGAAAATTTGTTAGTTAGCTTTTAAATGACTGAAAATAAATCAGTAATTTTTCAGAAAGACTTTGAGTGCGTGAGAAGCGTAGTATAGTGCACTAAAGTTACCACTCGTGAAGCACAAGCAAGGCTACCAGTGCGATAACGGGCCCACACGATTTTTTTCGTTTCTTATCATAACGCCAGCCTTCTACCTGTTGTAATCGCAAGTAATATGATTGTGCTTCTCGAAATACGTAGACAGGGAGGTATAAACGACGTTTCGGGCGGACGCCCTTCTTTAAGTGGTACCTTTAGCGCACTACTACGCTTCCCACGCGCTCAGTCTTTCTAAAAATGATTGATTTATTGGTTTATGATGACGCTCCGCGAGTTTCTAATTAGAACCAGATGTCTACTTTTACTAATTAAAGATTTAGTTAATACATTTTACTTAATTACATAACTGATCGTTTTGATTAGCCCCGTAAACCATCTACCCCTGGCCGCATATAACTTACCGGCACAAACCGGTTAAATTATACGGCTTTCACGGCCTTTCTTACCCAGATCTGTTAAACTTTAAAAAAAAACAACGCCCTGTATTTAAGCCGTTTAGGTTTCAAAACCCTATGTGTGTATTTCGAAACCGCTTAATGCTAAGGATGTATTGCAAAACCTCTGCACATGTATTTCAAAACCGCCCATGTTATGATAGTCCGCAGCAGCCTCAGGCTCCGAGTTTAACTGGGTACGAAGAATCAAGAAAACTGTGTAACTAATCGCTACGTGATGCAAATATAGCAAAACTCTCGACTTAGTAAACTAGTAAGAGCGGACCGGAACGCTGTGATTTATCCTGAAACACCAACTGGCACGGGAGAGCTCGGGCATGAACGCAACAATAATTATAATTGGGGTCAATTTATACAGCGAGTATTTGGTCAGCAAAATACACGCTGTAGCAATTTAGCCAGTGTGAACGCAAAACGAGCATATTCACGTTTTAAAACAAAGACACTACAAAGTTGCGATTTTTTTAACGATTTGTTTTATGCCAAGCATGCTTTCTTACGAGCCGAGAACCTATGAATAAGCGCGGTAAAAAAAAATCGTTTTATATACAAGATAATTCAATAAGTTAAATTGTGAAGATCTATCAATATATCGTAATGCTCCAACGAGCGTTCCAGAAACAGCAGTGTGCTGGTGGATGCACAGAGATCATTTCCGAGGAATATGAAGTGACGTAATTGGTTGTATATTTTAATGGTAATATAACCACAATTCTAGGAGCGTTCCATGAAACGCTTACGGTTACACTTGCTTTGATAGTCAAGCAAACGACCCCATACTTTCCCCATTTGATTCCCACCTTGGGTTTCCGAATAAGCGCAAACCAACCGAGTCGTAAGATCTTTTCCGCAATTCAGTGCCATCTGATGGCTCAAATGGCAGTTTAACTTTTACCGTACTAATGGCGACAATGAACCTGTAGTCTGCAGTATTTGACCGGGCACCGTCACTTTCGCAAGTCACAAGGAAACGAGAATGTGCGCTTCACTGTACAGTCCCCGTATGCTGGAACGCAAACTAAATGATGTAGAAAACTGCATCGAGCACTGATTGGCTATTCTCTCGGGTCACGTGACATGACGTTGAAGCGTAGTTTTTTCCTATGCAGTTCGAGCTATGCTCGTAAAATGATGCAGTTGGCGGTGACGTCTAAATGTCGTCACGATGAACTTTGACGATGCAGTTAACTAAGTGGTCGAGACGAAGCCAGAGATCAATCTGCATCGTAAAAGATGGCGACCCTAACATATGCATCTTTACTGTTGGGTTCGCCAGCGGATCGAGTTTTTAGAGATCACCGGGATGCTTTCGAGACGAGCGATGCGAGTTTGTGCCTGAATGCCGGCTGACCAAAGGGGTGACTCGCCGGCTGTGTGACCAGCTTCGCGGAAAGCTCCGGCGTTGTCGTGAAGAGCCCCGTGTGCTGGCGGTCGAACGACAAGTCCTCGCAGCTCTACGCTTTTACGCCGCTGGCGGCTTCCAGGGAACCGTCGGGAGCGACGAAAACTTGGTGTTCTCCAGTGCTCTGTGAGTCGCGTACTTGGTGATGTCACCAACGCTATCATCGATTGCCTCGGATCGAAGTGGCTGTGTTTCCAACAAACTCAAGCAGGGTAGGCGCTCACAAAAAGGAAGTTCTTCGAGCGATGCAAGTTCAGAGGCGTTATCGATAAATATTCTAAATACCCTTACACGATTTAGAACGATTGTGTTTTCATTTCAGTGCACCCCATATAAGCGATTTGGCTGAGCGAAAAGCCAAGCAAGCAACGGTAACAGACTTAAGTTGAGCTAGTTCGTTCATACTTCAGGTAGAGAGAAAGAGAAATATGCTTTATTTTAAAGCACCTACTTCAGATAAGGCTAGCTGAACTAGAATAAACATACATATAAAGAAAAGACCACACACACCGTGGGACAAACAACTGATTTTCTTTTTTTTCCTCTTCTACCACGAACCCAACTAGAGGGAAATATTCCCTTTTCTTCTTTTCTGCTTCCTACTTCACCGAAAATTTAACCCCCGAAGGAACATTTTTTCTTTCTCTTGCAGCACGAGAGAAGTTGCACTAACGCAGTCAAACATAGTCAAAACGTAAAATTGTCATTAGTTGTTTATACAGCAATAGGTTAGTCTGCCTGAACATGGCGACATTGTTACCCACTGTAGATAAGCAATTTAGCCAGTGCAGTACGACTGCTAGCCCGGGGTCTTTAACGTGCATCACGCAGTAGTGATACACGACCGCACGCCGGTACGATGCTCATCCAGATCGAAACGGGCAGGGGCGGGGGGATTGAGCCCAGGATCCCGGGGTTCTGCTGCGCCAGCTTTTGCTTCACGTGCTCCGAGCTGGTGTGCGCTAGCCCACTCGGCGATTCTCCGAAATTCCCTGTAGGGAAAAATAAAATGATGTAGTTTCAACTCAATCATCACTGTTCGGCGACGTCACCGGACACGTCACGGTGCAGTTCTCTTCCGATGTAGTTTGTTGGCGATGGAGATTAGGCTCCTCCCACCGGCGACGTCACGATGCAGTTTCTCCACCGCTTTTTCCAGCATAGACAGACTGTTCATTCTCGATCACTCTCAGTGTCGATGTCCACAAATATGCCACCAGTCAGAACGAAGCGCCAACCCACACAGACGCCTTGATAAAGTTCTACATATTGCCGCCCGCAGGGCCAAGCAAGCACGCTCAGTCGCGTGCTTCTAGAAGATTCGCGTTCATTCTCGCACCAGACGTAACTTTCCCCCTGCTTTCTTGTTTCAGAAAGTGGCCGTTCATTCTCGCCCCGAGCCCGCGACGCTGGAAGCGTCTTTGCCGAACATTCCAGATGCAGACGCGCTCTTGATAAGAAGCGGCCCGCGACCTTGCCGAGTCAGTCTCGCTCTCACTCTCTGTTACGCCGTCGAAACGCTGCCCGCTTTTCTGCTGCCTCGACGCACTTTTTTTACTTATTTTGTTTGGCACAAGTTCGCCTATTAAACCTTTATTTTTCAGTTCACTGTTCGTCTTCTTGTCACCTTCGTTCATGACAATATCAAGGGGCTTTGAAACCGATCGTGGGCTATTAACAGATTAACCGGGCCCTAGTTAGAAATGAATGTTTACGCAGCTCTTGCCTTCAATGCATTGTGATAACGTCTCTAATGTATAGGCCTCGAAGCATCCGCTTAGGAGCGTTTCCGACCTCTTTCTTCATCAGTAAACAAAGGGCCGCCATTAGTTAGACAGATACGCCATTTTTCAAAAGATAATACTGACCAAAATGACGAGACCGAATTCGGAAAGGATCTATCTATTTTCGGGTTCCGGTTGCATTTTTCTGCTGAGACTCACGGGCTCAAATCTCCAACTGCCCGTGTGTTCAACCAATAAACGATGCGAGCCACATAATGTTAGAGTGGGAACAATGCCTTATATTTTTCCTTGTGTTCCACCGAACATCGGCCACAATATTGCTTCGAAAACCACTCATCAAGCGCAAAAAAATTGACGTCGCAGTAGCCACGGCCGAGGGGATAATTTATTGAGGTTCTATCCTATTTCCTAATTAAAATATTAGTTGATTTTGCATTTTTAATTTTTTATAGTAAATATTGTATGACTTCAATTAGCACCTTGTTGAGCGTTGTTTAAATTTAATAAATCAGTAGATCTTTGAAAAATCCATGGGGAGCATCCGAACACGGGCGCCGAATATATCTAAAATTGACGATTTGGTGTTTTTTCCAGAAGTGTAATATTTAAGAATGTGTGTTTTGCTTACTTATTAAAACATTAACTATGCTAACGTTTTTGTTTATTTATTTGCAGAAACAGCACGCAGCGCCGAAGGGTATAGCAAGCAAAGCTACAGTACTATTAGTGCAAAAATAACTCGCTGCTGGAACATGAAGAGGTAACAAATAAATAAAAGCTGGTAATAATCACTAACCTACGTTTAAAAAAAACTATGAAAGCTCGTACTAAAGCTTAATTTTCACGACGGTTCTCCCCTCCAATAAATAGACCTTTGACCCTGACTAACATTGTATCAATCTTATTTTTCTTCGATGAGTACTCTTTACACCCAAAATTTGGCCAGTATTCAGTGAAATATCCTGTACCACAAATAAAAACAACGTCTTAGATGATAATGCAATTAAATGCAAAGGTGCAAGCGAGCTGGACAAGAATGACGAAAAAATCCCCAGAGAAGGAGATTGGAAATTTGTGTTTGTCCTTTGTCCCCCTTGCTTCCCTTCTCCAGAGATTATTTTCGTCGAACGACTTAGACCCTTTTCAAAGGACCGCGCCAATGCCTGTCCGCCATTGCTTCCTCACATGCTCTGAGCATGTATTGGACATGAGTGCTGACGTCAGCGTTCGGCGAAGGCTCAGATCCAATCACGCGCTTCGTCTCCAAGCAATGGCGACTGCCAATGTTGCTCGATGGCTTTTTGAATAGTGTCTAACTCTTTCCAAATCAGTCGACCAGAGTACTTCTCCAGCTACTCAGAAAATCAAAGGCCAACTAGGGTTTAGATGCTAGTCCAATGTCGAACTTTTGTTGTATGGCGAGACTGGTTCACTCTATAGGTAAGAAATTTAGCTGGTGTTCTACAACTGCTAGCCTAATGGTCTTCAACGTGCATCACGGGGTAGTGATATGCCGGGACGATACTCATTTAAATCGAAACAGTCGGGGATGGGAATAAAACTCCAGAAGCTCATAAAAAAGGCATTAATAACGTTCGTGACTTTGGCTATCTTTTTTCTTAAAGCTGGCAGTAATACATTAGGTAAGACCAATTAAACGCCCCTTGCGTTCATTGTTAACCCAAACATGACATCTGCGCTTTTTTTGCATTTTACTTTGAAATGGTGTTGGCGGCATCAAGATTCTAATTTACAAATTAGGTTGGTATCTCAACTGAACACTTTTCAATACTGCAGTGGTTTTGATGACAGCAAGTCTTTCAATACTTAAAAAATAACAGATATAACCGGCCATGGTTCGTTTGCGCCAACGTTACTAAAACACTCAGTTGGGAAACTCCCGTAGAGACAGCTTTGCAAAAGTGGCCCTAAACTGTCTCCGAGCACCGAGCTTATGACGAACACAACGCCACCATTTCTCCCGCAGCGGCCACGCGACAAACTGCACGTGACTTCTAATTTGGCTTCAAGAACAGATACAGCGGTATAGGTTACAGGGGTGCCACTCCCGTCTCCCCGGCGGACGCGCCACGTTGAGCTACCGAAGTTAAAATGCACCTAGGGCGGGACGTGCTACCTGAAAGGTCCGCTGAGGCATGGTTGTATAAAAACAATATTAATTGTGCCGCAAAACCCTGCAAACTAAAGATTTTAAAAACATAACGCGCCCCTCTTTTGGTACTAAACTCCAATAAATTTCATACAAAAAAGAGTCTTTTTCGTTTGTTTTTACGCAAAAACAGGCTTTCAAAAAGCTCAAGGTGACCACAGTACAGACAAACGATAAAGAGTGGTGCTGTTGTCGCATTTAGCTCGGTCTCGGTGGACGCCAGCGGCCCAGGTTTCGACGGCGAGTTTCCCAACTGAGTGTTTTAGTAACGTTGGTTTGCGCTGACTGTGTCGCGGAATGTATTATCGGGAACATCGTGAGCGGGAACATTGGAGCACGTGCCCTAGAGGCAGACATGTACAAATTACTCAAAAAAGGTAGTTAAGTTAAGTTACTGAGTATCGACGCCAAAAGTAATTGGAGTAGAGTAGAAATTACGCATTTGTAATAGTAATTAAGTAAACTACTAACTACTCTAAAAAGTAGCGAGTTACTTTGAAGTTACTTTCGAAGTTACTTTTCTATATTTTTGTGGTAGCAAAATGAACAGCAGTTTTGATCAATGAAAAGCCCTGCGAGCCTAAAATAAATGCAGTCTATTTATAGCTTGCGTTTGCGCCAAAATAATTTATTCGCTCGCAGAAGCAATTGACTTTCAAAGTTCTTGATAGGAGAGTTTTCCCCTTTTCCTTTTAAAGACGTCCCCAGCCGAGGTAAATAGACGTTCCAATGTGGCACTGAATAGAACGGCAGCGTTGAATTTGAGAACAGGCTGTGCAGGGTCGAGTAAGCAAGTGTCGGCATCTTAGGTGTCTATGACGAAACATGTGAGGTTTGCCTCGGGTAGAGGGTCTTTTATAACAAACCTTCCTACTTTTTTCTTTTTTCTTCGTCAAGTTGAGATTGTTATGACTGGCCCCTCTTTGTTCCGACGTCGTTCTGAGAGTACGCTGAGCGAGTGCACCAGACCGTCAAGGGTTCAAGTCTCGCGCCACGGCGATGAGATCATCAGGACGACTGCGTGTCCCGTTGTAGTGCTAGTGCTACGCTACTGAAAAAAGAAATGTTTTGGTTTAACAGGAGGTGAACCGAAGTATACTTCACCGCTGACGCCGGGTCCAACAAAAGGATCTCCCAAGGGTAACTCGCAATCCTCGCCGGCGACTACAATATTCCGTCGCGCCTGACGCGCCTGACAAGTAAATCGTTTTTAACAAAGAGGAGGTCTCCCAGCCCCAGGCATGGATGGTCGGAAGGACACGAAGGATTACGTGAACAAGCATCGTCGCTCGTATACAGTTACAGCTGGAAGCGGGAACGTGCTCCCATGAACGGATTATCCGTGCCAGGGTTTGTGCGCGGGGAAGTCCGGCTTTGCAAAGGCGTATGCGCCGACAACAAGGCGACCATGGGAACAGGCGCCCAGCTGCGAGGTCATTCCAGTGGCGCCTCCCGTGGAACCTACCGCTTGAGTCAGAACTCTCTAAAGACAGACAACAACTCTCGGAGTGTCCCCGTCTTTCACGGTTACAGCTGGAAACCCGGCGCCTGCGTGCCTTACCGGATTAGGTCAATACCCGACCAAGGCTTGTTAAGCATCTCTTCCTGCGTTCGTGCGTGCCGGCATTATGTTTTGGCTGCTCGTCGCCACCTTGACCCAAGGACGCCTTCCCGAACAAGGGGGCCCCTTGTTAGGGAATGCCACCTCATCTGCCGGCGTCTTATTCATTTCTGCGCTCAAACTTTCGTGATGGGCAAAATTAGCACTATATAATTTCGAAAGTAGTTAGTAATTTGAGTAGAAGTTACCTGAAAAAAGTAGTTAAATTAAACTACTAATTACCCAAATCAAGTTGTAATTGAAAGTTACCAAGTTACTCGAAAAAGTAGTTAAACTACAGTAGTTTGAGTAGAGTAGTTGAACTACGTCCAAGTCTGCCTAGAGGTAACGCAGCATGTATCGAAGGCCGTGCGCTTCGGTGATCCCGCTCATACTGTTCGCGATAACACAGTGTGTACTTTGTGCATTTGGAATAGTGTTTTTTTTTTTTAATAGTATTAGGCAGATGCCGTATTTCCTCGAGTAATAGCCGCACTTCTTGTGCACAGGGACCTTGCGTCTACTTTCCTGCAGAGCACCCATGCATCCAATCATCGCGTTCTGCATAAAAACTTCGCGGACTAACGAGGTCAAGAACACGATTCTCCGTAAAAATGTGATCTTATCCGACGGCATTTTTAAGTGAACACGCTATATCTCTGTCCCGTAAATCGTTGCCTTTTTTCTGCCGATCGCGGTGATTCGCTATCGCCGGGCTCCGCGAGAGAACATACCCACTAGTCTTGTTTAGAAACAGCGCGTCTATTACTGGAGCGGATACGTTATGCATTTTTTTTTTTTTTTTTTACGAATTTTAGCGCCTATATGTATTAGCAGCGTTTGCTTACGTAGATCAGTTCACGTACGTACCACAGGGGACTGATTGTCTTTCTTTCGAGGCCAAGTGAAAGGCGAGTCTGCATGTCTGTGTATTTCGCCCGTTATGAAGCGGCCAACAGCTGATTCAAGGAGTAAACATCTACGTACACCCGTGAGCGATATGAAGGGGAACAGCCCTCTTCTTGTTTTTGACACTCCTGCAAGTTTTGGAACAAGCTCTGTTCCAGAAGAGGGCTCGAACGCAAAGTTTAGACCCCCCGAAGCCTCGTATCATTTGAGACGTTGAGAGTTAACATAGCTTTAGGGAGCCGTAAAACAGGCAAGAAACCAGGTAAGGTGTTCACCTTCATATTGCCGGCGGGTGTGCAATAACTACAGCTGTTTAGATTTCCACATAAGAAGAAGCCAAAGAAAGGGATTCCAAATTACTAGATGGCAACTTTCGACTCAGAAAGCAATCAGTACGAGCGTTTTCGGTTGCCTCCCGGAGAGAACAAAACCACCGTGGAAAAATTGGGGCAGGTCTGCTCGCTGCCTAAAGGCCCTATGTCACAAACGTGCGGGACGAGTAGCGGCCGTTCCGTTCGGTAAACAAACAAACACCCTGAATAAACAATGCGAGGAAGAGCGTAAACTGCGAGCAGTTTCATCAATTATTCTCTGAACGAACTTCGCGGAACTTCAAAGTACTAATGAGAAATCATAAAAAGCCATTACGTCGCAGCGTGCTTCCTGCGGTCACGTTGAAGCAATGCGACTCGCAATCCAGTGGATTGAAGGAATCGGCCTGATTGCGCTCTGCCAATGAGCGCCGGAACGGCGACGCCCTGAAAGACTTCCAGTGACCGTGACGCCAGAAGTTCCCAGCTCTCCCCGTAGTTGCTTCCAGAGCTTCGAGCTTGAAGTGGCATCTTGGTGACAGCATCAAGAAGGAAGTCATTATTCAAACTGGAACGCCACCTCGTCGGCAAAATTGTTTCCTCTCGGAAATGGGGACGTCTCTTGGTAAAGCTGGCTTGCCTGATAACGTGGTAAGCATCCCGGTTGGACACCATTCATGGTGAACATGTAAAGCATGGTGTTGTTGTTGTTGCTGTTGCTATTGTTGTTGTTTCTGCTGTTGCTGTTGTTGTTGTCGTTGTTGTTTTCGACACTACTCGGGACGACAAGGTTGGGTAAAGATAGAGCTACTATATAGTCATTGACAGCCTGAATCCGGGTTCACACTGCTCATACATTATACAAAAGACAGTCTGCATACGCGGGTCACGGCAATATGCGTGGTCCGAATGCCGCGTGCCCGAATTTTCTCCTCGAACTCATTGACATGTGGCATTCAAAGCACGGATCTCGCGGTGAATCACATTTGAATTTGTGTGCAGACTGTTTTTTGTATAATGTATAGACCTTTTTTATGGCAAACGCCGCCAGGTGGGACTCCAATCTTTGACGTCCCAGATAACTTTCGGTTAAAAAGAATGAACAAAGGCCAGCTTAATAACGCTGCTTGAAATGCAGATGAAACGTTGAACCACTAATTCTCCAGATGAACGCCAAAAGAACGAAGGAGTGCGAGATCTGTTAAGACATTTCGAGTATTCTTGTAAACCAACTTGCCTCCTCCAAGATATTATTGTACAGCCGAAGGCCCTCGTTAAATCTCCAACTTTGTTGTCCGTGTAGCATTTATGCTTTCTAACACTGCTGGCATAAGCAAGCTCGAAAGGCTTGCAAAAACGGTGCGACCTGAAGTCGCTTGGGACGCAAGCGGCAGTTCATGTTTGTAAACAGCAAAAGGGTCTATAGCAATGTGACCCCGGCTTTAATCCGCAGTTAGACTACCCATACAAAAGGCACTGTGTTCTTTGCAGACATGATGACAGGATTGTTTGCGGACATGCCTCGCACATCTGCGGAGCATGTTTGCTTCATATAATGTTTGCCTCGAACATGTGTGCGGGCGGTGTTCGTACGACCAATGTCGGTGTTCGTATGACCATTACGATTGTCATAGCAGAAAGAAAGACGGATCAGGCAGCGTCTGCACACTGCCGTTTGTATAATGTATTAGCATTGTGGCCGCGAGGCGTTGCTTACTATGTTACCGTTTCTTGCTTTGAGATCCGTTTTTTTCGGCTTTCTTATTCCGTACTCTCATGGGCTGCCAATGGAAAACAAAAGTCCCGCGGGACTGGCCTCGAGCCTGCGCTTTTTAGGCTGGGACTAGAGATAAGCCACGACTTAAAGTACACGACACCTCGGCCGTCTTGATGTTTGAAGGGAATCTCTGCCAGTTATCTGAAACCTTATCTCAAATTGTAGAGAACGGTTCTCTGCTCTTGAGAACGGTTAAAAACCGTCCGCAAATGGGCGAAACGATCTCGACTGAGCTTCCTGCCAGCTTATCCATAGTTCAGGAAGTTATACATTTCTCGATCGTATCGATCGTCGAATGTGCCCGCTCTGTGCACCAAGATGGCTGCGCCCACGTGAAAATCGAAAAGTGGTAAGCGGACACTGAGTGTTGAGGCGGCTAAGGTAATACTATTTCACGTTCTGGTCGGCACGGAATCTTCGGGTAAGCATTGAACTCGATTGAACCATGGGGGTCCCTCTTCTGTCCCGATACGTGTGCTTCTTTCGGCTGGGTTACGGCGACCATTGGCGACAGACGTCTTACTTGACACTGAAAGAAAGACTTGCACGGTACGCATTGCAAGTAGGAAAATGATTTGTAATGCATTAACTTTTAATGCGAAAGCATTAACTGTCCCATGGTGCGAACCGGCGGTATCAGCTTTTAAGTCGCGCCAAATGACACCTAAATTCCCCTGTCCCGGGAGTAAAGCCTGTAGTCTATAGCAGCGAATTGATGAATAAACTCCCATCGGCTGGCGCGCGGCATAGTTCCAAGAAACGCCACCCCACAGAGAAGCCCTCCCCTTGACGCTCCGTCCCGGCCGCCCGTAAGAGGGACAGGGTGGCCGGGCTCTGCACAGATGTCGGCCACAGAGCCCGCCCGGGCAGCCTCCGCAGCTTGTAGGAATACGCTACGTATACAAATGCTTTCGCATTCCTACACGTTAGCTATCTTAAGTGTCTGTGTTTTTCAATTAATTGTGTTACCTTTTTTTTTTATTACGTATTAAGCACATAAACGGATCTCATTCCTTTTTTAAGTATACAAATTGATAACAACTCTTACCATTTCTAGATCCCCCCTTATCCTTTTCTTAATGTGTTATATGGGTGGCACCTAATAATTGTCGGTACCCAGCCAGGGACGGAAGTCGATACGCCGAATGCAAGCCGAATGCAAGCCGAACAGTGACGTGGCGCTCGTCTGCTCACTGATTAGACACCAGTGTCGGCCGAACGTCTTCCTCGCGTCCATCCGTGTTACTACCGGAGCGTGGGAAACATCATGTGTTCAGCCGCAGAGCGGTGCTTTGCGCCGTGAAACGAGCGCGCTCCGGGATTTCACAGAGAATGGGGAATGGGCGCAAGAAAGAGCGGAAGCAACGCCAGCAACGGGTTCAGCTATGTTCGAGTGCTTGGTTCTCTTTTTCGCCGCGAGCTGGGGCCCGAACTCTGCACGGCGCTGTCCCGTTTGTTCTGCTTTGCGCGGGCTCCATCTACCGTTCGCGCCATCCAGTCTCCACATGCGTACACATTTTCTCCACTCAAACATATCACATTTTTATGCTGTGTTTGCCGTACTACGTGCCTTTACCACGCTAATACGGCGAAGAGGCGTTTTTTTTTTTTTTCTTCATTTGTCTTTTATTGCAAACATCAAGCTTTGACACAACAGAGTTTATGACTGAAGGAGAGTGCGTCTCTCGCTGATAATTTTGATGTTCCGTGTATGTTTAGACTGGGGGGAATTAGCTCTTTGTCGGGTCATGTTGTCTCAGCCGTAGATTAGAAATTTTTTCAGATCAGTATCCACTGCTAGCCTGGGGTTTCTAACGCGCATCACACGGTAGTAATGCACTTCCGCACGCCGGTACAACACTTGTTTAGATTGAAACGAGCAGGGTTGGGTATTAAACCCGGGATTCCTTAGTTTTGCCTCGCTCACAAAGAATCGCTGGAGCTGACGTCAAAATGAAGGTGTATAATTAGGGCCTTAATAAAAAGAACAACGCGAAACACATGAGGACAAGACCACCGTTTTGTGTGTACGTGTTTCGTTTTTTTTTTGTTTTTTTCGTGTGCGTGTCTATTTGTGTTCCACTTTAATGTACCAACTACTCATCTGCATGCGTCGTCGCAGATTGCGCTTTGCGTACACTCAAAACTAGTGCCAGGAACTTGGCCGAACGTGGAGTCAGCCAATAAATTGACGAACGACCAGCCAAGCTGCTTCCATCCCCGTCACGTACCGTTTCTGCCAGAAGAAAACCTTAAGTCGGGGAGATCAGCGGGTAGATGACAGGAACCCGAGCCAGAAGGTTGAAGTGGAAGCAAGACTCACTAGACTCCCTTTCCTTCCAAAAGAAGTGATAACGCCAAATGAATGCCGAAACAACTTGTCCCGGCAAAAAAAAAAAAAAAAAAACGTTGCTATGGAATATTGCGCACGACAGGTATAACCAGAAACCATCCAGCCTGACTGGGTCACTCAACTTCTTTGTTTGCCAAACTACAATGAAGTGTGTTTTACGTCATTAGCGTGTTCTTTAATGAACTGCCACGTGGAATTGTGCAAATAAGACGTAAACAACCAAAAAACACGTGATTGAAGTTCCGAATATTGGGCACGAACTCTCTGCTCTGTCCGCCTCTGCTGCACGATGGAGAAAAAAAAAAGCGAAAACAACCCCGCCAAACTGAGTTTTTTAGGCCAGTTTTTCTCATCGCAGGCTTCACTCAAATATCTAAAACTTTCACACATTGCGATAAATTAAACAAGCACGCGTAATACGACAAGCCGTAATAATTATACTCGGAACTCAGGAGGAGGTAATAGGAGAAGCTACCGTTACCTTTGGAAATATATAATATCCAGTTACCTTTTGGAGCCATGTAATCGAGTAATTTGATCGAATACGTTTCGTCCGGAAGTACTAATTGTTTTGTATTCAGTTACTCTCATTTTGTGACGTCTGAAAGACTGACGAGGAGTTTAAATGAGGGACTACCAAAGCAAGCAAAGAAACTTTGAGAATGGTTTGTTGGTACCGAGACCACCTACCTGCCTTTCCCAATGGTAGTTTCTGCCCGTGGTTCTACGAATACTTCCTTTCGCCTCACGATGGAGCGTGATATACGCTACGAGCCTTCGTAGCCAATCAAATGTCGCGTGAATGTCACGTGACCGTCGGGTGGGGCGCTGCGACGCGCGGGCAGCGTGGTCATGCGATCCGGTCACAGAGCTGGATTCGTTGGGATGGTTGGTAACGCTCCGCTGCGTCCTGGAGCAAGGAACCGGGAAGCAAGCCGGTACCGTTATACAGCGACAGCTAAAATCACGTCTGCCTCCGCCCCCGTGACTTTTGTTGTCCAAATTAATTAACGTTCTTCAAAATGCTTTCCCTTAACAACGTTAGTGCAAAGCTCGCTTATATACGGTTCTGCCCCAAACGCCAGTTTTCGGGCGCTGAGACATAACTAATCCTTCCGGACAACCGGGGAATGAGGTCCCGTCTCCCAAAGTCCCAATTATGTCCGTCTGCACCTTGCGAAACGTAAACTTCCAACCCGTTCTTCTTTTTTTTTTTTTTTTTAGTTTTGACAATTACCAGGAGCTGCCGCAACGCTGGTGACGTAATCTCGCAGGGCACCCACCGACGCTGAAGGAAGGACCGCGCAGCTACGACAGGGCCCCGAGAGAATGAAACGCTGAATCCCTTTCAAAACACTGGAAAATAGCAACGTGACAAAATATTTGCACCGACTGGCGTCACTAGTCTACGCTTAATTATTTTCCCACTTTGGCCTGTCCCCGCGCCGTCCACCTGGCCGGTCTCGAACAGAATATTTCAAAGTAGTTTACTACCGTGTTTCTTTTTTTTTTTATTATTATTAATGTGTGTTTGTACGTGAATGTGCACGCGTAGTGCCACTAAATAACGCTTCAGAGTAACGACACTTCGCCGTATTGTGTCTTAAAATCATGGTTGCCAATTCTTTGAAGCTTTATCTGAAATCACAGGAAACGTTTTTCCGCCCGCCCCCTCCCCCCCCCCCCCCCCTTCCCCCCACAAATGTTTAAACAGTTCGCGACAGGCCAAAGCAATATTACCTGAGCTTCCTAACACCGAATCTAATGCTGAGGACGTCGCATTTTTAATCATGACGATCGGCAATTGTGTCTGCTCTGCACAAGCACCGAAATGGTGGCGCCCACAACAATGTCGGGGTACGGAGTGCCGATACTCTAAGCGCGGCTCATTTAGTCGCTTTATGCCCCCGTATTGAGATTTTTCTCCTTTCTGTAGCCTTCACTTTAAACATCGAATAAATATTTCGCGGCATAATTTAATTCGATTCAACATTTAATTTTCTCTGTGTCCTCCTGGAGGGTCTTCCAGACAAAAATAACTGCTATAACCGCCGTCGTCGCTACGATTTGATGGAACCAATCGAGCAGCTGCAAAAGTGCATCGTCACGGCCCTCGTCGCTTTAGTACGTTTGCCTCACCGACTAAACAAATCACTCACAGTAGCTGCGTCACATAACTGCGGTTTCTTTTTTTTTTTTTTTTTTTGTGCGTGATTGGTTGAGTTACTCTTGATTGCCTCCATGGCTGCTCCATGGTATACTGTAGCGACCTCTGCCGTCTGGGAGCTCGGTCGTTACATGGGCAGCAGCGAGACAAACATTTTTTCACTTTCTCTGACTCGTGCATTCTAACGATGCAGAAAAAAAAAAGCAAAACATAATACAAACAAAAAGTAATCCACGATATGTGAATTGGGGTCAATCAAAATACGCCACTCTCTTACAGAAGTTCTATCAGCGATTCCAACTTTTTTTTTTTTTTCCTAACGTTACGATTTCGCAACTTGGTGTCTTCACCCCCGGGTGTTGCGAACGTCCGAAGGGGTCACGGATGAAAGGCGCTATCTTCTGTTTGTGTGTTCTGACACACGGAGATGTGCGAGGCGAGCAAATCACGAAGCAGTCAAACTAGGTAGACCTTTTAACCCTGAGCCCTGAAGACAAGGAGGACAAACACTACACAGAGCCGTTTTCTCGTCACAACAGCCCAATTTTGATGCATCTGGATTTTGTTTTGTTTTTGTTTATGAGTGAGTACGTTGGAGGCTCTGTGATTGGAAAGAAAATGAAAGTAATTGTAAATATTTGGTTTTTTTTTTTGCAATACGCGCATCAGACCGTAACGGGTTGCGCAAGGCGGATCTGGAAGAGCGACTTTCGCAATAAAAATATAAAAAGAGTAAGACTGCCACACTGATCGCTCATGCGGAAATCTGAGTTCCTGAACCCATTTACTCTTTGTTTTTAATAAACTAGACCAAAGGCACGACGCCTCCGCTCTTTCCCACACGTTCCAGTCTCCCACTGAGTCCCGTTCCCGTGAACGGGGTCATCTAAATTTTTAATGGCGCTGAGGGAGGTCCCTGATTGGTCCCCGGACAAACTCGCAGCACGGTACGTTGTCACCCAACTGATTTCCTCGGACAGGAACCTTCAGCCTTGCACTTTCCGAAATTAAGTGTCATCTGTTGGCTGAAAAAGTTTTGCCGTACTTATGGCGGTAAAACAGTGTATTACACTGTATGTTTTTTTTGTTTTTATTTCTTCTTTTTAAATTTTAATTGTGACAAAGACACGACCTGACAAAACGAAGCGACAGCCAGCATAGACGCCTTTATAAAATCCTACGCATAAAAAAAAAAAAAAAATTTAAGCGGATTATGTGCCTCCAACGGATTGACTGGGCCTAATTTAGAAATAGACGCTCGCGCAGCCTTTGTACACAATTCGTGCTTCACATTGTATTGAAGTCTCAAACGTAAAGTCCTCGCGTTATTCACTTGGGAGCCTCTTCAAAATCTATCAGTAACCTAAGGCCCTCCCCCAAAGCCCTCCCGGATTGAGTACGTCACAGATGCCATTCATTGGATGATGATAGAGATCAGTGGCCAAACTAAATTTTGAATAGGGAATATTCTGGTTTATAAAAACGCAATTAAAAGTTCTTATTCTTGCGAAATTTTCATTGTCCTTCCATTCTATACATAGTTCTAAAAATATACTTCCATGTGTCTGGACTGATATAATTAGGGATTGGCGCGTCGTGTTCGAAGGTTAAAATACAGCCGAGTTGGCCCAAAATCGAAATATGTCTGTGTAGTTGCATCAAACTTACCGAAAATAGCCTTCTTGGTGCTCCAACCTTTCTTTACTAAGATGTGTAACGCCTTCCGCGCGTGCGCAAGAACTCTCTTCCACGAAATATGAGGCGCAGAATCGCGCCCAGAATCTTGAGTTCTGCAGCGCGAGGTTTCACTCTACGTGCTCCGAGATAGTATGCGCTAGACCACTAGGTGCTTAACAGCGTGTGACGCAGAGGTTTGTGTTGCCCGATATAACAACGTTACCGGTGCTTTCGTCAGACACTGCCGTTGAAAAGACGGGCATTTGTATAATGGCAACTCTCCGCACACTCGTACCTCTAGATTTATCAGATTGCCCCTCTACAGCGAAAACACATGTGGTCTATTTTCGAAGTGGACAAACACTACACATTGATGTTGAGGCTAGAATGGACTATGATGGTCACCTTTCTTTGATGGTGATTCGTTGTTCGGCCTTCTCATCGTCTACAATCTCGTGGGTTGCAGGGCGATAATACGAGAGTAGAAGAATTATTTTTTTTTGTTTCTAATCCTTGCTATAAAAATTATAATGAAACATTCATTCCGTGAACACGGAACTTTCCCCCCAATGTACAGTGCCCCTCAAACTTAACGCCGCCACTCGGTTACACTCGGTTACGCAAATATTGATCTATTGCATGCTACCCAAAGATAAATTGGTCGCTGCAGCTGCTCAAATACCTTCCCCTGGTTGGGTTCTTATCGGGGACGCGAATGTTCACCAAGTAGTTCGACCACTAGGTTCAGGAATAGCTCAACAAATGAATAAACCGGACGATCTAGTGGCGGCGTTAAGTTTGAGGGGCACTGTACATTGTCCGGCACTCTTAAGTCGAACACGACCTTCCCCCTTCTCTCTCTATCTCTCTCTCTTTCTTTCTCTCTATTTCTCTCTCTCTCTCTCTCTATCTGTCTCACTTTTTCTCTTTTGTATGTTGATCAGACAGTCTATTGATTGACGCCAAAGTGTACCTTCAAGTTTGGCGGCGCTTCAACTTGTGACAAAAAAAAAAAAAACATAAGAACCGACAATGGCTTGTTTGTGCTAACTGTGTCGCGCTCTGTACATCAACCGGAGGGACACACGGCCCCGAAGTACCATCGAGTCGCCACGCCCCATGATATAATGGCGATGTACTGTTATATGGCGAGTCAATGAAAAGTTTCTGGCATTTCTTTCGTTTGGTTCCTGTATACGTCACCTACACGGAAGTGTCCATGCCGAAGGAAGCAATTTCTCCTAGAGCCTCGCGCGTAATCATCTCGCCATGGGACGTCCCTGACATACGGTAAGCCATTCATTGTGGGGTTTTGTCGCAGAGGCAACGGCAATATCTGAGCTCTCCTGACCGTAAAGCCCACACAAATGCAAAGAGAAAAGAGGAAGACACGACTCCGCGCAGTTGTCTCGGACTTCTGCCGGTCGCTTCGTTTCTTGTCGACGTTTTCTTTCGGACCCGACAACGAGCCCATTCAATGGCACTCCGGTTGTTGTCACAGTACCATGTCAGACACAACACGTCGGCCCCCCGGGTCCTTTGGCAAAATTGGGCTTGACCGCTCGTCCTGTCGCAAAGTCTGGCCAATTCCATGTATAGACTCCCTGTCAGCTGAACAGTCTGACATCTTTCTCATTTTCGTCGATGAGAGAGGAAAGTTTTATCCGAGCGAATACGTCGTAGTGAGCGCGTTTGGCAAATCGAGAATGCGGACCACTGCTGCGACGTTTATTGGTCGTGCACATCACCAATGGTGATCCACGCATGCAGCGTCTCCTATAGCTCGCGTCAGCGTCTCCACCAGCGCGACCTGCAGCTTCTCACAACGCGCGTGTTTGCCGTAGAGTCACTAAATGAGCTGCGATTAGAGTATCGGCATTCCGTTCCCCGGCATTGTTGTGGGCGCCGCCATTTTGGCTCGTATGCAGGGCAGACGCAACTGCCGATCGTCATGATTCAAAAGTGCGACTTCCTCAGCATTAGATTCGGTGTTATGAAGCTCATGTAATATTGCTTTGCTCTGTCGCGAACTGTTCAACCATTTCTGGAGGCCAGAGAAGTGTTTCCTGTGATTTCAGACAATGCTGCAGATACCTGGCAACCATGATTTTAAGACACAATATGGCCAAGTGTCGTTACTCTGAAGCATAGCTTATTTAGTGGCACAAGTTTGCCGCTTTGATGCGGGGTGAGGGCCCCTAACGGTGACGTGATGAGCAGGCCTCTTCTTGACGTTCACAGTGAGCGTCTTTATCATATAGATGAGATGGTTGAAAGCGAAAGCAATTAAAGAATGAAGGACGGAGCAAGGCGTATATATAAGCGAAGTTTAATGGTTTTCTCCGATCTCTTCGTGTCTGTCCTTCGTGTATATGTTTGTTTGTTTTTTGTCACGTCATGAAAGCTGCCGTAAAGTCTACGATTTTTGTTATCGTTTTGTGTGAATAACGACAGTTTCATTGGAAGGTGAAAAAAAAGTACACGTAGCAGAGCGCGTTCAAAACTACAGAATACACAGAAAGAATAAAACACATGAGGGACGAACGCAGACACTCACAGTTCTTTCTGAAAGAACTGAGAGTGTCTGTGTTCGTATTCTTTCTGTGTATTCCACAAAAAAAAAAAAAAAGAAAAGTCTAAGAATTTCTGCATTCGTATTTTTGTTGCATCTCTTGACGGACCTGGCGACGTTATATTACAGTGTCCGGCAGGTGTTCCCTTTTTTGCTTCACGTTAAATTTGTTTCTTTTTTTTTTCTTTTGCTTCTTAAAGCAATATTAAAAGGATAATATTATGGGCGACACTCTGAAGAGATTTTGTTTTCGTCGCTTGTCGTCGCTGCGCGCGCAAAAAATGATTTTTTTTTTCTTTTTCTTGCAAGGAGAAAGAAGTCGGGACTCCCCGTCCGCCATCCGTGACCCGCAAAGCGAGCGAAGACAAGCGAAAATGGGATCCCTGGCGTCCCGCCAAAGAGTTGCTCAACGAAGGGCGACTCATCGTCTCATCTGCTTGAAAGACGTGTTTTCAAACATTACTGGCGTTATGCGAAGTCCCACTTTGGCAGTATACAGATGCTACGCGCAGGGGCGGATCCAAGGGGGGGGGGGGGCGAGAGGGGCGGCCGCCCTTCCCCCCCCCCCCCCCCCAAACACAGCCGACACCCCCCTCCCCCCTTCTCGGAGGGCAATTTGACATGGGTGGACCCCCGGTGCACACGAAAGAATAGGAGAATAGTATCCTTACCAATATTCCGCCCCCCCCCCCCCCCACCCCACAAAAAAAAAGAAAACGGAGTTCTGGATCCGCCCTTGGCTACGCGAAATGTTGGATGGTTTTAGAAACTTTACCGCGCTTACCCACTTACTTCACGGATCACTGGTGGCAGTCGTCAGTAAAAATCCACGACGCCAACCCGGACGGCTATGAGAATTAACCACGTCGCACCTCCGTCCTCAGGTACGTGACGGCACAATTCCACCCGTTTTGCGCGACCGGGCCACAGCTATCGCTTCCGTTTCTTCGCAGATTTTGGCCGAAATATACGACCCCTGTGGTTGTTCTTTCTTTATTAGGAGTACAGACAATACCACTTAGAAGGCAAGGCATGTATCTTTCTCCCTCAGAGGTCATTACTTTACTCCGTTCACCCTTAAGCTGAGGCTCTGCCTTCAGCGCGAGCTTTCTGCCCTTGCTAACGCAAGTGTGAACGCGCAGGTAGGCGCAACCAAAGCATTGCGGAAGCTGCAGCCAGCTCGAGCTGAAGGCGGAGCTTCTAGTCTCAGGTTAAGGGCGACCGGAGTATAGTATGCTTGTGCACCGTCACAAGCGCGTCTCGCAGCGTCGCACAAACGCGATGTTAGCACGCGGCAACTCCAAGACGAACACGTCTGAAGCTTTGCGGAGTCTGTCGTAGAGCTCCAGCGTGTTTGCCGTTTGGGACGGGTCGGGGATTCACTATCCATGACGTCATGCACAGACATTGTCTATAGGTGGCACTGGTGCGGCATGTCGTATCAAAGTAGTCGAAGCAAAAACAAAAAAGGGGGGGGGGGGGGGGGGGTGGACGAGTATGGATTGAATGCTTGGTTTCAATAAGACCTTATCAGAAGAATTTTTTTTTTGTACAAAACGTCGTATCGATCATGTGCATGACATGCTGTCTGCATAGAGCAGGACCACAGCCTCCTTTATACTGACAACTCCTGCCCTATTTCTGTCTTCCCCGGGCTTTGGCGCCGTTGCGCCTGCTCCACATAATCACCGCCAGGGACGCCACCTACCCATACAATAAAGGCGATGCTTGTCCCCCGCGCAGCTGGCGCAGCAGCAAGATCTACACACCTCTTTCACAAGGGCGCAGACATCTTGAATGTCGTCACTTCTGCTATGTGGTAAAACACCGTTTTGATCTGTCCGCGCCGCTGGAAGGTGTTTACGAAAAATGTGTGATTGTCACACATTCTTGTTTTGCCTCCAGGTTGAAATATTGTATCGTTTTTTCGTTCCGTATACCAGATACAGAACCCACGTCACTATGAACGGCAGGAAACAGAAAATCGCTATAGTTTCCAAACGTGCATAAATATGTTGGACACTAGGAATGGTCAGAGATGAATTACAGGCCAGACGGGCGAGCTGGTAAACTTCCACAGCGTCCAAACAGCGAACACTGAAGGTTTTCTTTTATTGCTGAGGCCAAGAACCAGGCGAAGAGTAGAGGGTGAGGGGGATTGCAACAGCCAGGGTCCTGGGGCAACAACCGCTACGAAGTCCCCTAAGCAGCGTGGAAGGTGTTGTGCTGTACCGGGGCTCACGTTTCGTAATAACGTACTGTGCCTATCGGCAGGCACCCGTCTCGAGGCGCGTGAAAGAGAGCTGGGCAAGTCAGCCAGCCGAGCAGCACCAAAAAAGGCGGTGGAAAGGTACACATAGAAGATTAAGCTTTGAAGATAGAGAGGCCCGAATCAAGCTGGGCTTTGAGGGAAGCCTCAGCAGGATGCGGAGGCTGCACTGAAATGGACATAAAGAAAGACTTGTCTAAACAGGCCTTTCTTAATGTCCGTCGCAAGAATGTGTCTACTCAGGGGCTCCGTAACCGGGCGGAGGGGGGGCGGGGGGGGGGGTACAGTGGGGGCAGTCATTTCCACAGGTTTTAAAGCAGTGGGGACATGCCCCACACTTAAAGCTCTTCCGACCGCCCCCCCCCCCTCCCCTCTTCTCCCCTCCCAACACCCGTGAGGCCGCGAGAGAGAGGTGAACTATACGATGCGACATGAGTTGCATGAGCCCCCAGGCAGACGTCGCCCCCACACGGCAGATATACTTCCGTAGCACCTGCGTCTACTGCATTTTCTTGAGTAGCAGGTCTCAGTCACTTTTTATGGTCCCGGGCGTGCTTGGGGCAGACTTGTGCCCGTTACTCCAAAAAAGTAATGAATTACAATTACAATTACTTGGCTTAAAAAGTAGTGGATTACCGTTACAAATTATTTCCCGTAAAAAGTAATTGATTACTTACTTCGTTACCATACTCAATTACTTTTGCGTTACTCCAAAGAAGCACGCAAAATACCTGCAATATCTACTGCGTGTTAGTGGGAGGAATTTCGGGCCCAATCATTAATAAAACAGATTCAGTACTATATCTACCGATTATTTTAGGATAATAATTTTAGGAGGATGGATCTATAAAGCTGTAAAGGACTGGAGCAGGTGTTCGATATAAACGAGTCTAGCGTTGTTCACCCGGGACAGAACTGAATCCCATGAACATGCGACGAATGCACATGGGCGGCGGAGGCACGCACACCATTCGAAATGTGGCATCGGCAAACTTTCGAACACGACTCTCCTGAAGATGGGGTTATTATGGTTGCTGCATATTGCCTAAATAGGGGCTGGTGTAGCCACTAAAACCAACTGACTGTGAGACCTACATGCGGTACTTGCGTTTTTGCAGATTTCAGAGTCCCGCTTGTGGAAGGTTGTTTTCCGGCCTTGACCCACTTTATCTTTTTTCTTGATCCTCAAACTAATCAAAAACGAAACTTCACACGAAATATTAATTCACAATCTTTCAGCTAAGTTCATTTTTTCGTTTATAAATTATTAAAAAAAGCAGAATTATCAGTGAACAGGAGGCTTCAATGTGTCTAACGCGTTTACAGACGCCGTACGCTGCTTAACTCCTGTGTCCAAGTCAGCCACTCTTTATTCTCAGAAAACTCGGACTGGTGTTCCCTTTCCCTAAAATGTCAAAGTGAGTTCCCGTAGGCACAATCCGCTGACGAGAACCCTAACATTTTCTTTTCTAGGAATATGGGTTCAGCTTCGAAGTCCCAAGCCATTTTGGCTATGCTCCCCGGCCACCTTATTACCTGCTGTCGAAAGTTACTGTTTGAACTGACAGTAGTGTTGATGCTACTTTTTTTTCTGTTCCAATGAGCTGCTGCCATCCCTTCCCTTATGTGTGTGCCTTACGCATCCGCCAGTGCGAAGTCAAGTGACAAAAGCCACAAAGCTGGTTGGTCCAGCCAGTATTTAGCTTTGACAGCGCTGCCAAAAATGAACTGAGTCAAGGTTGCGTTTCAATTTCTTTTTTTGTCTGCGGGGTGGGTGTGTGTAGGCAGAACGTCGACAAGCAAAGGACGGTCTCATGTTACAAAAAAAAAATGCTGATTGGTTTTTGGGGGACAACACGCAGGGTGTGGGGCGGACAGGAAGGGGGGGGGGGGGGGGGGGGCGAGCGGACATATGCAGCACTGTCACAGTGTCGAAGTTCGTACTCTTCACGACTCCCACGCGACGGTTTTACGGGCCATTAGTTTTCTGCTGCTCTTTTGTGGGCTCGAAGCAGTCCATTCGTTTTCCAAGTTGAAGCTTGTTGTCTTCATATAGACAGTCGAATCCTCCCAGCCTGACTGACCGTACGAACGAGTAGCCCAGAAACGGGCTCTGGCTGGGCTGTCGTAGTTTCCGTGAATTCCTTTCCCTCGCCAGAACCCTCGAGTCTTTTCGCGAGCAAATCCCCGTCTTGCGTTACCATGCTAAAAGCGCCAGGGCCGTTGCATCCCCTTTCTTCCACTCTATTTTTCCCTTCGACGGGCCGGAAGAATTGTAACGAGTAATTTCAGTAACACGATACTGAAAAAGTAATGAAATTAGATTACAAATTACATTTTCAAAAAAGTAACGGATTATTTACAAAATTACTAGGAAAGTAATTAATTACAAGTAATTCCGTTACTTGTAACGGATTACTTCCAAGTCTAGCTTGGAATCTCGGGAAATGACATTGCCGCACCATCTTTTGCGAGTCTGCCTAAAACGCGGCAAAAAGCGTGGTAAAAAAAAAAAAATATATATATATATATATATATATAATTGCCTAATTGCGACCAGCAGCTACTACACCAAATTCCCAAAACAGCAGCAATAATACAAGAACGCACGGGAGAGGCTTGATCACGTCGTTTATGTCGTTCACGTTCTAGTCTTGTGTGGGCGACAGCCGGCAACGGGCGATTGAGCAGCCATTATCAGGGTGCATGAGGTTACGGTAGGACGTTATCAAATCGATAAAGAACAATCGCAGTTGTTCAGATCGAAATAAAATATTCGCAAAGTTTATGTATGTTCCAAGCCTCCATGTCAATATTTGAACGCATAAATGTGTTTAGTAGAGCAGGAAAAGTTATTTTCACCCTTTTAAGCCTATATTCTGTGCGTGACGTGTCTGCTAACCAAACGTCCGCGTGACGAGTGGAATATGTTACATCTTTTCGTCTTAACGGTGCTAAGGATAATAAATAACCATTTACCATATTGGTACATGTCTCTGAACGGTGTCTAAAGCGTGTTTCACATGCAGCGATTTTGGCCCTAGAGCGGCGCGATTTCTGCAATCGCGGCGCTCGTGCCGCTCAACCGCTGGTGCTGGCTTGTGCTGGCCAGAGCGCCGCGACGGCAGAAATCGCGCCGCTCTAGGGCCAAAACCGCTGCATGTAGGCGTCGACACGGTCTGTCGTTGCACACTTTGTTTTCGTTCAAACACGCCTCCCACGACGAACGCCAAAAATTATGTTGGAACGCAGTTGCTCTTCTCCGGTGAAGCAAGCGTCAGAAAATTGCAAAGTGGCAAATATCGCCGTGCGACCGTTGTGTTTGCTATAAAATAAAGCTGCTCTTGTTCCCAGCTCCAGAAGGCTTTTTGCAAAATTACCCAAGTATCAAATAGAGTGCTGATAATGTTACTTCCCGCGGGCGTTCGCCCTCCCTGCGCAAAATATTTAAAGAAAATAACCAAAATTAGGCATTGACGAATGATCGTGCGAGATGCCATTTAGGCTTTTGTTTTAGAACAGTTGCTGTTGCAGACGCCAGCACGTGCGGCGCGTGTAACTACACTCTCAGCATGTTCCTTGGTGCTTGGGTAATTTAGCAAAAAGTATATTCAGAACGTCGAGTGCAACGGCCAAGCTGGTGCCTTCAATTATGTCGCGCAGGAGTGATTGCATGAATGTGCTCGCAAACCACGCACACCCATGTCGAAACCGCCTGAAGTGGAATTTGAGCTCGTGTTTGATAAACTACGAGTTTTGCGAGGAGATTGGATTTTGGCCGGCAACAGGATAAGCAGCAGCAGCAGGCTACAGAGAGAAGCCGGGCATTTGGAATGGCAGGAATACTCCTTTGGAAGTTCACAGACACCTCCATTAGGAATTGCCACACGAAGATAGGATGCCTGACAGCTGTGGGTATCTCACAGGACACGAGAAAGAAAACGGGATCCGGACAAAATGATCCCGGACAAAATGACTCCGCACAAAATGGTCCCGGAGAAAAGGATCCCGGGCAAAATAGTCCCGGACAGATGGTCCCAGAAGCAAATCCAAGCAAATTTTGAGGCATAATTCGCTTGTACTTCGGGGGCCTTGGGGGGTTCTTCAGCGAAACAAAAAATGTTCTGCTGAATACTTGTTCTAACCCATTTTAAAGTTAATATATTCAATTCAAGACGCATTGCATGCCACACTCTAAGAAATGCCTGCGCGTCTACTAAACCGCAAAACACTCGAAGAGCCAGTCTCTGCGAGCTACGAAATCAGCTCAGCGAATGATGAGGCGGAACATCTGTTTCGACCACAAAATTAAGTCTGCGCTGTGGCATTACGCAATGCAAGCATGACGCTTTGCATTGCGCAATGCCACAACGCAGACTTCATTTTCAGGTCTAACCTCATCATTCGCTGAGCTGATTTCGTTGGTCGCAGAGATTGGCTCTTCGAGTGTTTTGTGGTTAAGTACACGCGCAGGCATTTCTTAAAATGCAGTAGCTGAGCCAAGAAAGGAAAAGTATACTATAGAAATAATATATACAAGTACATGTATAAAATAATGAGTCTATAATATTTAACATAATCAGCACGAGAAGAAAAACGTTGTTCCCCCCCCCCCCCCCCCCCCCCGCCCCCATAACACGCCATCCCAAAATAAAAATATGTGACGTTCGTGCTCATATAGTCTAAGGTCGGTCTGCCTTTAACTCTTGTTTAGGCTGTAGATGTAGAATTTAGCTATACTCCGCGACAACTTTTCTTGGCGATGCAGTGGAAGGTACAGGCCCGCGTCCCCTCTCCCATTTTGAGTGTGCGCGGTCTCTCCTCCTCCGGGGAGAGGAGGAGAGCCCGCGCACACTCAAAATGGGAGAGGGGACGCGGGCCTGTACCTTCCCCTGCATCGCCAAGAAAAGTTGTCGCGGAGTATAGTGCAGTACGAATACGCAGTAGCAATACACTACCGCATTCACGCCATCAGAACTATGTAGTATATGCATGATAATGTCTCAATTATCATGTGCGTGTGCTTTCTTGAAGCGCCGCTGCGCTTACTCGAAATTATGAAAATGACGGGTTTTCTTGAAGTTTCTTCCCGCACCAATAGTACGGTCTACTAAAGTCACAGTGCGGCCCACGCTACGGACTGATGGAGCCAATCAAGCAGTGCTAAAAACAAAACTTACTAATGGCGTTCGTCGACTTTCTTGTGCGTGTTATTGCCAGCGCAAGTCCAATCAACCGCAGAGTACATCGCGAACTTGCGCTTTTAGCGTGCGCCTGTGTATGTGTGTAGCGACTTCCAAGCTCCGGCTTTGTACAGTGGCCTGAATAATGCGAATAGAAGTCATAGAGCCGACCTAGCAATAATAAAACTCAAATTAACATTTGGGCGTCTTTAGACGTTTTTTCAAATGTATCACCAAAACCTTAAATACATTAAAATATGCATTTCTTGTGTGTCGAAAAAGGCTGCAGAGTAGTAGTTCACTAAAACTTCACAGAACACGTCCTAAAGTGTCAATAAATGACTATTTTTTCCGGGTTTGCGCTTGGGACCATTCTGTTCGCGACCCTTTTGGCCGGGACCATTTTGTCCGGGACCGCTTTGTCCGGGACCATTTTGTCCGGGACCATTCTGTCCTACCAAAAGAAGACACGGATATTCTTTAGATGGTGAATCATTTCGGAAATAAAAAGACGATGAGCTACGTTTTAAGAAAAGAAGTTAAGAAAGTGCTTGTAATGTTTTTTTCTCTCCTGATTTTAAATATTAGTGTGAGATTGGACATATCAATATGTAAACTACTTCCAGCTCCGAAAACAAAACGTGTAGCATTTGCAGCAGGGCATGCATCATACAGCACTCATTGACGCCTGTGATTGGTCAAGGTCGCCAAAATTACAGCACTAATTTAATTTCTCCAGCTACTATTAAAATAAAACAAAAAAAGACTTACTACAAAAGTAAAGAAAAAATTTTTAATTTTTTTTTTTTTAACCTTAAACAATTGTTTGTTTCCAGACATCTGTGTGATCACAAATCTCTTTTAGGCAACGAACCATACAAAAGATTGGAAGACAGAAAATATAATTGATCACCTTCATATTTATAAAGAAAGTTTCCAATATGTTTAGGGGTTAAAAGCGCTAAAAACGACGGACGAGTAGGAGAGACACACACCACAGAGCGCTTGTGGTGTGTGTCTCTCCTACTCGTCCGTCGTTTTTAGCGCTTTTAACCCCTAAACATGTTCAACCAACTAGCCCAAATCCAAACCCTTCTGCAATATCTTTCCCAATACTTCGAGAACATCTGATAAGACCATTTGACACCACAAACAATAATTCTTCGTCGCCACCGCCTAGGGTGACCACCCGTCCCGCGACTCGCGGGACTGTCCCGCATTGAGGGCTCGTGTCCCGCGTCCCGCGAGAAATTCCGAAATCTTCAAAATGTCCCGCATTTCACCCTGTCGTAAAATTTACTCTGCAACTCATGGTACTGCCCATTAACGGGGCACGGGGAAGCGCAAGGTTACTGGTAATCATATGAATCGCAGTGGTATGCCATTTTCTATCCAAGCATTGCGGGAAGCGACCGTGGTTCTTGCAGGAGAACCGACGCGCATGCGCCTTTGTGCCTCTCCCTTTGGTTGAAAAATATCTTAAGAAAATAATCTCGCCAAAAGTTTAAATACAAAATATTATAATTATTTTCAAATTGCTATGTCAATGCGAAAGGGTTGCTGTGTGTTTTGCTTTTAGTAAAAACAGCCACACTCGCAACGATCGAAAAAGAACATAATTTTAAAAATTCATGCAGGACCATGTTGTAAGGGGTATTCACACGAGGGAGAAATCCCGGGGATTTCTCCCTGGAACGCGCATCCCACGACGAAAACGTCCGGCTTTGCGATGTGCAAAAGCCTCGCGTTTTCATCTCGTGATAAGCGCGTGCCGGGGAGAAATCCCCGGATGATTTCTCCCTCGTGTGAATACCCCTTAAAAGTAAGCGTTGACAGGAAACAATGACCCGAAAAAGATTTACTGTTTATTATTTCCATTTGATGCATTGAGTTATGATAAGTAAATTTTTATGTCCTAAACTTCGACACATTTATAACATGTTTGGCATTCAAAATATCACTTGTAGTGGAAATTATTTGAGCTTAATTGCTGCAATACAATTAGCAGGTGTATAAGCAGTACAGGATAATAAATGGGTTAACAGAGCATCGGTCCGTTGTGTGCGTGTTCCTAAATTTCCTCTACCCCCCCCCCCCCCCCCCCCGCCTTTCCCGCCACGCGTGTCCCGCATTTCGCTAACAAGAAGGTGGTCATCCTACCACCGCCACCCCCCCCCCCCCCCCTTTTGTTCCCCCTTTCGTTAGAAATTCTGGGATCGCTGCACACTCGCTAGGTTTTCCAACCAAGTGCTCCGAAAGAACTTTGGACGCGCTGGGAACGCGATATCGAAGGAAAGTATGAGACTTGTTTTTCCGCGACATCAATGCTGCGAATGCTGACAAACGTGCGGATAAACGGGCGCCTAAGTGCGAAAGAGAATCTTAGACCATTGTTGACTTCCCTTTCTCTGTTTTCCTTCATCCCCGCGGCGCGCTAAAGGACAAGGCGGTGTCCCAAACTACATCGGCTATTTTGTCACTCGTATACGATTCAGTCCATCTAAAACAACTTGACACACATGAATTATAAGGTGTCTGCTTCGAAACTCTCGCACCCGTTCGATGTCGACAACATTTCGAGCTTCACTAAAAAGGCCTTGCATCCCCAAATTTCTTTAAAGAGCTAAGTGTTCGGATAACGACTATGATCCGTTTCGTGAAAACAAGTCACATTCTCGGCGAACGGGCCAATCGGGCGAACTGCCGGCCCCATGCCAAAATGAAAAATGAAACATAAAGAAGACGACAATAAACGTCGAAGTCGGGTTTCGTAAGCGGAAAAAGCTGCCAATAACCGCGTCGGCGAGAGTGTGATATTTTTTCTCCAGGCAAAGGGATATCTCGTCCCAGACATGTTCACGATTAGCACACTATGCACTCTTGCACCTTACCAAGGTCTGCATGGGGCGCTACAAGCCATCCTGACCAATCGAACGCTCTGAACATACCACGTGAATCCACTCGCGGACGGCTTTCTGTGGCAGTTCGGAAGAAGTGCGTAGTGCGCGTGCGCAGCTTCGGTCGGCGCTCAAAGGGCTCGATTGCCCACGCGCGGCCATAGCTTTGACTGCAGAGTCACAGAAAGTGTCACCTGACACGGACACGCCGTTGCAATGGCTCTGATGGCCCGCAGCATTCGCTGCAGCCCATCGTAAGATGAAACGA
Organism: Ixodes scapularis; assembly: GCF_016920785.2. Classification (NCBI taxonomy): domain Eukaryota; kingdom Metazoa; phylum Arthropoda; class Arachnida; order Ixodida; family Ixodidae; genus Ixodes; species Ixodes scapularis. The sequence continues at coordinate 11,005,872 of NW_024609868.1, read as the reverse complement.
AGTGTTGTCTCCCGTACAATAAGTGATGCGGGCTCTGTGAGCCCAGAGGACGCCGCTTTGTCCCGACTGGTCGCCCGCGTCTATATTGCGGAGGGTCGCAGGAAGGCAGATGGATGTCGAGCTGGTTCATCACAAAGGATGAAGGGGTTTATGAGCCCATCTGGCTTACATGAGTCGTCCCTCAGAGACCTGAAGAACGAGGGCTATTCCCTCGACGAGGACCTCGGGAGTCATTCTGGTATTTGTTACCACAACTCGGCACTACACTCGTGCAAGCTGCGATTGATTTAATCAAACCCTGTCGGGGAGAGCGAGGATTAGAGATATATGCGACGGTCGTATTGCTTTCTCGCCACGATGGAACAAGATATCTCTTGCGTAACTCGAGAGAGAATGACGAAAGCCCCGCAGGCAGTAATTTCTCCTGTTGGCGTCAATTAATCGAACACTCAGTTTCTGTATTGTCAGAAATACATACACTCCTTACTGATAAAGAGCGTACAAATCAATAGCTGCGCGGCTTTGCTGATTTTCTATGGCCTGGCTACAGTGCGACTAGCGCCAACACGAACAAGCATGGTCCGTTCAGTGTTTCCATGTAAAGTTACCGCCGAAAAAAATATCAGTAGTGTATTTTCCGCGATAAGCGAAACTTTCTTTTAAAAAATGAGAAGCTAATAGTTATATATGACTAATACAAAAATTCTGAAATACCGCAACGTGAATTATGCCGGAACTCAATTTGGTTATCAAAGCAAGGTATTTTCTTTAACTCCTTAATCTCATAAGTTATTTCCGTTTGTCTGTCCGTGCATTGACGTGAGATGACTTCAGGCCACGTCATCTTACGTCACTAGACGTGGTCACGTGACCTGACGTCATGGGCACGACTAGACATCAAGATGTCAATTTCCTCGTTAAATATAACGGGAAATATACATCATGTAACGTAAATTTGCCTCGCGTAACGTCACGTGATCTGGCATCACATGATCTGATGTCACGTGATGGGAGGGCACGTAAACCGTGACGTCACGTAACGTCATCACGTAGCGTGACGTCAGGCCTCGCGACGTAAATCTGTCGACAAAATTTAGCTGGAAAATTGTGACGCCACGCGTCGAGGTTATGTGGCGTGACATCACGGTGTCAGGCCATGGTCCCACGCAACGTAAAATTTCCCGCCAAATTTAACGGAGAAATGAATGGATGGATGGATGGATGGAATAAACGTTTACTGCTTAAGTCTGCTTGCGGTCGCTCTTCGTTTGTTATTCTTCACTTCCAAAATTACAGCTTAAGGTCCTCTAAACAAATTTACAGACATGTACGTAACGCGTTATAAGTGACGAGTTACTTCTACCTAGTTACTGTTTTCTGTAACGAATAACGTATTTAGTTACTCTTTTTTTTTTTTAAAGGAACGAGTAACGTGCTTAGTTACGTTTAAGGCCAAGTACGGGTAACGGTATCTCGTTACTTTTGAGGAGTAACGTGTACAACACCGCTTAAACGCTTAAACGACCTTGTTTTTTATTCTTCCCTGAGTATGCGTTTCTTGCGAGAACCGTAGGTAGGCAACCCGAAAAACAACTAAACAGTATGAGAGTACAGCAATGTATATCGCAGAACACGTCAGTCGAGCAGTTCGACTGAAGGCCTGTTCACACTCTTGCGACCGAGTACGACTGAGAGAGACGAGATCTCTTACAACTTCTTAAATGTTTCTAGAATGAGGGGACACACTGACATTGTGGCGCCATCTATGCGGTGACCCTAGAACTGCATTTCACAAAAGCGAAGGTTTTCCGGGATTTCCGAGGTCAAATGTGCGTAATACCCATAGAAAGGCTCGTTTATAACATTGACAAAAGTTTTTCGAGCCAAAAAAGAAAGGATATTGCGCGAGAAATAAAAAAAAATATGCCGGACCGCCGAGTTTACACTGCTTCCCAATAGATGGCGCCAGTGTGTTCTCTGGTTTAAGAAGTTTTAAGGAACCCAGGTTTAAGAGGTCGCAAGCAGTCGAAAGAGTGTGAACGGGCCTTAACCTTTCCAGCGATAAACATTGCTGTACTGAACTTTACAGCTTGGAATGTGCTTCACCCAGCGAAGACATTGAGGTTCGTTGGTTGAACCTTCTAAAACCGGGTACGGACTGAATGTAAACCCGGAGGTTGTGAACGCGGGAAGGCACAGAACCTATTACCCGCTGTCCTCAACGAAGGCGGAGTTCCCGAAAATGCACCAGCTCTTGCTGAAGTACAACACTGCCGTTCCTTCGAGCGCGTCGGTAGAACGACTCTTCAGCGTCGCCGGAGATGTATTTTAGGGAAGTGGAGAAACATAACTCATAAAAACTTTGAGAGGCAGCTACTGCTCAAATGCAACGACGTCTGAAAAAAAAAAAAAAAAAAACATGAAACAAATACAGTTGTGTATTTGGTCGTTAAAGTAACGTGAAAAGTAACTCGTTACTTTTGAGGTTACTCGCGCTTTCCTTTGTAGAATCGGCAACGAGTAACGTATTTAGTTACTTTTTGAGCGAGTAAAGAGTAACGGTATTTAGTTACTTTTGGGGGGTAACTTGTACATGTCTGCAAATTTAAACGGTGGCAGCACTCGATGCGCGTATTGGACTTCGGAGGTTCGCTGTCACTTTTATTTTTCACGGCTTTCGTCGCTGCTTACTCAAACTTCTCATATAACATAGCCCGAATTATGTACGGGCCACTTTTACTTCGAAGCAACTTATTTCTAGCGTTTCTCGCAATTTTTTTTGTTTTTTTTTTTTTTAATTTAAGTAGTATGTGCAATTTTTGTTCCATTTGGAATTCCTGTAGGAAAAACTTGGCAATAAAACAAAAATCAGTCATGTAGCTATTAGCAGAAGCTCTTTTGAGATATATGCATTACTTTAGTTTTCTTCGAACTTTCCCTGTCGATTACAGCTTTAGCTGGTACCTAGAGAAAATAATTGATGTTTTACCTTTGTTGTCTTTTCAGAAAGGCCATCAAGTGGACCCCTTTCTGCCCCCAATAGACCGATCACACTAACCGTTCGGCGCATGCGTGACGCCGCCATAACTTTAGATCACAGGAGGAAGGCGCCAGTGCCCGAGGGGGCTCATGCCGTTGTCGTCGCACCTGCAAAAAGACTAAAGTTCCCTCGATACACTGCGGCAGTGTTGGCGTAGTCAAACTGGCTGTTGATTATGGTCTCTTCTGAGTAGACCGATCTCACCAGCCAGTTTGGTTACGCCACCGCCGCCGCAATGCATCGAGGGAACTTTAGTCTTTTCGCAGGTGCGACGTCAACTTTGCTGGAGCTTGGCGCGTGCGGAGCCCGAGACGGCACGAGCCCTCCCGGGCACTGGCGCCTGCCTCCTGCGAACTAAAGTTATGGCGGCTTCCCGCACGCGCACAACGCTTAGTGAGATCGGTCTATTCACATCTCTGGCGCACCTACTTCACAGCGAGTCATGCAAGGGGGATTGATTGATTGATTGATTGATTGATTGATTGATTTTTACTCGAATTAAGGGTGCTGAAAGCATCTAGCTATAGTCTCCTAACACCCTCTTAGCACTCAAGTGGATTATGTGCAGTGTTGTACACGTTCCTCAAAAAAGGGAACGAAAAATCGTATTCTTCCTTCTGATTTTTGGAACGAGTTCCCGCACTCTAAGAAAAAAGGGAGGAGAAAGGTAGCAAAAGCGACTGTTCCTCCTTGTTGCGGACAAGTTGCCCAGAGAAGGGAGGAACGGCAGTTCAGATGAAAGGAGGAGGACGAGTTCCTCCTTGTTCAGTTGGCGCAGGGGTAGAACATCGCGCTACTGACCAAGTGGTCAACGGTTCGATCCCCAGGAAAGTGTTTTTTTTTTTTTTTTTTTTTTTTTTGTAAAGTTTTTTTTTATTTTTGTTTACCAAAACACGCATAAACAAACCCAGACCGATGAAAGGAAAATTAAAGTCTTTATTATTCTCCGAGACGTTTTCCTCCTTCTCCAGGCAGACCGGAGAAAGCTTTCGCCCTCCCGACTAATCTTCTTTCGGTTTCGTTTTTCGAGCACATCGCGCACGTTGTTTAATAAATTAATGTTGAGTTGATTGAGCTTCAGCGGCAGCGAAGGCCACCTGTAATTCCGTCTTCTAGTCCAAACGTGCAGAACATTTCGGTTGCATTGACGTTTTTACCACTAATTTTATCAAACGAGCTAACGAAGCCGCTAGAAACAGCGAAGTTCCCGAGCAGTGCCAGCAGCGCTACATACACTGGGTAAGACGGCCGTCTCCAATTTGCGGGACACACGCGGAACTACAGCAGCGAAACCACGAGGAACTGTGTCGACGTTTTCGACGTTATGGAAATCGCGGGAACTGCGTCCAAGGAAGGCAGGTTTTCCTGCCGGCTGCCTGGGTGCCTTCCGTGCTGAGTTCGGTTCCGTTGTCCCGTGCCGAGTGCCAACCGGCGTTCAACGTGATTCTTCTGCGTGTCAGCAACATCGTCAACGTGGTTCTGTATTTCTTCGTGTCAGCGACATCGTGATGGCAGTGTTGTGGGTTGTGAACAGAAGACTGGAATTATCGCCGATGTGACCGTGTGTTCGCGTATCAGTGGTGTAACAACAAGATGAGATGACGTAAACTGTCGGGCATTGATGCCGCTGGTCGGGCCGTTATCGGAGGGGCCGGGGTGTCGCAGGATGACATTCCGCTTTACATTAAAGAGTTTAAAACCACTTGAGGGATTAGGTGCAGTCGATCGACGTGTGGATAGTCATGTTGGAACGCTGGTCTGAACGGTAAGCTCCTATCGTACAGTGGCCAATGTGACTCGGTCCCCGAGAGCGATTGCGCTCTGGGGAAAAGACAACACTACGAAAGTATGAAACGCTATCCTTTATTTTACTGTTTAAATATATTACGTTTCCTGTAGAAACTGCCCTCTAAGTGGCGCGCTGGGATGAGCGCTAGAAGTTTTCGAGCTCGCAACGGCGCAGCTCCGTACACTTAACAGTTGTCGGAAGTCGCGGCTTTGACTGCATTCAAGTTGATCGAAAAGCGATTTCTGTGCCCGTGAAGCATCACTTCCAGCTGAGTGGATATCCGCTCTACAGAGATTAATTCAAGACGGCAAATGCAGCTTTGCGCGAACAACACAAATAGAAAAACGAACACTACAATATAAATACTGGCTACGAAGGGCCATGCGGGAAAACAAACTCATGGCTTGGAACCACATTGGAGCGGCTCGATTTATTGGCTTTCAAATAATTATGGCATGATCCAGCGTCTTCTTTTTAATAAGAGATTCATCCCCTGAGCCATTAAAAATAGCCTCAGATGTATGACATTGCTGGAAAAAAATGAACATGTTCGGAATATTTTTTTTTTTGCTTAGGGAGTCACCGAAAAATTCCGTACGTTCAAAACGACCACTATAAAAGACGGAAACGCAGGGCTGTGTATGCGTTCAATATATGTTGACCTGATGTTTGTAGTGTGCGCAACGTGTCTACATGTGTTAGAGATTCCGATGAAAAGGAAATGCAATTGTGGCGTAAGAAAATAAAAATATTTTTTTGTAAAAACATGAATTGGGCGGTACCTAGCGCCACCTAGCCTAGCTACGTGCGATTACTCTGCTTGACCCTGCCATCTGGTGGCAAGCGATTTAACATCCTTTTACGCTACGCGGCTACGCCATAATTTCGTGTTACCGTGCTGAGATAAGCCAAGAGGTTGCTTCGGATTTGCTTTTTTTTTAGAGCGGCTTTTGGTTTTGCGGGCGAATGATTTTCACTCCTCCGTGATGTGCGATTGACGCTACGGTTGACGAAGGAATTGTGGCTCGAGGAATAGCAAAGGTAGGACATAAATTGCGCGAACTGAGTGCCGGTTGTCTCCGTTGAACATCGCAGTGCTGACGATGAGAAGACTGAGTGACTGCATGCTTTCGAAACGTAAGTTTCTTTACCCGCAGGGGTAAAGAAACTTCGGAAATAAATACAGTTCGCGGAAAGCTCGTGTTACGTTTTTATTTCCTGCTCCTCTCGCTTCGTGCAATAGACTTAGTGTTCTCGTTAAGCCTTACCGAGCTCGATTTGCTCGATTCGTGGCCGCCATAATGAGATGCAGTCGACGGAGGAACTTTTCCTCCCCTGCTTAAGGGACGAAAGTTTCTCCCTTTCTGAAGGAACATATGTGTCAAGAGCGTTCCTCCCTTTAGGGAGGACTATACTGACCCTTTTTTCTAAGAGTGCGTTAGAAGTTCTATCTGTGAAAAAGGAATTCGTTGCCATTACAATTAAAAGTTGCATATACGCTACATATGTATTTTGCTGATTACCATATTTAATTAAATCGAGGATTTTATTTTTTTTCCATTAAAAAGGAGCATATGAATTTGAATGCCATGATGGAAGGGCACCAGGAGAAGGAAACAAGCGGAAGCAGGGTTTTTATTGGTTGATATATTCACCTTTAAAAATCTAAGCTTTTAACCATATTCATGTTTGTGGTGGGCGATTCAGACGAGCCAAATGTACTGTTACCCCAGATTACACGAGCGTTTTGCAACAACCTCGCACGTTTCAATCTAACAAAGCCCCTGGTTCGAACTTAACAAAGGTAGCTTCCCTATTTTGCTGTCCAAAGAACGACCAAGCGGAGAGGAGGGTAGGGCTTTTGGAAGGTCAGTGTTGAAAACTACAAGTACTTATTCCTGAAGGCTGAATTCGCTGTTCAGATTGAAGTGGGGGACAAGGGGAGAATAAATAAAGGTTAATTTGTTTGTGTATCTTTTAAGTGACCAATGTTCGGGATACAAGGGTGTGTTCGATGTCTGGTAACCTGTTATTTTGTTGTAATTGTAGGTCTCTTTGTGGAAGTTCAGTGATGGATGTAGTCGGCCTTAAATTGCTGGGTGTATGAGGACTCGTAGAAGCAAAGAAAGTGGCCGAGTTTGAAACTTCCCTCTTTCTGTGTCTTTTCCTTCGACTAAACGTTTTACTTTTTGTACCGTATTCTCGGGCACTCAAAAAAGAATCAATGTCCACTAGCTCTCCTGCACCTGACTGTTACCAAGCGAGAACCACACAAAATAAACCCTATGATAAGTAACCAAAATGTTAATGAGATCCTGCTCTTCGTAAATATATTGTTTTTTTACTTTCAGAATTTCCCTCTTAGAAATAAAATTTAAATTACCTCACTGGAAAAAAAAAAAAAGGAACGTCATTCTTTTTTTCCGTTCCAGTAAAAATGCAACGAGTTCCCGTTCTAGTTGCACCGACGCAAAATGGAACGGCCTAAGCTCAAGCAAAAGGATGCTTGAGCTCGGTCTATGGGCTCAAGCATCCTAAGAATCCTAAAGTTACATTCAAGGGCGGCTGATTTCCCTTTCAAAAATCCAATCAAAGATCAATGTTCTGCGCCGTGGCGAAGTACGCCAGAGGCGCTGTCGGACGGGAAGCCAGCAGGGAGCCAATCACGACCCACAGAATCCCGGCGGACTAATTTTGAAATGTGCGCGTATTCGGCGGACTGATTTCTTCGAATGTGAGTATTCGACAGACTCATTTTAAAACGTTCATCGAATGCGGTGTCGTCGTATGACCATGCCTCCCGAGCTGCGAGTCGAGGATGAGGAGGACTCCAACGACACGGAGTCGGAGTTGTGCTCCGGTCCGTTGTCGGCTGAGATCCTGGCCCTCATGGATCCTATGTCCACCGCCGTCGAGTCGGTGACGGAGCATTCAGCAGCCGTCACGGGCAGGACCGGCGGACAGAGGCAGCGCGAGCCCGAACTACGGGGCTCGTCGACCGCAAGTCCGTCGCCGACTTCTCGGAGGAGCTGGACGTCTACGCAAGAGCGTCCAGTGCCTCGGAAGCCTACGCGCTGAATCACGTTTTTAACGAATTGTATTTCTGTGCGATACGGGATACTGTCTGAAGAAAATCATCACACGCATGGACATCTGCTAGAAATACCACAGAGAGAAAAAGGTGTCAAAACAGCGTCGGGCCCTCTTTCTAATTTTCTAGTTCACGTTCGTTGTAATGAAGGGGCAATTATTTTGACTCTAACATAAGCGGTTCGAGACCTGAAACTTGGTTTTTCAGGCTCGCAATATCGGTGCGTGTTTTATGCCTGTCTTGTAATCATCAGACTGAAGGGGAAAAAAATCGTACTGATTCTTCAGTTTTATCAAACTAAAGACCCCAAGCGCGCATGACTGTCAAGGAACGCTTCTCCGTGCCTCTGGAAGATTCGAGTCTACCCTTATCCCGAGTGTAAACGATGAGGAGGTCAGAATGACCTTGCCTATTCAGTCTCGCCCTAGCTCACTACACTAAGGAACATTCTTGGTTAAATGTTTCGAATGCCGAGTGAAGTAGTTAAGGAGCCGAGCGTGGTGGCTGTCACGCCGCCACATCGTCGTGCTGCTGCAGCCGTCGACGCTCATGCTTTGTTTTAGGGCGAAAGCCTTACTTGTCCCATTGAGCGAAAAATCGGAGTAGATGGACATAAAAACGCGATTGCGCGGCACGCGCCTCTCAATGGGCGATTCTACTTGTCCTATTACCTTGACGTCGTTCTTGCGGTCGTCCTAGAAGGCGTCCTAGACCTTTAAGACGACCTCACTTGTCACATTACATGAAAAACAAGCGGCGTCGGCGTTGTTGTGCCGGAAAGATGGCATAAGAATGCGTCATTAAGCGTCATCAGCGTGATGTCATCAAGCGTCATCATAAGTCATCAGCGTGATGTCACTGTCGGAGCGCGCTGTGTGCAGAAGGAGCCCATCGGAGTTCATCTCTGCTCGTTGTGTGCTTCGTGCGATGGACTGTGAGGCGACCGCGTCTACATATACGGCCTCGACATCGGCAGCAGTGTCTACATCTACGGCGGCTTCCGCAGGCAAAAGTGGCCACCCATACAAATACGCTACAGCCTCCTTAGTTGTCCCCCTCTAGACGTCGTTCTCGACGTCGTCCTATGCGTCGTCCTCTATACTTCGTCTCACCCTACGATGGACTAAGGCAAAAGCTATGAACCACCAGATCCAATCATCAGCCACTTAGAAATTGCCTGGTATTTCGCTTCAATGAACGTAACTGAGTGACTAATCAATTTTACATTGCAAAGAAAGTCACGACATACAGGCTCTTTGCAGTGTCGAAGCTATGGAAATGATGCAGCGCATTTTGATGTGGAGCATTATTCGTTCATCCTTAATCAATGTTAAGCATGTCATAGTTTATCGTGGAACGTGATTGGACCTGGCTGCCCGTAGCTTTGGCCTTTAGTCCATCGTAGGATGAGACGAAGTATAGGCGCCGTTCTCGATATCGTCCTTGAGGTCATCCTAGAGGTCGTCCTAGAAGTCGTCTTAGACGTCGTTCTTGACGTCGCCCTAAAGGTGGTCCTAGACGTCGTCTTGTACACGTCGTTCTCGACTTCGTCCTAGACGTTGGCTTAACCTTCATCCTTGACTGGCTTTCGCCTTCCTACACGTAAGCAGTCTTAAAGGGACCATGAAATGACCTTTTTACTTTTTCCAGATAACTTTTACATTAAACCGTCAATGTTCACTGAATGCTGAACAGGCATCCGTTTTCGTCTCGGTTTATTAACTTTTACACAAAAAATTATTGAAATATCGACTTTTTCATTCTCTCCAACTGACCGCAAAAGAAGCCGTGACGTAGACCGTTTCCGGAACCGGAAGTTCTCTCGGCAATAGGAGAATGGGAGTGTTAGCGGCAACGAGTTGGGGTGCGCCGGTAGGTTTTACTGATCTGGTGTCACCGACGTATTTCCTGAATCGGCGCCTCTCATCGCCGCATCGCAGCTGAGCGAAATTCAATGAGATATGTTGCGCTACAGCGACAGCATGGGACTAGTCCCATGCGCCGGTATGCCTGTTGGGAAGTGCAGCGAGTCTTGTCACCACCCCGTCATTGTTGGCAGAAGGGCCGGCCCGTGTCAGTCGTTTGCAAAGCGACGTAGATGGCGTTTTTCGCGGCCTCGGAGATGCAGGAGCGAGCCGACGTTAAAAAAGATACGTTTGAACTACGAGTGTCAGCAAGAGCCACGTAAATACCTGCTTACACTCGGAGCGGACGCGCGCGCTTGATGGAAGTCTTGTATTCGCGCTGTTGGTAAGCGCTTCGGGACCGTTCTTTTACGATTGCAACTCGATACTGACGCGACACTCGGCAAAGAAAGGTTGGACCGGGGTCGACAGTGACGTGCAGTCTGTCAGAATAAAAATGGCATACCAATAACAAAGTGTACATACCGTGTTACGAAGGCAATCCATACGGCGTTTATTTCAGCTCTATATCACACAAAACAAGAAGATAGAATCGACGAGAGTCCCTTTTCGACGAGTGTTCGTCAACACTGCCTCGGAAAACAAGGGGAAGAGATTGACCTCCTCACCTCTTAATCTAGAATTGAGGTCAGTGATCAAACTATAATACGGGAAGGGTTCACAAGGGTCGCGCGGGCATATTCCATTTAGCACGCCAGCCGGTCGTAGGCAGACGGTCTTGCGACGAAGCAACGCAGCGCCGAGTCGGAATGCCTGCTAGGCCTATACGCTTCGTCGGAGTCGGTGAATCCAGCGTTCTTGTTCGTCGTGGTCTGTTTTAAGTACTGTTTTCTTGCTGCTTGAAGTCGGCACGCGCGGGAAGAACACGTAGAAAAATAAACGTTCAGTCAGTCAGAGTTTTGAGAGGAAGGAAAACAAAGAAAATAACTGTTCGTCGGTCGCCGTCACCCAAGTAACTGGCGGCCCTGCCCTACTGCGCACGCGCAGTAGTTGCTTCGTTTACCACACGATAGATGGCGCTTGGCTCTCAGCATTATCAAATTTGGCAATTTTTGCCACACATCTCTAATTATGCTACAAAATGTGGATCTGAATATTATTTAACAAAACTTTTAGGAAACATTCGCCGGCTATTTATTGTTTACGATCGCGGTGCTGGTGAGGTAGGCTCTTACCCAATAGGCGATGTGGATTCGGCTGACGTGCACCGATTCTGCGTATGCATCGTAGTGAACAGGCGAAGGAAGGAAGGCGCAAAAGAGTCCAGTTTTCTTTTAAAAGTTCTATAGCAAATAATTTTTTTGGACTCCCTATTTTTGTGTTTTTGTGTTTCTTTTCACACCTTTTACGACGTGCGGTGGATGAAACTCGATTTTAAAATCATTTCATGGTCCCTTTAAGAGTAGTCGTGTAATTTTTGTTTCTAGGCACAAGTTCGCCGATCAAATCTTTATTTTCGGTTTTACGCTTTTTAATCCGCTTTCACCTGAGACAATTTATATTGGTTACTTAGAGATCGTTTGCTCACAAAGATGTGCCCTGAAGCAACTGCGCCGTAAGAAATCCTTGAAACGTGTGCTGGACTGCACTTCAATAACCTCGATACACCTCAGGTGGTCATCGTACCTGATTCGGCCGATTCGGCTTCACAGTGTTTTCACGTGACCCCCCCCCCCCCCCAGGTCACTTCACCCCCCCCCCCCCCCCAGTACCCTTCCCTCCTCCTCCTCAAGAGCTGCGCTCTAATTCGGTGTTGCAGGGAGTTGTAAACGGCTTTCACTTTTTTTGCACACCTCACACTATATCAGATAGATTACGTTTGAAGAGTCACATGTAAGCTGCCCTCGGATTTTTATTGAGAACTGGGAACGCGTGCTATTGGCCGTGTTCGTTTCTCGCATATGTTTGCATAACAGGCATCCTGCTTTCATGCACGGTCGGCATCCGTTATTTGGTTGAGACGAATTCAGTCGGGAGTTAACTAGGCTGTCTCTAAGGTTGCGTGAACGTCTGTAAATTACCCCGGGAGCTGATGGGAATGCACGTTTGAGGCGTTCGCTTTGTTCTAAAATGTTATAGTGTCGCCTTAAAATATTATTTACGCCAGCGCCAGTTTATTGCTCCTTGTGCCCTGCTCGTTGCACTGAAAAGGGCGGTCCTCAAGAAGGTCAGCGCGGTTTAGTTGGGCCGCTTTTTGAATTGCGTCGTTAATGACCCGCAGAGGATATTTTTGTTTTTCCAGTGCGTTCTTTAGATGATCAGAGCTCGATTGGAAGTTCTCTTGCCGTGAGCATACACGTTTGAAGCGATGGGCCTGGCTGTAGGGTATACTATTCTTACAATGACGGGGATGGTCGCTTTCGTAGTGGAGGTATTTTTGCCGATCTGTTGGCTTACGTTAAAGATTAGTTGTAAGCTTTCCGTTTTCTAATATTACAGTGGTATCTAAGAAGTTGATACTGGTCTGTGAATTAGCGTGAGTGAAGCGGATGGTTTAGATGTACAGTATTGTACTGATTTATAAACTCTAGCAGCTTTTCTTCTGTGTGCGGCCAAATAAAAAAATATTATCTATAAATCTTTTCTAGGTCAGTGGTTGTTAGGAACAGTCAGAGAGAAATTTGGTCTCCAGTTTTCCCATAAATATGTCGGCATAATTAGGTGCCATCTTAGCACCCATCGCAGTGCCGTGAACCTGCCTATAATATTCTTTGTTAAATTCGAATGAGTTCAGTTCTAAGACTAGGTGCGTGAAAGTGGCAACGACGCGACTATCAGGAGTGTCTACTGGTCTGTGTTGTTCGTACATTTCAATCGGAGAGGCTATTCCGTCGTCATGTGGGATATTGGTGTAGAGAGATGATACATCTAGGGTGACTAGATAGGACCCCTCCGGTACAGGCAAATCAGAAATTTCTCTCAAGAAATGGGTGGTATCCTCGATATAAGAGCCGAAAGTTAAGGGTATGTGCCTGATTAAACTGTCTAAGTATCCCGATATCGGTTCAGTTATCGTACCTGATCCTGACACGATTGGTCGACCTGGGTTACCGGCTTTATGGATCTTTGGGAGCATGTAGAAGCGACCACAGGAAGGATGAGTTGGCTTTATTGTATTGTATCCGTTAGTAGTTATTTTCCCTTGTTCTAGAAGATCCTTTAGTGCCAATATTGCGACCCGTGTGTGTTCTGCCGTAGGGTCGCCCGTTGGTGGTTCGCAGAACTTTCGATCGGTTAGTTGGCGTTGGCCTTCCCGGATGTAGTCGTCTTTTTTTTTTAGAATGACAATTGCCCCACCTTTATCTGCGGGTTTTATTATAATATCACTCCTAGCCGCTAGTAATCTTAGGGATTCTTTCCCAGATCTCGTTAAGTTGTTCCTCTTTTTCCCGTGACTGCGATATTCCCGCAAAATATCCCGTTGTACGGCGGCTATATACAAGTCCAGACAATTGTCGCGCTGAGTGCGAGGCGTCCAATCACTCGTAGGTCGCGAATGCGGTTTCTGGGGTACGGGTGGTTTATCGAGAAAGTATTCGCGTAGCCGTAGACATCGGGCAAAGTTGTCCAGGTCTTTAAGGATTTGAAATTCGTCGAAATGACCGGTTGCCGGGCAGAAATTAGGACCCTTTGATAGAAGCCTTTCTTCATCCGCGGTTATGGAGACGCCCGACAGGTTTGATGGCTATGTCGTCTAGCTTCTTGGTATCAAGGATGCCGTCTTGTGGGCTAGTTCTCACAGAGGTGGATGGCTCAGTATTGGCACTATTTTGACTTGGCATCGAAGGAAGAGCTACACCGAAGTTTGGAACCTTGTCTCGTTTAAGTTTACGTAGCTTACTAGTTTCAAGTTCCGTGCGTTTCTTTCTCTTAAAGTCAGTTAATGCGTCAGCTTCTTGTTGCGATAATCTAGTGTTTGAGCGCAAAGTAGCCGAGATTGAGGTGGTCAATTTTTTTACCTGTTTATCACTCTGTTTAATTGCAATTTTTACCAGTCTAAGTGAAGCCTATAGTAGGACACTTTGCCATTCTAACTGGTCACTTTTGTCTAGGTTTGTAATTGCGGGAGGTAGAGAGAGAGACATGGCCCTTCGGGGCGATTCCTGCGCTCAAGTATACCTGCAAAGATTTATGCAGTTCATGTCTAACTAGCTTTTCCGAGAGTTTACGCAATTTAAGAAAAGTGGTACTGTAGTTTAAAGCCAGGTGGTTGGACTCACCGAACACAGGTCACTTCTTGAGACGGGGGTATCTGGTTGTGGTGGTCCGCAGGTAGTAGGAGTTTGACTGCGGGACGGGAGTGCTCCGCTCCGCGGACGTGAGGCTCTTGGCGGGTGTCGGGTACTCCTCGATGTCGATGCTGACGTCACCGGCGGGGGTGGTTGCCAGAGCAGCTGCTGGGCTCCGCGCGACGTTAGCAGAAATACCTGAGCGAGATGCCGGTCTCCTGGGAAGGGCGCCCATACGAGCATCACTATGCGGATGCATCCGAGGGATCGTGCGGGCTTCTTGGATGGAGTTGGTGGCGGCAGGGATCTCCGAGGACCAACCAGGTGGTGTTGGGGCTTCCCCTCGCTGGAGTAGCCCCTTCAGATTTTGCGCGAGTAGGGCCACTTTGGAGAAACTTGGGTGAAGGCCATCCGCAGCCAGGAACCGCCGAGGGGGTAGGGACGTGAAGTCATGGTCCAGGTAGGAAACTTTACCTGGCTTCCGACAGTAGCTTTTGACGGTGTCGTTGAACTGTCGTGCTTCGTGGCTGAACCAGTGCACAAAGGTGTCGTTCGGCTGGTCCAAGCGACGGTTTGTACTCCGTGGCAGCACGAGGGAAACTACACACTTCTGGAGCTCCGGGCGTGCCTGCAGCGTCTTGTTCACGAGGTGTCGGAGTCGTCCCAGAGTTTCCTCGCAGCCGTATCTTTTGAGTTCGCTGGTCCCGACGTGGAAGATCTGCGTGGTTACCGAACGAGGGATGTTCGACAGCTCTCTTTCGATGTCGAAGGTCGTCGCACCACGGATGGTGATAAACGCGGGGGAAGATCTCGCGTACGCGTCGAAGTGCTGGAAAAGGTACCTTGTCTGCGAGTTGCCAATCACCGCAGCTCGCAGCTGCGGTGATCGCAGATAAGGTACCCCCCCCCCCCCCCCCCCCCGAAATCTTCCATTTTGCTGGAACCTCCTCTTCCCCCCCCCCCCCCCCCCCCCCCCCCCCCCCCGCCGAAGCAAAACAAAATCCTGGCTACGTGCCTGTTCCAAAGCATGCATTTGACACCATGAAACTGCTTCGAATCAGTTGGGAACAATTTCTACAGTCCAAAAAGTGAACCCCTGCCTTCCACTGACGTCACTTTTTCCTTGTTGCCAGTAGAGACTTTCAGTTTGAAAAACACGGTGAAGACCAAAACTGTAAATTCAATAACGTCGCGAAAAAACAATATTTTGACCTAATATTTGGGATACTATTTTAGCGATGTTTGTTGGTGAGTCTAGCAAAATTTGGAGCAAATCGGAGACAATGACAATCCTGTTGAGTATCCCTTTAGCAGCCTTGGTCTGTCCGCATACATTGAGCTGGTTACGCATCAAGAAAAACGCAAACCAACACTATAAAGTTAAAAAAAAAAAAAAGTTGAGAAATTAGGCACAACTTTGTAAAAAAAATAGGGACCAGTTCAATAGCTGTAAATGGCTTCACGCCGCGCGATAACGTCCGCATGTCTCTTCGCGTTGTTGTTTTTTCACAAGTCTCAAGTAACCACTAAAAAAAGAAGAAATTGTGAACCCTGTTTGCGTTCATGTCAGGCACAAGTCGAAGGTTTATCGATGTATCCGCAGCGGAACGTAGCAGCGCGTTGGCATCGCATGTCTCGCACGAAGCGCCTTCGTTTGTTTACGTGGTGTCTTTGCCGGTAAGGTCACTGGTTTCGTTTTCTCGCCGCTACCAAGATGGCGGACGCAGTTCTTGGCGCGCTATTAGATGTCGCTATTACCCTGCGCAAAAAAGGTATATGGGTAAAACGATACAAATATTAAAAGCAAAGAATACTGATTTGCCCTCTTGCCAAATGAAGTGAAACGGCTTTACTTTTGGAACACTAATATTAAGAAACAAATACTGCTGCGTTTTTACAAGTCTATATGGTCACATCTGCAGTCACCTGGAAAATGTTACGAAGTTACTTTTCAATTACTTTTAAGGTGTTCCACAACCTCGATATGTTCTGCATTAATAATAAATAGTAATGGTATTCACGTAATCACTATATTAAGGTTCTCTACCGGCTAACTCGGCATCAATTACTTGATGTTTCTATTGACCGAAGCGAAGGTCTCGCCCGTGACACCCCTTTAGAAGCATTCATATTTGACCAGTGAATCGGCAAAGGAATTAGTCGGCGATTAATTCGTTCATTCCTAAATCTGTATATTAACCGATTTATTTTCCCAAGCCCCGAAACGCACTTTTTTTTTTTTTTTTCTTTGAGGGAAAGCATTTTGCTCGCGCGCTCTGAGAGAGTTGTCGTCCCACAGACAAATGTCCCATTTGTGCAGTCAACACTTCACGGCGGTGAGCAGTACGGATGTAGATGCGGCCCTTGTGCAACTCGACTTCGAGGGCGACGTATACGCCAAGCACGTCGAGCCCCGGCTACCACCCTCTCTCCCAAGTGCCGCACTAATGAAGACGAAAAGAACTCAATTTTCGCCCCAAATTCGTGAAATGCGTGTGACAGGACCATGCCTTCCAGCAAGAAATTCCGCAGACCCTTCGCTCTCGTCCTGCACTCGATCAATGAGAGTAAACGAAATGCACTTGGAGCTCCAATGCAAATCAGCCGCCCGCTACTAAACAAACAGAAAACAACCTCGCTGTGTTTAGGGGCCATCACTCGCATAATCCGTCGGCCCTTGGCACGCGCGAAACTATGCTCTCGTGGAGTGTTTCTTTTCTTTTTTTTGTTAGTTTTTGTCTCATGGTCTCAGTTTCGAAAGCCTGCCAGCAGCGGGTCTGCATGTGTCAATCACGCGACAACTAAAGCACTTCGCCGAAAACACCGGCGAACGGTGGACGAAATTTGGATGGACGAAAGCAACTTCTAGGCCGCTCGGTGGCTTGCGCGTATGTACGTCTTTCGGCAGATTGCTGTTCGAGCCTAACGTCGGAGAGTTTTAGAAAATTGTTGTTTGTAAAACCGACGCGCTTGAGCGGCGGCCTGGTGCCCTATAACGAATAAAAGACTGTCGTAAAAACGCGCCCCCTTCGATCATAAAGGCTCGATTCCGCTCGCGGAGAAAGGTTGAAGAAAATATGAGTGAAATGAACAGCGCTCGTATTATTTCGAACGACAGGAACGCACGTTTTTCGGAAAGGTAAGAACACCGTTTCAGCGATCGAAACGGGGCAGTCATTTGGCAAACACACACCGGCTGCAACTTGATCCCGTCAAAGCTGCAGGTTCTCATTTTCGCTTTTGAGTATGAACGATTACTCTGCTTTGGAACACTTACGATTTGCGTATATTTTACGCATCATTATTTCACCATGAAATAATTCGAACAATGTTATAAACGACCATTTTTCATAGACAACCTGTGGATATTAGGGGAATCGGTGGTCGACTGTGTTAGCGCACCGCGGCTCCCGATCACGTGGAACGAAAGTTCGCGCTATGGAACCCAGAGGTCCTGGATTCAAATCCCAAGCCCTGCCCGTTTCCGTTCGGACGAGTGTGTCACTGACTTGCATCCGGTCGTGTATCAGGTGATGCACGTTACAGACCCCAGGCTAGCGGCGGTATACTGCACTGGCTACATTTCTCATCTACAGCGTAATTACCAGCGTCACCGAACCTCGAAAGCAGACCGATGTTACGTGCTGTATAAACACAAACGTCAAATTTGGTTTGGTTTTATTTTTTGCGCGTAGATCTGAACTCGTAAATACTTCAAAACCTTCAATCGAGTGATAAGTACATCGCAAGTGGTCAAGAACTACCTGGTGCCGGTGTGTCAGCGTTTTCTTTCATCGTAACCAGTCACAAGTGGTGGCAGCGCAGTCGATCACACCCCAACGCAAATATGGAAACCCGCCTTCGGGGTTGCGAGATCGCTCCCTGAAACTCTGTCCATTCTTTTTCACGCTATCCAGGGTACTGCACTGGCTACATTTCTCATTTACAGGTTTTCCCGCTCATTTTAATCCAAACGACGGTCAATTTAATCTGAGTGCCATCCAATTTAATTCAAGCGCCATCCAATTTAATTTCAGTGCTACCTAATTTAGTCCCGGCGTCAGTGAATTTAATCCACAATATATACATGTGCTTATTTGTCCTTAGTGGTCGCGTTTCGCTTACACTTTTGATAGCTAGAGTAATTTTTTATAGAATTTGGTTTTGCTTGGGAGAACTGATTATTTGATTACTTATTCAATTACTTGGAGTTACTAGTCGCTTGACTGACGTAGCTTAATTGGCATGTTGATAACTCTTTTGGTAACCTCGAGTTCCTGGCGCACTCGACTTTAATTTAGCTGAATTGACGTTTTGTTTACTTTTTCTTATTTTTTCGAGTAATTACTGATACAATTCGGATGATAAAAGTGCAATTGCAGTTTGTGATTACTCTAGATTACTTCCCTCAATTAGTGACACTTTTGACTATACAGCTTAATGGAGGTACGGCTTGCAATTCTAATTACTTCGACCCATTCATAATACGAATTATAAGAAAAGTTCCACAAGCATTTTGGATTACTCCTTCGATTACTTCGACGAAATATTGACAAAAATATAACTTGGTAGAAATTCATTTGACCTTCTGATTACTTTTTGGTTATACAGGTATCACTGACAGAAATAACTTTATAGAAACAAAATGTTTATTACTCAGTCGATTACTTTAATATATAATTGACAAATTTGACTAAATAAAAGTTCAGTTATAATTTAAATCGCTACTTTGATTACTCCGTATTGCTAGTCACCCAATTGGCTTTAAATTAACTCAATTAACTCAGTGGTTACTTTTTTATGTTTTCCCAATCATTAATCCCACAATGGAGTTTATATCAACCTTATTGACATCTTGATTACTTTGAGTAACTAGATACAGTTTTTTTGTTTTACTTTTTTGTCTAACTCACCCCCATAATCTTCACTCTCATTATATCACTCTGCGCTTTTATACAACCGAGTGATTTATACTCAGCTCAGTTATCATATTGATCACTCTTCTGATTACTTCGACTTACTATTGACCTAATGAAGTTTGATCCAGCCTAATTGACATCACACATATACGTGACATTAATTTGAGCAAATTATAGACTAACCGATTTATTATAACTACGATTAACATTATAATTTCTCTTTCGGTTACTTCGAGTTACTATTGACCCAATGTACCTTAATTCGCCCTAATTGACATCTTAATGACTTGATCATTTTGAGCTTATATTCAACCAACTGATTTGTTATGAGGTTAATTCATGTGATGATTGGTATAATTACTTCGAGTTGCTATTTACTCAATAGACTGTATGTCAGCTAATTGACATTGTGGTGCTCCTGTGATATTACTTCGAGTTATTAGGCAAATTGTTGATGTGTTATTAGCTAAATGCACAATATTATTACTCTTTTGATTACTTCAAGTTACTTTTGACCCAAAAATTTTAATATGGCCTAATGGACTATATGATGACTCTTTTGGTTACTTTGAAGTGATATTCAGCCACATTAATACTGATTATGAGCTCAATTGATATTCTGCTTACTCTGTTCATTACTTTGAGCTACTATGGGCCCAATTAACTTTCATTCGGCCTAATTGACATTTTGGGGGACTTTATTATTTCGAGTTACTATACCACCAATTCATCTATTATATGCGCAATCCACATTATTATTACTGTTTGTATTACTTCGAGTAACTTTTGACCCGGTTGACTTTAATTCGGCCAGATTGACATTGCGATGACCATTTTGATTACTTTCAGCTAATTTTCAACTAATTGATTTATTATAAGCCGAGTTGTCATTATGATTACTATTTTGATTACTTTGAGTTACTATTGACCCAAATGACTAATTCGGCCTAATTGAGATTGTGATGACAGTTTTAATTACTTTGAGCTAAATAATATTCAAGTCATTTATTTACTAAAGTGGCGAAGCGGGCGAGTTGGTTCATGATATAAAATTTAAAAGCGCTAACAAAGACGAGGACAAAAAGGAAGGCGAGCAGGACGAGCGCTTACTCTCAACTGAACATTTGTTCAGTTGAGAGTAAGCGCTTGTCCTCTTCGCCTTCCTTTTTGTCCTCGTCTTTGTTAGCGCTTTTAAATTTTATATCATTTATTTATTTTGAGCCCAAAAGACATGATGATTATTCTTCATTACTTCGAGTTACTACTGACAAAATGGACTTTAATTCAGTTTACATGACATTTTGACATTTTGATAACTCTTGATTACTTTGAGGTAATATTTAAAAAATTTACTCATTATAAGTCCAATATTTATTTATTTATTCAAATAAATGTATTTATTTATATTTTGGGGACTCTCTTGATTACTTCGAGTTACTATACCGCCAGTTGATCTATTATAAGCTCAATCCACATTATTATTTCTCTTTCAATTATTTGGAGTTACTATTGACCCAGTTGACTTTAATTCGGCCGAATTGACGCTGTGATGGCCACTTGATTACTTTGAGCAAATATTCAACCAATTGATTTATTATGAACCCAATAGATATGATGATTAATATTTTGATTACTTCGAGTTACTATTGAACCAATGGACTTTAATTCGGCATAATTGACATTTTGGTGCTTCTCCTGATTACTTGGAGTTATCTCACCAATCGTTTATTTATGAGTTCAGTTCACACTATTATTACAGTTTTGATTACTTCGGGTTATTTTAACCTACTAAACTATAATCGCTGTGGCTAGCGTTACATCAGGACAAAGCACTGAAACGCGTATACCTTACCCTCCCCTCCCCCCTCCTCTCTCTCTCCCCGTGATCCTAGGGAAGGCGGAGATTTGGACGTAACTTGGGTTACGTCGGACGTAACGCCAGACATTTCGAACTATAATTCGGTCCAATTCACATTTCAAGTGCTCCTTTGATCACTTGAACAGTAAATAGTATGTTGGTTGAATATTAGATCAAAGTAATCAGAAGGTTATTACAGAGTTAGTTAGTCCATAGAGTTATTATAATGTACGCTAGAGGTTCGAGTGGCGCTAGTGCGCTGACGCAAATTGAAGGAGACAGCAACCAGTCGAAAATTGACTTCCGGTAATGCATTTCTATGGGAAAAAGTGAGTGAATTTTCGCCCTGCGCTCGATCATAAGAGCAAATATCGCAAATAGTTATTACGTACTAGATAGCTTGGAACATTTCTCAGTCAGGCCGACGAAATAATTGGTCAGTTACGGCGTTTTTCTTTCGAATTTATCGCATTAAAAACGGTGCTACAACGGCTTCGTACGTGTATTTATGTCAGACTTGTACGTAGTTCAACTACTCTACTCAAGTTACTGTAGTTTAGCTACTTTTCTTAGTAGTTTAGTAACTTTCAAATATATTTTTATTGCGGTAATTAGTAGTTTACTTTAATTACGTTTTCCGAGTAACTTCTACTCAAATTACAAATTACTTTCAAACTTTAGTAGTTGTTTTGCCTATCAGCAGACACTCCTGCACAAAAAGGTATAAGATGCTGGAAGATCAGCTGATATTTGACAAGTGGGCGGAGCGTGTGGCGTAGAAAGGGAGGGGGGAATTGGTTTGGAGAGGCCGAAACCCCTTTAAATTTTCACAAGCCGCCCACTGCAGCACCACTACTACAAGGCGCGGGGAGCGAACAGACACGACACAAGAGAGGCCGAGTAATTGTGGGATTAGCGCCGAAGACTGGCGTTTCTTTGAGTCCCGAAGCTCAAGGAGACTTGACCCATTTGAAGAAAGAATGCACTTTACTTGAAGTACATTCTCTGAGCATGTACTTACACTCTACTAAAGTATTTTTTCTCGTACTTAAAGTAAAACTCCTGACTTCTATGTACATTCCCCGAATTTTAAAACAAAATATGGCGTATCGTCGTGTGAAAACGCGCTTTTTCGAGACGTTATCTGGTCATTTCCCCTAGTAACTAATGGCGGCTATAAGACCGACACAAATGCCTTATAAGTTGATTGTGTCAAATATATTGCTCGTCAGCGAGAGTAAAACAACTACTCTGTGGCAATTTGACTTTATACAATATTTGATGCCGTTTCCGAAAAAAACTGATGCACCTCCGATTACCCCTGGGGCAATGCATACCAGTTAAAAAAAAAACTAAAAAAAACACTGTATAGGGAATGAAAGTGCATCATGAAAGATTATGTTATAACGACTTGTACTTTACCTTAATATATATTGTATTTATAGTACATTACGTCAAGTACATTGCTCCCGGTGTACTTATGAGTTTGCATGAAGTACTTAACTTATAATTTACCTTGTACTTTACTTCAAGTACCTTTAGATTTTCTTTATGCAACACTGTCAACAAGCAAGCACTCTCTAAAAAAATCAAGCTCAGGCAGTGCAAAACCTCAAAGTAGAATGATACATTCGCAGTACATCATTGACCAAAAAAACAAAAAAAGAAATACAAAACAATTAGGCGCATGGAGTAGCAGAACCAGCTACTAAAGCATTTCTGTGAAAAAACAATCCGATTCGTATTTGGCTAGCATAATTTCGCTAACGGATCAAAACCTACTTACTTGTTACCATAAAAAAACATATAAAAGTAACTTCAAAAATAATTCGCTACTTTTTTATGGTAACTAGTAATTTTCTCAACTACGTTCCATTTGAATAACTTCTACTCTACTCAAATTACTTTTGAGGCCAATACTCAATAACTTAACTTAATCACTTTTTTTTAGTAACTTTTACATGTCTGACTTATGCGCAATGTCGGACACTGTTAGCGCGAACGCGCCGTCGGCGATTTCCACCATTTGGGATATACATGCCAAACTAACGCAGGACATCTGGAAAATCAAGAGCGGCGGCAAGAACTACGTAGTAACACTGGATCAGGAAGTCGCAGTGCATGTACGATCAAAATAAATCGAAGGCCACGTAATCTGTTCTGATTTTAAATAAGTAAGTACCGCTTTATTCTTTCTGCCCTGAGCGAAGCTGCTTGTTCTACGTTCAAAATGTCCCCCGCGCGCTCGATATCTTTGAGAACAAGTGCACGATAATGCTGCCCGGCAGAGAAAACAATACGAAGAGACACCTCTCATAACCCACGGACTTTATTCTCTACGTTTTGAAGGTTTTTATCCGCTCATGCACGAAGGGATCATTCTCATACAGTGACAGGACTGGCATATTATCAATATACAAGCGTCACCAGAATGCTGGAGGGCCTTGAACACACTTTATATTCCTTTGGATTGTAATTTTGCTTTGAATCGTCACTTGTTTTTACAAACCTGCTGCGGAACACACGTTTGGTACTGAAATGCAGCAAAGTTAAATATCGTTCACTGATGAAGAAAAATGCGCTAACTAAAGCAATTCCACTTATACAGTGTTAATCAACGTACATGCTATTCGGTACGACCCAAATAACCAAAGTTTTCCGTGTTATTTCCCGGAGAAGAGACAAAATGCACGCGCGTTTTCCCATAGGAATGCACAGGAGCACCGCAAAAGTAGACTGGTTGCTGTGTGCTTTAATTTGCGTCAGGGAAGTCGCATAGACACTAGCGCCAGTTGAACCTTTAGCGTACATTATAATAACTCTATGGTTAGGTTAATAGTACCTCGAAGTAATCAAAAGAGTATTAAAGATTGTGATTTGAGCTCATAATAGATCAATTGGTGGTATAATAACTCGAAGTAATCAAGAGAATCACCAAAATGTCAATCATACCGAATTAAAGTGTATTGGATCAGTAGTCACTCAAAGTAAAAAGAGTAGTCATAATGTCAACTAGCCCCATAATAAATCAGTTGGTTGAATATTAGAACAAAGTAATCAAGAGTCAACAAAATGTAGCGTGGGCCGAATTAAAGTCAATCGGGTCAAAAGTAACTTATCAAAAGAGTAATATTACTGTGAATTCCGCTCATATTAAATTAATTGGTTGTATAACCCGAAGTAATAAAAATAGTCGCTAAGATGTATATTGGGCTGAATTAAAGTTCATTTGGTCAATAGCAACTCCAAGTAATCAAGAGTAATCATAATGTCAGTTAGGCTTATAATAAATCAAGTGGTTGAATATTAGCTCAAAGTAATCAAAACAGCCATCAAAATGTTATGTAGACCCAATAAAATTCCATTGTGTCAAAAGTAACTCGAATTAATCAAGAGTAATATTAAAGTAATTTGAGCTCACAATTGAACAATTGGTGATATGACTCTAAGTAATCAGGAGAGTCAGTAAAATTCCAATTATGCCTAATTAAAGTCTATTGGGTAAATTGTAACTCAAAGTTATCAAACGAGTAATCATCGTGTCTATTGGGCTCATAATAAATCAATTAGTTGAATATTACCTCAACGTAATCAAAACGGTCATCACCATGTCAATTAGGCCGAATTAAAGTCATGTTGGTCATTAGTAACTTAAAGTAATCAAAAGAGTAATCATATAGTCCACTAGGCTTATAATAAATCCGGTTTTATGGAGCCCATTATTTGTGCTTCTTCGAGAGAGGAGGGATTGTGCTTTTCTATAGAAGGGGGCAGGGCAGCTGAAGCTTCCCAGCGACAACGTCGGGGTTTCCAAAAGATTGATGTTAATTGAAGCACCACTTCTTTGCAAGATTTGTCGTGGGACAGTTAGTATTGAGTTGACAATGGCAAGCCCCCCAATTGCCAAATGTAGCTGCAGGCATATAATTTGACACAGATGAGTTCTATATGAATTTAATATACGCTTGTGTCCGGATATATATATATATATATATATATATGGGTGGTTTCATCTCAAATCGTGCAGGCAAAAAAGGTCGAATTTTTAATTTCGATGAAAAAAATATATGTTATGGCGCCGTTTTTAAAACCGCAGTCGCCACAAATCGCAAGCTCGTCGGATTTTTTGTTCTCAACTTATGAATTTTTAAAGAGGCCGCGGCGTTAAGCAGTGTTTTTCACACCCGTCGTGGGTCGGATGTTTCGCTTGATCTCCCGCCCTGGATTTTCAGTCCACATTATATTAACTTTTTTCAAGCACTCTGCGTACACATTTAAAATGCTCCAATGCCATGAAATAATTTTAGGCGTTTTGCTTTTTTTTCTGTAAAAATGTCAAAAACGCCTCCTCGGTCAATTGTTGACGAACTTTGACAATTAATTACTGGCGATCTACTTGGGTTACACCAATATTTTTTATGTCCACGGAGAGCCCAAAACACGCTCTTTATATGTATTATAAAATGCCTCGGCTGTATAAAATATATTTTGCGTTACATTTACGTTAATATTATGTAAAAACCAAAAAGTGCCATTTTTGAAATTGATTTTCTCAAAAAACCCATTTTTTATTTTTTTTATTTTTTGTTCAAATGTAGATATGATAGTTGTTTACACGAAAATCAAGCCTAGAAAGTGTATATTTTGTTTGTATTTTTATATTTAGGCCTCAATATCGGAAAAAAAGACGTCTTTGTTTTGCAAGACTTAAGTCAGACATAGCGACCCATGCGTCTCTATTAATTGTGAAAAAGTTTTCTTAAATTTTCTTCTGCATTTTGTAATCAATTATAAACGGATTTTATGGTATTGAATATTTATGTATGTTTTGATAAGAGCGGAAACCAGGAGATACATATCTAACCAAATCAGCAGGCATAGTAGACTTTCAATAACCAAAAGGCACAGACGTTGTATTGTTTCAATTTATAAACCTTTCACAGTAAACTAGCACGAGTAGCTATTAGCTGTCATATTACTAAGACAAAGAAAGTCACCACATCGTCGATATATTATATACAATTCTTTCCGAAACCAAACACTGGGGGTTTGTTCACCGCACATCGCACAGGTCACCAGGGAATGTCCTTTCACTTCCGTAATACACAAATGTGGTGACACAGAAACGGTCCGAAACACACAGAGAGTGTGTCATGGAGAGGGGTAGGAAATAAAAATAAATAAATAGGAATTAAATTGCCCAACTCCGATCTTAACGAAAATTGCGTTTAAAAAAATAAAGTATTTAGGTTCGAGCGGCGGCAAGGCGATAGGTCCACGCCTGGTGGAGAGTCAGTCAAAGAAGTTGACGACACGTAAAGGTAAAACAAAAACAAAAAAAAAATCAAAAATTTAATAAAGATGAGAAAACTCAGCCGCACATGGCAAGATTAAAAACCAACTCCTCCGGGCATTCCCTAAAGGTGTATCCACACGACGGACCAAATTGCTCTTTCGGTCCGCGGGCCGCGCATCACGTGATCTTACGTCACCGGTTTTCGAGGTCCGCCGGTGGTCCGCGGCCCGCGCTTCTGAGAAATGCCAAGCCACTTTTCTCGCCCGGACCTTGGCGGCGGACCGTGGCGTTTTTAGCATAATTGAAACGCTAAGTCTGGCAACAAGCTGACTTTTGTTGTTTGGATTGGAATCCAAATCCAAAATCGTTTTCTTTTGGCGCCAACTGTTGAAGACGAAGAAGACGAACCTTTTGTTGTGCGACGATACAACGTTTTACCTCATCGCGCTCGTAAAGCTATTTCCTGCTCTGCGGGACAATAGTCGCGACGACTACTCAAATAATCATCTAATGATCTCCCCATGCCTTTTTCGCTTCACTTAAGTCCCCCTCGTCCTCAATAGTCAACGCCAGGACCACCGCGGCCAAACGTCTCTTTTGTTCTTTCGTTCAAACTCCATCTTGGCTCCTTACAAATAGCCTCAAAGCAGCTCGCTGCATGCGTTTGGCGGAGCTGTGAGGTCGAGGGTTAGACCGGCCCGTTCGCTCTGTCGTCTGCTCTTTTGGTCCGCCGTGTGGATGCTCATTGCAGCCGGGCGGCCCGCGGGCCGCGCATCACGTGATGAATCGGCCCGCGGCCCGGTCCGTCGTGTGGATACACCTTAGGGTGTATCCACACGACGGACCAAATCGCTGTTTTGGTCCGCGGGCCGCGCATCACGTGATCTTACGTCACCGCTTTTCGAGGTCCGCCGGCGGTCCGCGGCCCGCGCTTATGAGAAATGCCAAGCGCTTTTCTCGCCCGGACCTTGGCGGCGGACCGCGGCGTTTTTAGTATAATTTAAGTGCTAAGTCTGGCAACAAGCTGACTTTTGTTGTTTAGATTGGAATCCAAATCCAAAGTCGTGTTCTTTTGGCGCCAACTGTTGAAGACGAAGAAGACGAACCTTTTGTTGTGGGACGATGGCGGCATGGTGCGACGTTGCAACTTTTTACTTCATCGCGCTCGTGGAGCAATTCCACGCTCTGTAAGACAATAGATGCATGCCCTTTTCGGTTCACTTCAGTCCTCCTGGTCCTCAATACTCAACGCCAGGACCACCGCGGCCAAAAGTCTGGCAACAAGCTGACTTTTGTTGTTTAGATTGGAATCCAAATTCAAAATCGTGTTCTTTTGGTGCCAACTGTTGAAGACGAAGAAGACAAACCCGTTGTTGTGCGACGATGGCGGCATGGTGCGACGATGCAACATTTTACTTCATCGCGCTCGTGGAGCAATTCCCCGCTCTGTGGGACAATAGATGCATGCCCTTTTCGGTTCACTATGTCCTCCTCGTCCTCAATAGTCAACGCCAGGGCCACCGTGGCCAAAAGTCACTTTCGTTCAACCTCCATCTTGGCTCCTTCCAAATAGCCTCAAAGCAGCTCGTTGCATGCGTTTGGCGGAGCTGTGAGGTCGAGGGTTAGACCGGCCCGTTCACTCTGTCGTCTGCTCTTTTGGTCCGCCGTGTGGATGCTCATTGCAGCCGGGCGGCCCGCGGCCCGCGCATCACGTGATCAATCGGTCCGCGGCCCGGTCCGTCGTGTGGATACACCTTAAACGGGACGCAACCAAATGCGTGCGAACACGCTCTCTACATCACCGCCAGGCAGCTACGCCATGACGAAATAAACCCAACAACTGAACAGTGCTAACAAACAGTTAGTAAGAAAACATTGAAAAAAAAACGTGAAAAAAAACCGCACCCGAGAAACAAAGTTCAGCGGGGCGAAGAAACACACACGAGTCGGTCCCACGACACTGAAGTCTGGCAGGATGACGGCGTCCAGATGATGCTCGAATCTGTTCCTCCCTCTATTACGCACATCCACGACGGCTGTGCGGAACAGTGGCTGTGAGAAAGAAAGTGAAGAATAGAATCGAGCAGGCGATGTGCGAGAAGGTAACCGAGACTGCCTCAAGCTTCATATCGGGAGAGGAGCTTTCGAGGTCTTTTCTGCAGTTACTCAAACTTTATCTTTCCCATTCTCTTTTTCAAACGAACACGTCAGACGGCGCTAACTTTTCATCTCGGGAGAAGCCCACTCTTCACAGACGGTTATAGTTGACAAGGAGGCTGAATTCGACCCAACTAGTCTACGGGCAGAATAAACACAAGTATATTTACCAACACGCTCGTTTTTAACGTCAGTCTCCGGACTTTGCTGTTTCCAAAAAGGATAAACCTTCGGTGCTATCGGATCTCCGCGGAGAGAGGTGTTCGCCGCGTCAACGACACATTCGTACCATTTCACTCCTTGTGACACATGGTGCGCTGCTCGCTTTACTGTCACGGGCCGTCCCATCTAACACAACGAGCGCGAAAAGTCGTGGTCATCTGCTGGCTCCGAAAGGGCGGGACGTTCATGCAGGTCAATGAGGGCCCCGAATCAATATGACGTCTACCGACTCCTACACGTAAAAAATTAACGACACCTGCTGGTCTGTTAAGAAGTGTTGCTTTCTCTTTTTGGAACTCCTCCGATGTAGCTTGCCGCCTATAATAAAATTTAAATAATCAATAAATATAACAGGGTGGAAATACTGTATTTCATTTTTATGTGGGAACGTTGAAAAAAAGAAAAAACTATTTCCAAGCTTGTGAAGACGCGCAATTCGCAAGTCCATTTCGAGCCGTAAAAACACGTTTTTGTACGATATTGATGCTTAAATGTCGAACATACAAACAAAATATACACTTTCTCGACTTAATTTTCGCGTAGAAAACTATCAAATCTACATTTTAACAAAAAACAAAAAAAAAATAAAAAAATGTTTTTTTTTAGAAAATCAATTTCAAAAATGGTACTTTTTGGTTTTCAGATAACATTAACGTAAACGTAACGAAAAGAATATTTTATACAGCCGAGTTATTTTATAATACATATAAAGAACGTGTTTTGGGCTCTCCGTGGACATAAAAATTATCGATGTAACCCAAGTAGATCGCCAGTAATTAATTGTCAAACTTCGTCAACAATTGACCGAGGGGGCGTTTTTGACATTTTTACAAAACAAAAGCAAAACGCCTAAAATTATTTTATGGTATTGGAGCCTTTTAAATGTGTCCACAGAGTGCTTGAAAAAATATAATATAATGTGGACTGAAAATCCAGGGCGGGAGATCAAGCGAAACATCCGACCCACGACGGGTGTGAAAAACGCTGCTTTTCGCCGCGGCCTCTTTAAAAATTCATAAGTCGAGAAGAAAAAATCCGACGAACTTGCGGTTTGTGGCGACTGCGTGTTTAGAAACGGCGCCATAACATATATTTTTTTCATTGAAATTAAAAATTCGACCCTTTTTGCCTGCACGATTTGAGATGAAACCACCCATATATATATATATATATATATATATATATATATATATATATATATATATATATATATATATATATATATATATATATATATATATATATATATATATATATATATATATTTCCACATTTTCATAATTGAATATATATATATATATATATATATATTCAATTATGAAAATGTGGAAACAGCAATATTAAACTCTGAATTCCGGTTAAATAAAAATCTAAAAAAAATAAACGCCGAGAAAACCCAAATTTTCAGCGAAAAATTAACTCCGAAAACACGGAATCCTAGTTACATTTACTTGCGCTAAACGCTTCAGTTCCATAACTATCTATTTTTGTTTACGTGAAGTGTCGGCTTTTTTTTTTTTTTTTTTTTTTTTTTTTTACTGATGTGCATTGAATTTATCTTTGTTTTGTGCAAACATTTTACAAAACTGCACAACCCCCCACCCTTTTTTTTCATGTAATGCCGAAGAGGCCTTTGAGGTGTCTTGAATGAATAAATAAATATGCATGGAATACATCTATCGTTTTGTTACATCTACACCGACGGTTCTACAATGCCCACATCATCAGTCATGGGGATGAAAGTATTTTTCTACGTGTACATTAGGAAAGGCAAACCTAGCCACGTCACTTTATCACAAAGCGACAGAGCTTGCAGCAGTTCGTGCAGCTGTTGCAGACGTGGCCTGAAAGCCCTCGGTGCTGGATAATATTCGTCGACTGTCACCCGGCACCTTCTGCTTTTCCTTCGATAAAAAATGGTTGACTATATACTTTACACCTAGCGCATTATATCTCACACTAAGTTCAGCCTGACCTGTCTGGGAGGTCATGCTATCTTACAATGGGCTCCTGGCCAGTAAGCTTACGGTTACTGTTCTTACTCCATTTTCAAGATAATCTTAGGATATATAGCGGCTCAAAAATTTAGGTGTCCCCGTGGTAAAATATCATTACTACACCATTGGCGCCTCAGCGTTGCGCATACTGATTAACATCACCCGCACAGTGCGAGTTAAAGGTCTCAAAGGCACTGAAGCACTCATCCAGAGAATCGACTATGCAAACGTCGTCCGCTTTAGAGAAATCATAAATCAATGTGGATTTAGCTTGCCTGGGTTAACAAAAGGGCGTGTTTAATTCAACGATTACCATTAACTCCTGAAATACGGAGTTAATGAAATAAGTGGTCGTGGCCATTAATATTGCCCGTAGCGAATACCAGGCCCAGGGTGTTGCTCGTACCGCCTTGAATACCCGCGTGGGTCATTTTAGCTGCACTAGGTTTTTGCAGAAAACGATGTCCGCCAATATGTCAATATGAGTGCAGTTACCTGCTGTTGACCCAGTCAATGTGCGGGAGGTCGAGCAGCCAGTAAGGTTAGGGCAGCGTTTTTTTTTTATTGATACCACGGATTTACTTAGTGTCGAAGAAATCAGAGGTCCGCGGTAGGTAGCCCTGATTGCGACACGACCAATCGATGAGAGTATCTTTATCCACACAGTCGCTCCGAGGAGCGTGATCAAAGTTTATGCTGTTTTTAATAACAATAGTCAACACTCCGCCGCGCGCTCCCCTATATATTTCCTTACCGTGGTATAGTTTGGCGCTGATACTTCGAAATCGCGAATTACCTCGTCAAGCCAGGGTTTGCGTTCACCTCGATTACCTGCATACCAACACTATACCTCACTCAGGTTCCTTTCGTCGAATAGAACTCAAAATCTACATATATGTCTTGGAGTAGCCTTCTCAAGAGAGTTTCTTCTGATAAGCCGCCACTTCGAAATGCCCACCTTGCAGCTCATTAGAAACCACAGAACAGCTCGTCGATGTATGTACTCTTGGCACCCCCGCGAGAGTCAGATACGTCAGATAGTCGTATCGAATGTCGATGATATATCTTTTGCAGTTGAGAATGTACTCGGCGCGGCACCGAGTATAGCGTCTGAGTATCTGTCCAGCGCCAAGGCAACAAGTACCTCGATTGACTTTTTGTGGGGCACGGGGCTAACACTCGAGATAACGGTAGTCTGATCACCTCATCATCGTTTATATTTCCTACCTCGTTTCATTTCATCTTACAATTATTTTTCTCCTTATCACCTTCCCCTCAGTGCAGAATAGCCGGCTAGTCATGCTAACAATTGGGGCTTTCAATAATCATCATCATCATCAACATAATCTCTCTCTCTCTTTTTCTTATATAAAGAGAATTTTGCTATCACTTAAGAACACTTTCGTACTTCTGCGTGCGTGCGTGCGTGCTTCCGCGTGTGTGTGTGTGTGTGTGTGTGTGTGTGTGTGTGTGCCCGTGGTGATTGATTGCACGTGTGTGTCTGTGTCTGTGTGTGCGTGTGCGTGTGCGTGTGCGTGTGTGTGTGTGTGTGTGTGTGTGTGTGTTACGTTTGCTGGTATTGCTTCTCGTTCGATTTATCTACATCACTTAGACTCAAGGCCCTTGAGCTGCCCGTCCGGTCCCCCTTTTCCAGTATGGCACGACGAAACGACAATACTGAAAGTGTTGCTTCTCGGCAGTAAGGGCTATCTCTCTCTGGCTCTCTCTCTCTTTCGTTCCCTTTCATACCGCAAGAGACCGGCCCTGAACGCGTGTTTGATCGAAGAGTTTCTAATAAATGCTTACAACTAGATGAGTCATATGAAATTTAGAAAGCAAATATAAAAAGTTCCCAGTTACCTATACTCCGTTTCAACATAACTTGTAAAAAAAAACTATTACGTTTTTTTTTTTTCGGTTAATTACAGCGACGGTGCGAAACACGCGGCAGCTCTCCGTAGGCGGCGTGCACTGACAAAATAATAGTAATAATAATAATAATCAACACACGACAGTTGCAGCACAGAGTAATTAAGGTGAGAAGCCCCATACCAGGAGGCCTGTGATGCCGTAGTTACGTAACAATGACACGAAATATAAAACCAACACCCCCCCCCCCCCCTTCGGGTACAACCTTGTCACACGTGTTCCGCTCCGAAGCTCTGATGGGCTCAATATGGCAGTGGCGTCACTGGGGTCAATGGCACCCGGGGCGGTAACCCTACGCGACACGACCCCCGCCCCCCCCCCCCCCCCCCCCCGACACCCCCCTGAGCGCTGCACCTAGGGCGGTCCGCCCCCTCCCCCCCCCTCCCCCACCCCCCTTGTGACACCACTGCTCAATGCGGCCGTATCTTTCGCCGTTTGCCAAGTTATGGGCCAACCGCGCCCCAAAACAATGTAAGGGAAGAAGAATGCTCAGACAAAAATAACGCAATAATAAGCAAAACGTGTAATTTATCAACGAAGTCAACAACAAAATAAAAAGGTGGCTGATACAAACAAGCGCTTAGGCTTTTTTATAATAAATTGAATAATTTTGTTTTTCTTTGGTAAAAAACAGAGGAGAGGATGAGCTCTGACTGAATTCCCCGAAATTGTTCCAAAGTATTTGCTATAATTCAGCTACTTCAGTCAAAGTATTTGCTGTTCTGCTGAAGTGTGCCGCGGAACGCGCTTCGAATTCGATACGTTCGCTGGTGAAGTGGCTTGTCGACCGGAGACCGAGGATGTCCTTTTACAGTAATGGCTCCTCCCGAAAAACTCGCCTGCTGGACAACCGCCTGGAATTCACCACTCTCTCGAGTGTCCGGTGTAGAAACCTTGGGATGTGGCGCCATCTATCCTACGCTTAAACAACTTTTGAACGGAAAAGTACTCGCTACACGAGCCACGGGGAGCACCCGTTGACGGCACGGCGGATAGGTGAAAAGGTCACTACGCAGTGGAAAATAGTGCTCCTCGGTGAAACCAATTTCAATATTTGTAAGAATATTTATGGCTTTTATAAGATCGCTAAAATAAGTTTTCGTCACGTTCTGATATTCTCAGCATAAATCGTCTTTGAAATCGTTGTTATAATAGTTTTTGACCTCTCGTTAGCAGCCCGTATATAATGGCCCACGTGCGAATAGCCATCAGCCGCTTTTTCTGCCCGAAAGCCGGCATTTTGCGAGTGCCCATTCTGCCTCTGAGCTGCAGCTTCGCGACAGCCGCCGACAAGATGTCCAACCCCCGTGTGTTTTTCGACGTGACTGCTGATGGGGCTCCCCTCGGCAGGATTGTGATGGAGGTGAGTTATTTTTAAGCGAGCTAAAGATACCGCAGGTGGTTTTTGATGCGGGCCGGCGAGGGCACGGGATTCAAAATGTGGCGTGGCCCGTTGCAGTAGTTCAAGTTCTGACGCAAACCGCCGAATATTTTTTTTTTTTTTTCTATGCGTGTGCTTCTGGCGCCTACTTCATTTTGCATGCTTCTTGGCGTTGATATTGTGTCCGAGAAAGTTTGGGGCTCGGCGTTTATTTGATAAATTCGCATGCGTGAGCGGTGTTCGGGGGGATGTGTGTTTAGGCCTACATTTTTCTTTATTATTTTTTTTTTTATTATAGGTTAGCGTTGCTTCTCAACAAAGCGTTATAAAACGGTTCGCATTGCGTCCCCCATAACCAGTATTTTGAACCGTGGGTGTAGTTATTAACGACGTTTTCAACACGCGAGTGGCTGCATTTGCCAGCGAGGAAGTGGGTGAGGTGCCGGAAACCTTCCTTTTGGAATGATTTTGTTTTTTTCTGCGAGTGCGCCTTTTTAAGCCTAGCGAGGCTAGCCACGCTGAAAGCTCGCGCACGCTTTGCGCACTGACCACATTGCTGCCTCGGTACCTAATTTCTCCAATCTGTCCGTTGCAGCTTCGCCCCGACGTCGTCCCGAAAACTGCCGGTAAGTTAGGCCTAGGAGCTCGTCCGATGCCTATTAATGGCATTTTGCGCGTACGGGGGGAACTTGTTTGTGACGCCCGCGACCTCGTTGGCTTCGCGCGCCGGCGTGTCTCTCCTTCCTGCTTGCAGAAAACTTCCGCGCCCTGTGCACCGGCGAGAAGGGCTTCGGTTACAAGGGCAGCATTTTCCACCGAGTCATCCCTAACTTCATGTGCCAGGGAGGAGACTTCACCCGGCACAACGGCACGGGCGGCAAGTCCATCTACGGCGAGAAGTTTGAAGATGAAAACTTCATCCTGAAGCACACCGGACCAGGTATGTTTGAAGAGTGGCTCATTTCCTTCCCACTTTTGTTAACCGTCTTGGTTCATCAAAAACAAAGTTGCCCTGTTCATTTAAAAAAAGTTATTGGTGTTTTTTTTGTGTTTTTTTTTTTTTTGCGAAGCAGCTTTTTTTTGGGGGGAAAGGTCCCACCTTCCTATGCCAAGCTAATATGGGCCTACTTGTTTCTTCGAAAAGTAATTCATGTTACCTTATCAATTGCATGTAGTAGCTCTTAACTGATTTTTGGCGGAATTTCTAAAGCGTCTCGGCAACTTCAATGTAATGGTTGGTGTTTGCCTGGCTGTCTGTCCTTATCAGCTGGCTATAAGTGGAAAACTTTCCTAGGCTACAGAGGGCGGACTGGGCACCTGCCTTGCTATTCTTATCGAGAATGGATAAGAGGCCAGACCTGGAATACAGAGGAGAAATCTTTACTCTTGTTATCTCTACCAACAGGGATCCTTTCCATGGCTAATGCTGGCCCCAACACCAATGGATCCCAGTTCTTTATCACGACTGTGAAGACTGCCTGGTAAGGGCTTTGCTTAGTTGTTTCACCAACTGTGAACAGTTGAGTTGATATTCAAAGGTTGCTTGAAAGACAGTTCTGGTCTAGGTGTTTTCATAAAAAATTAAAACTTTATAGGTTATACGTAGCTCGGCAGTTGGCAGAAAAACTTGTTCAAAGAGGAAGAGGGAGAGAGGGGGGGGTTATGTAGTGGCCAAACCCAACTTTACTCATAACTGGATTGCTCATGTTTCTTCATTTGTGCGTCCCCATTCGTGAAACCAGCACCTTGAGGTTTGCTCCAATGATGTTGCAGCCGTAAGCAGCTTGGCTGGCATTTGTCTGTCAGTGTTTCAAACTGTTTCCTTCTTACCGCCTACATCGTTGAGCAAAGTGCAGTCAGCACGGAATGAAGCCAGAACGCGTGGCCATCGACACAGGCTGCTCCACCTGGAGGGCCCCTGAGATCATTATAACTTACAGTGCAACTGCAACAAGGACAGACAGGAGAAAACACAGGGCAAGCGCCTGTCCTGTGTTTTCATCTCTGTCTGTCCTTTTCCTTGTCGTGCTGTAGTTATAATGAACTCTTACCAACCCTCCCAATTGTCCATTCTGCTAGGCCCCCGAGATGAAAATGCGCCGGGGTGGGGGTCCTACCAAGATATGCCTGACCCTCGCGCAGCGCATCTGGGACTTCCGCGTTTCGCCTGTAGCGCGCTGTAAACGCAGTCACTCGGCTTGCTTGTGTTGCCGCACTTTTGCCCGGTCGACACTTGCCTCTCTCAGCATCGATCTTCTCGTGCTGCACGTAAGCCGCAGGTGTCGACCGGGCGATAGTGCGGCGACACAAAAGCACGGCGAGTGACGGCGTTTACAGTGCGCCACAGGCGAAACGTGGAAGTCCCAGATGCGTCGCGCGAGAGTCGAGCACATCTTAGTAGATGTGCCCTCACACCCTGGCGCATTTTTATTAGTTCTCGGGGGCCCTCCAGGTGGTGCAGCCTGTGTCTATGGCCACGCATAACAACGTTCGGGTTTCATTCTGTGCTGACTGTACCTCAAAGCAATTCATTGATCCAAATATTGAAAAGTTTGGCCAGCAAGCTGCGGTGGCACAAAGCTGCCAAAACGCACACTGTCATTTATTCTACATCTCTTTCCTTCTAATCGTGCAGGGATGGGGGGAAGGGCAGGCTTACCAGAGAGCCGTTAGCCACAGGTGGTCTTGCAAAGAGCCGCAGTTAGCCACCCTTGCTCTGACTTCTTCAGATAATGAACTCCGAAAAATGCGTGAAGTGCCACTAATTCGTGAAAAATGCGTGAAGGCCATGAATTCAACTGGCTTTCAGCCAATCACATGTTCCACGTATGTGGATATGCAACTGCTAGCCTGCCTCCTCACTCAAGTTGCCCATATGTGCTCCCATTATGCAACAGTGGGGATGTCATGTTTGGTGTGAGGTCATCCTTGTCTGATTTCTTAAGAGTAAGCAGGCAAAGCTTTCCTCAATGCTATAGACCCTTTCAGGCAACATTTCATGGGCGCCGCCATCTTGACGTCACGTGACCCTGCCGCCATAGCCGCCCTTCAGTTTCTTGCCGTTCCTCCGCGTTGTGTGCTGCTCCGGCCGCTACCGGAGCTTTGTTTTCGCGTTCTTTTACGTTCCGCGTTGAAATCGCGCGTTTTCTTTAGGTCTTTTTGATATTTCGTACTTTCATTTAATCATTTGATATCTATATTTCAACATAGGTCTTGTATTTTCTTATTTATGAAAT
Source organism: Ixodes scapularis (assembly GCF_016920785.2). Classification (NCBI taxonomy): domain Eukaryota; kingdom Metazoa; phylum Arthropoda; class Arachnida; order Ixodida; family Ixodidae; genus Ixodes; species Ixodes scapularis. Next base: position 10,968,803 of record NW_024609868.1, on the reverse strand, counting down.
GGAATGGAACAGCGAATGGATCGACGATACAAGATTATGGCTTCAGAGACCATGTAAGTTCATCCCATTCTAACGTTTTTCTCGCTAATGAAGGGCAGTCAACGCCATTTCGACATATGCAAATTTCAACTGACTATCCAGTCGTGCTTCTCGCTGCATGTGCGCGCTCGTTTCCGTAAAGCCGACCCGCATGTAAGCGATTTAGCGTGCGACGATACGAGCGACGGCGACAACGACGAGAGCTAGCGACGAAGATTTCTCACTGCCGCCTGTTGCATCGCTCGGTTTTTCGGGTTTCTAGAAAACTTCGCTCACCGTCTTGGTCGCCTGCTCCCGTCGCTTCCATGCGGTTTGCCTCGTCGCGCGACTGCCCAAGCGACAGCGAAGCGGGTCACCGTCGCTTGTCTTGTTGCTCGACGAATCGCTTGCATGCGGTTTATACTTAATATCGAGGCGCCAATGGTTCAATGGTGTGTGCATGGAAATTAATTGAGTATGAACCGCATGTAAGCGATTTGGCGAGCGATCAGATAAGCGACGGCGACCCGCTTCGCTGTCGCTCAGTCAGTCGCGCAACAAGGCAAACTGCATGGAAGCGACGGAGCAAGCGACCAAGACGGTGAGCGACGTTTTCTAGAAATCCCAAAACCGAGCGATGCGACGGGCGACGGTGAGAATCCTCCGTCGCTCGTCTCGTCGCGCGGAAACTAGCGCGCACATGCAGCGAGAAGCACGACTGTCATAGCCTTACTGCGTCAATTGCAATTTACATATGTCGCAATAGTGTTGACTGCCCTTTATGAGCGACAAAAACGCAAGAATGGGATGAACTTACATGGTCATTGAAGCCTCATAATCTTGTATCGTCGACCCATTCGCTGTCCGATTCTATTTCATAAATAAGAAAATACAAGAGCTATGTCGAAATATAAATATCAAATGATTAAATGAAAGTTCTAAATATCGAAAAGGCCTAAAGCAAATACAAGATTTTAATGCGCAACGTAAAAGAACACGAAAAATAAGCTCCGGTAGTGGCCTGTGCAGCACACAACGCGGAGCAACGGCGAGAAACTGAAGGTCGGCTATGGCGGCCCGGAAAGCGCGCGAAGGGCGCGCCGACTGGTGGCAGCTCGAGTAACTGACTCGCTGAAAGCGTCTATAGGTGCTTGGGAAGGTGCACTTTTTCGCAAACAATTATGGTGCCTAATCCAAACATAAAAATTGTCGTACACAGCACACTTTGACACATGCCTGCTGTATTCGCTCACAAACTCTTGTCTCGCACATGAATATTAATATACTCTTATTCATAAAATCCATTGTGTCTAATCGCAGTGAACAATCTAGAAAAATGGAAATCCTTGTGTATTCCGCACCAGGTGAAATTACAGCCTTTAAGCATGCATATTCCAGAAAATTTGGTACTGAAAGGGAAACTAAGTAAACAGATGCACCAGTAGTGAAAGGAAGAAGGCAATGTGTGCGGGTCATTGAGCGCTCGAAAAAAAGGCTGGAGATAAGAGCTGTTTTGCTGACTGTCTTCAGATACTCTTAGGTTACTAACCACTGTATCTGAAGCCCCTTCGTGCGGGGAAGTGACGACATCCTTTGAAGGGTGCTGCCTTTTATCTGGAACTATCCAAGCGTCGCTACCGTATACATGTAAGGTCTGAAGAGCAAAAGATGAAGTAGTGTGCACGAAAGGGGAAGGAGGAATGTCTATGCTACCTGCAACACGGCGGTTGCTACGAGCTTATGGCGTGAGTCAAGCAACGCCAAAGTGCAGTGTCGGAAGCTTTGTTTCCTCTTTAGTGTTCTTTGAGGCCAATCTAATTAAATGTGAAAAGTGTACCAGGACGATTTGCTTCAGTCTGTGTGCTTCCTGTTAGCTGCCTGCACTCAGACTTGATTTCAAATAAGGTATGAAGTGGCACCTGTTGTCTTGGGACGAACAAAATGGAGTACGAGAGAAAAGTAATCAAGTATGCACTCCAAAAAGGAGCTTTTATGCTCCATGTAAGTTCATTAGTACTTCATGCATGAAGTGCCAAGAGTTGTTTGATTGGACGCACAGGAGCACCACAGCAGCCTGGCAATCTACTTATCGGCATCTCTTGGCATGATGATTGTAGACTACTACTGAAGTCGTTGGTTATTGGATGGCTCATTGAGAAAACATAATGTGCCTTCTGATCGAGCCATGCAATCATTTATGATTTCATCGGTCAGCTTTGCACCTTCTTGCCAAGGGGTGAAAATGAGCATAGATCGGCCGGCTGGCAGGTGGCTGCGGTGTTCCCAATCCAGTCAAGAGTTCGGCCTTGGCACAACTGTGTCAAGGTGTTTCTCAAATGTTGCCACTATCTTTGTCTTGGTGCTCCGTGCCATCGTAGACGGGGAAGCTGGTTGATGTATTGTCGCTTGAAGTGCGCGTGCCACAGTGAAAGGGAACCTGGGACTCTAGGCTGAACACGAGACAGACTGGGACATTGATTCCGCCGACGCTCCTTAGATCGGTGGGTGGCCCCGGTCCCACCACCCAGCTCGGGGTCCAGTAAGGGTCTGAATGGAGAACTGACTACATTCATCATGCTCCGGTATTAGACCTGGAGGCCATAAGCTGCTCAAGATCGTGAAATTACAACTACTCCCAAATTGGTGCTCCATTCCAAATGACCCTTTTGAGACTTCTTTCGTGCATTTCTTTTAATTTTTGATGCAGTTTCAAGTTACTGCATGATATCCCGCGTGCCTCACGTGCTGATTACTGTGTGCAGGCTCGACGGCAAGCACGTGGTCTTTGGTGCCGTAGTGGAAGGCCAGGACGTCTACAAGCAGATGGAGTCTTTCGGCAGCCAGAACGGCAAGACCTCCAAAAAGCTGGCCATCGCAGATTGCGGTCAGCTGCAATAGGGGTCATCTTGGAAACAATGGGGGCAAAGATTTCCAACACTTCGAGCCACTTGTGCAACACCGAAGGCTGTATTCCACCCTCTTCTTTCATAGGCATTCTGAATTGTTTTGGAGAAATTTAGTCTTATTATTGGCTTCAGCTAACTAAATGTTTCTCTTCTGTGTGTTGTACACACTCCCAAAGCCGTATGAAATAAAGTTCATTTTCACTGAACTGCTTTGAGCTTCTATTTGAGTTCCCCTCAAAAAACTTTGAGGGGAACTCACGGGATTTTGAGCGCATTGGATTCTAGTCTTAGAGTAACCCAAGATTAAACTTTTGTGCAGATAGTGGCTCCAATATCTGCATCTGACCTTTTATGAGTAACATGCACATGCTTGTGCAAATTTCCCTTTGCCTTCCACAGCCTTGTATAGAAACATTGATGGGAGTGGCTTAGAGATGCATGTGCTCCTGGAAGCAGAATGTCTAAACTGGAAGTTGGGAAAGTTGAAATGGTCAGAGGGTAGACAACTCTATCGAGGGGGGGGGGGACCAAATTTTGCACTACCTTTTTCAGCGCAGCAAGGTGAGCCAAGTGTTCTAAGAAACTGCAGGCATTGATATAGTTTCCTCATTGAAGTAAGATGCACAGTTTTAACTGTTGGCCAGTTTCAATGCAGAAACCCTTGGGTATGCAAGGCTATGTCCATGAGGCTTGAGCCACAGCCCAGAATGTACTGGTTGCTGCAACCCCTAGCTCCTGGAACAGCTCGACCGACCAAGCACTTTGAGGTTTCTACGCAGCATTTTAGATTTTTGTTCCACTGCATCTCTTCTCTGAAGGCTAGTTTACACATTCGGTGTTCTCAGTGGCCTTGCGCGTCGCAGCCATTTGCCTTGCGACAAGACAACACACTGATGCCATGTTATCAAGGTAGCTGTGGGACACTTCTATGTTCAAACCAGCCTTTAGATGCCATCCAGTAGACTATCTAAAGTGAGTGTTCCTAGGTAGCATATTGCACCACCTTCTAGAAGTTCCACAATTTATTCGAGCCTGGGTAGTAATTGGTGGCCATCGTATTGAATCCTAGAGCAGGTCCTCCGAGCAAGCTCCCACTCTGTTTACCGTTACGAATATTCTGTCAAGGTGGAAGCTCTTGCCATGGGCAATATATGTAAAACTGTTACACTCTTATTTCGGTCGTATACGTGCATATGCAACGCAGGAGCCAACCATGCAGTTGCATTGCTGTCAGTGCCATTTACGGACAAACTGCCGCACTAGCCACGCTCATGGTGTGTCTTCTGCCTTTGGCAAGATCGTGGCATGGTAGCTTCACTGAGAAGAGTGCCGTCTCCACTCTGGTAAGCTTTTATAGTCCTCCTTGGTTTGTCCTGATATGTGCACCAACTACGCTTGGCAGAGAAGAATTATTTTTTGGGGGGTAGGGGTTTTAGCTTCATTTTCGCATCTTGATTGTCAATGTACAGTCGGCACGGAATGAAACGCGAACATGGAGCACATGGTTTTCGACCTACGCTGAGTCACCTAGAGATGCAACACCCAAGGTTTGGATGCACTGAGCTAGAATCTAACACATCGAAAGAGGAGCCATCTTCTTGCAGCTCCCATCTGGTTCAGGTGGAGCAGCATCTAGCGAAAACCATACACCCACTGTTCGCGTTTCATTCCGTGCCGACTGTACTGTACAATTCACACGTACAGGCATGGCCATCCCCAACCGCCAGCTGGCTTGAACAATTTGCTAGTCCTTCAGTATTTGTCTTCCTTTCCTCAAAAGAAAATAAAAAATTGGGGGGGGGTGTTTTGACCCTTTAAGCATATCCCCCCCCTGCCCACATCAATGGAGGGGTATCTCAACTTTGACGAGTCTATAGATCTCCTTGCAGCTGCGTCTACTGCGCTCACCAAACTTGTACAAAACGCAATGCGCGTGTGATCTCCGAGGAGCCCTATGCTGGTCGGTAGCCTAAGAACTGCCTTGCGACGTAGCGCCCAGTGGAACGGACCGAGCAGGGGGAGCCGAAATCTCTGCTGAACCAAGGACAATGCAGCAATTTTGCTTGCCGGACAATTGCGCTTTTTGCCACCCCCTGAACGTCCATAATATGGCCACAATTTCGGTCTCGAACGAGTGGCTTTACCTGCTTGGGCCATTCCACCGATTGCTTTGTCGTGAAGCAGTTCTTCGGCTGCCACGTTACTGCAACATTACTACCCAAGCGCCCGTCTCGGTAAGGTACCCCGGCGTCTCAGACCTATGGACCACGTAAGAGAACTGGGGATCGGCAACCCATCTGTTCTCAATGTTGCTTACCGAATCGCATCTCGCTACTGCTGCCGTTGCCTGAATGTCGACGAGGATCACCTTTTCTTCAGTCTCGCCCACGTTACTTTGCCGGTGACGACGGCCATTTCTTTGACCCCCAGCTCCCTTTTCGTGACGTGATGACCGCAGTGACTGATCGTTGTCTCCTTACCGTCGACAACACCCATGCTCTGCGTCGCCCCTTATGCCACCTTTCTGTCAAACTGAAGCCTGTGCCTGACCTGCGTTGCCACGAGAAGTTGGGCTGCAGTATTAAACTGCCAATTTATGGTACGTTTACACCTGAGAAGAAATCTGCTGCCGCGGGAGCGGATTTTCTCCCGGCGGCGGCGGCAGCGAGCGGGTTGTGTTTACATGTATTTCCTTCGAGCGGCGGTGGCGGCTGTGCCGGCTGCAGCAACTGTTCTCGTAACATCCCGTCTGATGAGAAGGCGCGAGAGTTCCCACCTCGGCTGTCTCTCTCGGGCGTTGCTGCCCCCAGTCTCGCTGTTTAGGCGTGATCTTCATGTTGACGGTGCATCCCAAGCGGAAAAAACGGCACCAAGCTGATTGATGATTACGTAGACGAAGAAGGGGAAATTGCAATGATTCTTCTCTCGTCTTCCCTGCCTGCGATGGAGGAAGAGGAGCAGTGAGCGCCAAAGAAGCAGCGTCGCTGTCAGCAGTGGTGGGTTCACCCGTGCTTACGAGGCGGCGAAAGGACTGGACAAGCAAGCTGCCTCCGTCCTCGTCTTCGCTCGTAGGCCAGCGACGCTGGATGGCTTCGATGATGTTGCAAAAACAAACAGGAAGAATGCGTACCCGTGACGTAGGCAGCGTCGCACTGCGCAAGTATGTCACTTCCGGTCAGCGAAACTCGTCATTCGGCGGCAGAAATAGGTCCTGGACCTATACGGCTCGCCGCCGCAGTGGCAAAAGCTGGGCGGATTCGCTAGCGAATCCGCAAGTGTAAACATACCATCACTCCTCCTAGAGATTTGCAATGATGCTTTGAAAGTGATGGACATACAGACACAAATGCCGCCAAATCATATACCGTAGTCCCTCGTTATAACTAGATTGTTTTAATCGAAGTTCAATGCAGTCCCAACCAAAACGCATGCGTTTTGAACTGGATTGTTCGAAGTGTATCGGCAGCCAACCACACGTATTACAAAGGCCGAGGTGCCGAAAGCATGCAAGTCTACACGGAGGTGCACAAGAGACCCATGCATTCCTCCCCACCCCCCAACCCCTCTCCACCGAGGCCAATGGGTGATGGGAAATAGAGCACCGCTTCCGATACCAATGTGCCGACGTACGTAGTGTCCATGTTCCGACACTACTCGCGGCACGTGTCGCCCGGCTCCTGTCAGAATTGGGTAAAGAAAGTGAAGGAGCCTGGAGGAGATCACCCCTTTGGGAATTCCCAATCCATGTGCCTATGCCATACATACAGGTGTGTTTACCAAAAATAGCTTCAATCTGTGAGGCTGAGAAAAATGGCCGGCTTAAGTCCAAAATCGCTAAGGAATTGAATATTCCAGCATCAACAGTTCAACACTGTCTACCATTTTGCAGAACGTCAGACATACTGGACTGGTTCGAGAAGAGTTTCTCTTGCAAGAGAAAGCCGGCATCAATTGTTCTACACTGTCGACCATTTTGCAGAACGTGCAAGACGTACTGGACTAGTTCGTGATGAGTTTCTCATGCAAGAGAAAACATACCCACTATTTGCAGATTAGAGATAGCTAACTGCCTTGCACACGTCGAATTTTCTCGTGTGCGCATGCTTGCGGAACCAGCGCGTGGCTCCTGGAGCTGCAACAATCTCTACAATGGTGTGTGCAAACACTTTAATGAAGCCACTAAGGATAACTTCGATTCATTTGCGCTTGTTGATATTCCCGTTGTTGCTCCTGCCATCGATGCTGCGATCGTAAACCTTTTGTGCAACTAAGGTAAAGATGAAGAGACTTTTGAAAGGAACCTCGCAAAATACCGACAACAAACAAAGCAAATTGTTATGTATGTTTGTACAGCCAGAAGTTAGTCTGCCTCAGTGGGCGTCTGGCGTCTCAGCTGTAGATGAGCGATATGGCCAGTGCGGTACAACCGCTAAACCGGGGTCGTTAACGTGCACCACGCAGTAGGGATACGTGACCGCACGCCGGTACGATGCTCATCCAAATTGAAACGGGCAGGGCTGGGGACTACTGCAGAGGCGCGAAACATCTACGAATGCTTCGGAACAAAGAGGAGTGCAGCGGCGGTGACAATGCTCCTGGAATGCCTAAAGCAACTCGAGGAGGACCGATTCCTGAAAACAAGTATTGGCAAACTGCACTCCTGTTTTTTTTTTATTTCATTTTTTGGTGAAGTAGTTGCGAGTTGTTCGTCACCATGCTTATTCAATGAATTATATGTAGTCTTCTGCAGTGTTCCTGTCCACTTCCAAGGCTACTGTTGCTGTTTTTTGGGCTCTCGCTTTTATCAAATTGCCACTTCTTTCTTCCCTCTTCACTGTTCCTTTCTTTTTGTGCGCAATTCTAACTATGTTCACTTCTATCAAATTTTTTTGCCATACCGTTGACTTTGTTCTAACGAGAAAATATTGTAATTTGACAGTGTTTACAAAAATTGGACACCAGCAGCTGGATGGTATTTATGTATCAGAAATAGAGAGTTGATTTGTCCCCTAGGCTGCTCGATCCTCTTGCTGACCTTCGGTGTCAACCACTATGTTGTCGTCTTTACAGTTCTCTCTGAATCAGTAGCTGATGTGATACTGATGTGGGACTTCCTGTTGTCTACTAACGCTGTCGTAGATTGCGGAAAATGTTGGTTGCATTTGATTAGTTCTGATATGAACAAATCACTGGATTTGATAGCTGTTGTTTTTCATCGCACTACAGCCGATATAATAATCCTTTTTAACTGCAGTCAGAGTAATACTCAAGCCCAATTTCCACTTCTGAGGAGTTTACGGTCTTGTTCAACCTTCACACCTAAGGGCTTGCTGATGCCGTATCGCAGTCAGTGGCGTAGCCAAGGAAGGTCCTCACAAATCAAAAAAAGAAATCTTTATTAAATTTTATAGTTTCTCTTTTTCCCCTTTTCAATCTTAGTTTTTTTTTTGTGCTTTACTGTTTTGTCAAGGAATTCAAAACATTCTTTTTGACAACCCACTATGGCGAGGGGCTGGGCCAGCAGCACCGTTTCCACGGTGCTGTTGGCCATGCCCAGGGGTGAAGGGGTGCCTTGCATGGGTCGTTACGTTGTTCCTGTCATGCTTGGCAGCTTCGTACCTTTCTTTCGAGGTCTGTGTCAATTGATGGCCACCAAACATAGCTGCGAGCCAGCTGTTTACTTCATACAATGCCGGATGACCCTGGTGCAGTTCATCGAGCACGAGCTCTTGCAGCTGGGACGGAACGACAACCCTCATGCCGTACATTAGGCACCATGCACACTCGCCTGCATGCGCCTATCAAAAGACGATCTCAGTTGTTGTTCTTGCATGTGCATTGGCCAACGCATGCTCGTGAGACCCAGTACTTGACAAAGCAACGGGCCGTGCGACGTAGCACGTGCAATATCTTCAGAGGATACCGGCATTGACTCTAGGCGCAATGGATAGAAAGACTCTTCTCCTTCAGAACTGTTCTCCTTCTCACATTCAAGAGGAAACCTTGAGAAAGAACAGCCTTCCGAGTTGTCACTGGATCTCTTGTACACCAATGAGTACTTGTATGCTGACAAAGTCACAGCCCAGCGCTGTAAACATGCTGCGGCAATAGGCGGAATGCCTGTCTTTGGTCCCAAATAGTCTGCAGCAGCTTGTGATCCCTGACGAGCATGACAAATCGTCCGTAGATGCAAAAAAGGTTGCTAATGCTTCTTTTTCCGATTGACTCTACTTCTTGGCTTCAGTCAATGTTCGCAATGCGTACGCCACAGGACGAGTGCTTCCATCTTCTCATATATGTGAAAGGACAGCACCTGTGCCATACTGGGATGCGTCGCATGCAACTTGTAATGGCTTACTTAGGTCATAGTGGGCCAAAATCGAGAGTGTCCTTAATGCTGTCTCGATTTCCTCGAACACCGCCTGGCACGCTTTGTCCCAATACCAGGGCTGGTCTTGACGCAGCAGTCTGTAAAGCGGGCTAGCCAGGGTAGACAGTAGTGGAACAAACTTCTCGTAGTAATTTACCATACCCAAGAATGACTGCTGCTGCTGTTTGCCTGTGGGTGCAGGAACCTTTAGCAGAGCTTCTATCTTCTCTAGCGTCGTACTGACACCTTCTGAACCTATGACATGACCCAAGTAATCCAGGTCTTCCTGAAAAAATGAACACTTTTCATTCTTTACGCAAACTCCGCTCTGACAACCGCTTTAGAACGGCTTCCAGATTGATATAATGCTCTTCCAGCGTTCTACAGGTGATAAGGACGTCATCCAAGTAGCAACTGACGCCTTTCAGATCTTTTAGCATTGTGTCCATAATCCTCTGAAATATGGCTGGAGCTGAGGAGATTCCGAACGGTAACCTGTTTGCGGCAAACAGTCCTTTGTGTGTTTTCAGAGTTGGGTACTTCCTCGACCTCTCAGCCAACACGACCTGGTGGTAGGCACGGTTTAGATCAATCTACGAGAACTCCTGACCTTCCGTGAAAGCTGAGAACAGGTGGTCGGCCCTTGGGAACAGATACTGGTCAGTGTCAAAACAAGAGTTCAGGGTGGTTTTCTAGTCACCGCACAACCTTATACCACTGCCCTTCTTCACTACTGGTACAACTGGCATCACGTAATCACTCGTCGTAACTGGTGACATGATGGCCATGTCCTGCATTTTCTTTAGTTCAGTCTCGACAGTAGGTTGTAAGGCAAACGGCACATTTCTTGCCTTGACGAATTTCGGTACGCTATCTTATTTAAGTGATAGCTCTGCCCTTTCCTTAGTAATAGTTCCCAGTTCGTTCTTGAACAGATCCTGGTACTTGTCAAGAAGTGCATCAAGCTTTGTGTCTTGCTGGGAAAACGCTGGAACTTCTGACATGGCCGCTCTGTTGAGCCCGAAAATCCGATGCCAGTTCAATCGGATGGCTTGCAGCCACTGTCGGCCCAGCAGGGGTGGGGTTTTTTCTTTGGTGATGTAGATGGGAAGCTCGGCCCTCCGCTGTCCATACTGCGCTTCGACGTGAGCCACACCGACAGGCTGGACCATCTCTCTTTTGAACATTCATAGTTTAAGTGTCATTGTCATGATCTTGGTTGAAGAATATAGCTGACGAAACTGCTGCAATGACATTACAGAAACAGTTGCCCCTGTGTCCAATCCCATTTCCAAGGCAACTTCCTGCACTTGTATCGTAATCTTAATCGGTTCCAGACCAGACGTAGCCATTTCCTTCATGCTAACTGGTGCTTGAACAAGAACCAATGCCTTCATCGTTTTACACAGCGTCCACTTCTGTTTCTTTTGTTTGTCAGCATGACACGCTCATTGAATATGACGCTTCTTGTTACACTTGAAACAGATATCCGCAATATGCGGACATATCCGGCTGGCATGTTTCACTGAGCTACAACGACGACAGTCTCATCCGCATCCGCGAAGGCCTTACCTTGTGTACTTCCGACACGCTAGGTTCCGACGCATGTGTTCTTGCTGCATTCTTTTTCACTGCTTCCATGGCTAGTGCTCTCTCGACGACTTTTTGGAAGGTTAACTTGTTTCCTGTGAACAACACACGCTGAATGTCCTCCCTTCGTAGACCGCAGACAAAGCCGCCCCTCAAGGACTGGTCCAAAAAGGCTTCAAAGTTGCAAGTTTGTGCCAATTTACATAATTCTGCCACAAACATTGCTACAGATTCGCTCTCAAGCTGCATTCTTCTGTGAAATTTTGCACCCTCCCTCATAACCGATGGTTTTGGTGCCAGGTGGTCCCCCAAATGCTTTTTAAGCTGATCGCATGTTTTTGTTGCTGAGAACTCCGGCGTGGTCAACGACTTTAGAAGACTGTACGTTTTCGATCCTCTGGGACTCAGAAATGCGTGTACTTAGTCGTCCTCTGCGATTCTGTTGACCAGAAGAAACAATGTCAGTCGTTCTTCATACAATGGCCAGTCGCTGGCCGATACGTCGAAAGGTTCAATGAAGCCCAGTCGAGCAAAGACTTGCAGCACTGCTCCAGTCACTACCGGGCCACCCGTTGTCATGTCAGCTTCCGTGCAGGCTAGAGAAGCATCCTCGTCGCCAAGTTGTCGTATTCTGATGTGGCAGCAAACATAAAAGACCAGAGGACCATGAAAACGATGTTTACTCCAAAGACTGAGCGACCAGGAACGGAAGCTCTGGTGCTATTCCAAAGGACACTTGTCTTAGGGAGCGACAAAGGAGACAAGCACGTGCACCGCCACTATAAGTTCAGTAGCACGCACCTGGCGGTAACTACACAACACTCACCTACTCTGTGCAAGTATTGGACATGAGGACTGCGTCAGCATTCAGCATTAGCTCGGCGCAGCTCATATTGAAAACGAGTTTCGCATCAGCGTTCGGCGAACACTCGGATCCAGTCACATGCTTTGTGCCCTAAAAATGGCAATCGTCAATGTTGCATGATTAACTTTAGAAAAGGGTCTATTCAAGGTGCCCAGCTCTTTCTTTTTACTTTCTCTGTCTATTTTGTTCGGCAATAGCGCTGCAACGATTGCTGTTGCCGAGGGAGTCTATTACTATGTATTTTCTGCCGTCTGCAGGCTTGTTTTCTTTTTTATTGCTATTTTTTTTTTTCGCCTTGAATTTAGTTTTTTAAAATGACTCGTATAGCAATGTTTACGAAGTATTTGCAGATATTTTTCTCATTGCCCTTAAAAAAACTCTATAAGCCCTGCTTCCAGAGTCAGAGTATCGCATTCCTTTTCCTTGCACTGCCCACGTCGTATTGGCGGAAAAGCAGTCATGTGCTCCGGCCTGTATCCAAACTTCATGAGAGGCTACCTTTCAGGTGCCGAGTTTCGGGCGGAGCACATTTCTCGCTTTGCTTTTGTGAAATATACATCCTACACTAAAACTGAACTAACTGGAAGGCTCCTTGACCATTGAGCATTATCTGTAGCCACTGGGTACACAATGATTGTGTTGTTCTATAATGCGAGCAATGTTTTAAAACATGCTTCCAAAGTCTAGGAACCAGACGACATGGAGGACAATTGTGTTGCTCGCGTCTCCGGCGCTCGCAGAGTGATGCGCGACCAGCCCATCCTGGCACCTTGGACCAGACAACAATGCACAGCTACGGCTTGTGAAGATATGACGTTTTCATTGGCTACTGCGTTCTGCCGTGGGCATAGAGAAAAACAAATGACGGGATGACGGCACACGCTCGGTGTCACCATATTATATATTTTGTCTGCTCCGCACGCCGCCTCACAGCCATACCATTCGCACCTCCGGTTTTCCTGCGGAAGCAACGGCTGGGATCAAACATGGCCGCCCTGGAAACACCATTGCAATACTCTCCTCCGCAAGGGGAGCATATGCAGTTACTCTGGTTGCTCTGACTCATGGGCGACGCCTGTCAATATGCGCATGCACTGTGCTTGCTTGACCTGCTTCTGATTACATTCAAGCTACTTTTTAAACAGCACATGTCGCACCATCAGTAAGTACATCTGCACATGTCACCAATGTCACTTGCATGAAACCCGAACCACGCAATCATCCTGCCCTCTGAAATCCATTTCGCCACCTGATCGACCCTTCTAGATAATCGGAATTGGTTTTCTTGAACATGTCCTTTGTCCACGAACAACCACTGGTGGATAATTGTTCCCGCAGATTACCTCGTTAGGTACACCAAATAGCTTGTGTTCCAACCTGCACAGCCCTCTTAGCACTCTTAGTCATAATAGGCAATTGAGGCAATAGGCTATTCTTGCTAAACCATTTGTATAAGCGTCTGCACCTAACACAATTCTCAAATTAACCAAGGTTTGTCAGTTCCAAGCCAATGGGGTGACGGAACGTCACAACCGCATATTATGAGGGATAATGTTCCTGTATGTTGGGCAAAACCATACAAACTGGGATGTTATCATTCCAGATGTGGCATTCACTCACAAAACCACGTGCCAAACCACTACTGGCTTCTCACCATACTACCTGTTATTTGCATGTGAACCCCTTACCAAACTTAAAGCCATATTGCCCTCAGTCCATGAATCTTGCAGGTCTTACCCTTCAAAGGTTACCTGCCGAACGGAGGATGCTCGACTGCTTGCCCGCCTTTTATCTCTGCGATCCCAATAGCATCAACAGCTTCGAAGCGCACAGCATCGTGGCAGATCGTCTTACTACGTTGAAACCGAAATTTTTTGGGCAAGCCAGGCAGAAGAAATATTGCTGCAGAAGTTTATTGACCTGTTTTTAATTCTCTGCTGCCTCTCTTCTATAAGCATCAAAGTAGAGCCAGTCTCCCCTCCCTGAAATCGCCGCATGATATCATGTGGCATGTCTCGCATGTCCAGCCTTTCTACAAACCTCATGTCTGAAGACATTGGTGCTGGTGGACTGGCTCTTTATCCACTCGGGAAAAGTTTTCAGGGAGAAGACGGTTATGTGGAGCTGAAAGCACTCTGCTGGTGGACAACAATCTCGTCGCTCAAGCACCTTTCACCATCCCTCATTAATCGCCCCTTATAATACCTTCGCTGGATTCTGCAGTTTAATTCTAGCCCAAACTTCTGTTCATTTTGTCACAAAAATGCATCTAGAACCCTAAAGCCTCAGATTTTCACCAGCAACACTCTTCATAGCTGACCAGATGCCTTTGATGCTGCTGTTTTTCAACGAAGTTGCTTATTTTTTTGTGCTTGTTTCTTTCTGCCATTATACAGAAGTAGCTGGGTTGCCACTTCCACATTTTACTTATTATTGCAGCTCACTTCTGAATGATTGTTGTTTCTAATACATCACTGGTTTCAAAAATATTGTTATTCTTCTTCTGCTGGAGATGCAGTGCCAATAACAAGCTGTGTAATAGGTGAGCGAAATCTTCAGAGGACTTTCCCCAGCTCTTCCGCATCTGTCTTGAGAGTGATGTATCATATCAAAAGTGGCAGTCCTGTAACAAGGAATGTCAGATAACAAATGTTGGTTTACCGGTAGGGAATACATAGTGCCAAACTCCAAAGTTGAGGTCAGTACACAGTGGCCATAAGAAGCGTGGCCTGCTAAGAAGATGAAAAAGAAGGTTACGGTTGTTGAGCTGCAAAGCGAATCGGGCAGTAGATTTTTAAGCAGCTCGAGGTCTGTCTGCATCAGTGTAGTTATACTGCTCATGCTATGGATGAAAAATTTATCCTGTGTAGTATTACTGCTAGCCTGGGGCCTTTAAAGTGCATAACTTACTAGTGATACAATACCTTATGCTGGTACGATGCTCATCCAGATCAAATTGAGCAGGGGTGTGGGGTCTGCAGTGCCATTTGCACCATGAACGAAATTCTGCTACATCTGGTAATGCAGAAATGGTACAAAGTACCATTTCTGCTAAGAATTGTGCCAAATCTGTGCCGAAATGCGCTTAAAGGCCGACAACCAGACACAAGATTCTGCAAGGCAGAATGTCCTCCTCACCCTGGGGGAGGAGGAAACAAGCAACGGTGGACAGGGAAGAAAGGGGGAGAGGAGGAAGAGGGGGAAAAGTGGAAAGCGTGAACTGGTCGTCGGTCTTTAAGCAAAGCAAAAAGATAGAAATAATTTATTATTGATTAACCCTAATATTTATAAAAGTGGGAGGCAAGGAAAATGGTACATGTATTCATCTCACGGCATCTCTACTCGCCGTATTGTTGGTTTTACCTTAGGTCAGAGCACAATCGAGGGCTCGAACACATAGACCCACGAGCACACTAACTAAAAGCGCAAGTCACTGGACATTTGCTGCACTTGACCGGTTTAGCCGATGAAAGAACACGTACAGGAAGATGGACGAATGCTATGATGTCGCACATTGACGCTGTTTGGTTGGTCCCATAGGCACACTAATCATTCCAACCATAGTTTGCCTTCTGACGTCCCCGCACGCTCTTGTCTTCTCCTCCAGCTCAGTTTCTCTGTGCATAGAAATTGCTCGTCAACCACGCTGTCCAGCTGATGTGTTGGCAGGTTGATCGCCGACATCGTCTAGATTTTCAGACAATGTCGGCAATGCCAGCAATTAAACGTCGTGAGAAAACGGAGCCGGCTTGCTAGAAACAGCATCTCGGCTGAGGCTGTGTGAAAGAAAACACTTCCCAAGCCAGTGTGCGAGCTGAGCGGGACTCAAGCCAGGCCTCAAGACGCTCGCGCGCCCCAGCCTTTGCAGTGCTTCCTTTCACCCAGTCTCAGCTGAGACGCTGTTGTAGCAAGCCCGCCCAGTTAAAAATACTAAGATGGCAGCTACTGTGATAAGACAGAACCAGGGTCTTGTACTTTTGATGAGATCACTCGATTATCAGTCTGCCTCATGCCTCCTTGCCGCCTCTCACCAAAGCACTCGCGTCAAGCTTCACCGCTTTGCGCCGGAGTGCTGGGAGCAGCGGCTGACATGGGTGAACGAGCGCCTGGGTTAGCGTGCTGGGCTCAGAATTTACACTAGTACTATTGCAGGTCTACCTTTAGTCTTGATTCTGGATTGATATCTCATTTAAAAACGTTACACCAAAAAAAAAAGAGAAGAGAAAAAGGAAAAACGCTCACCTATATTTTAATATTTTAATAAATACGGTATTCAAGGTAATTCCCGTGCTTTTCGATCGAAAGAGCAGCAAACTTTGACTTCACTCTGGTTTCAACGCCCCTAAAGGGCAGTGTCACTTTAAAAGCACAAGTGTTAGTTTTCATAATATTCGTGGGCGGTTGTTTTTGCAGTTTATAATATTTTTCTTGAGTTTGGTAGGTTCATATAACTTGGGGGAAGCATTTTTATTGATAGACGTGTCAGTAAATATGGTGGTGGTGGTGTTGTTGTTGGTTTTTTTTGTGTTTTTTTTTAGGCATTTTAGGGAAATTATATTTACAGGCTGTATAAACTACCAGGTGTAAAAATGGGAGGGGAGAGAGGCTGGTTCTCAACTGAAGATTTGTGCCGATTCATTTTTCAGCCATTTTTAGTAGCCATTGTAAACGGAATCTACTCTGAACAGAGCATTACGGTATTTCAAAAAAAGAAGGTTCTGTGTTCTTTTTGCACCCTATCTGTTCTTATTACAAAATGTAAGTAATATGCTCCAGTATCACAGAGGAACCCTTAATCATTTAAAAGATTAACCCATTTAGCCATACAATCACTATTTAATTTTCTAGTGATGTGCTAACAGACGTTGGCATCTGCTCCAAGAGTGTCAGTGGCTCCTTCAAACCAACGTTATTCCAGCTGCAGAACCTGCTACAAAAGCTTGAATGCCGCTTCCATCACAGAAGCTTTCGTTCCACAAGCCTCTAGGCCACTGCTAACCCTTGTCATGCTGCATGCTTAGTATTTTGCCCTGCTCCCAACCATCGACGAAACGAAACATCTGGAGGAATTTATAGGTAGGGTTCTGCATTATGGGATATGTCATAATGAAAGTAACGAATTGATATATTGCCCATGCAGATTTACTAGGATCTGACCGATCAAGAAGGATACGAGTTTTTGTTTCATTTTTTAGTCCCAGATAGCTGACCATTTTCAATTTCTTAAGCCTGGTTTAATTCTTCACTGGAATCTTCACAAAATAGGTCATTGGATTCTGTCTTTTTGAAACGATATGTCCTATTCCACACAGCCTCAGCAGAAGGGAACATGGAAGCTGCACTTTTCGTGTGGCCATATATGCTTGCTTTTGCGTGGCTTTGGCCAAACTTGTCTAGAGTGAGCTTCTTAGTTATTTCTGTGAAGTCAGCTTACAATATTTACCGGCAAGTAACCACATTGCATAGCAAAGCATCTGATATTCCAATGAAATTCCAGAGGGAGTTTTGTCATTTTTAAAGAAACCGCCTAATTGGTATTTCTCTTAGCACAAACGTTTTAGTAAAACATTTATTAAAAATTGCCCATTGTACTTTTGTGTCCTGCACAATCAATTTTTGTCTCTAATGTTTGGAAAACCTCAGAGAGGCAACCATGACGCATCTAAAATTGAAAGCAAGCTTGATGCTCCAGTTTGATATTTCATTGTGACCCAAGCAAAAGTTTCAAATGCCCGCTAATTTGCTGGTAACATGTAAATTATCAAGAATACCCTTTATTGCCCACAGATTAACTGCAGAAACACAAATTCATATGTGTACACTGTAAACCATGATGCTCTAAGACAAATCTTTAAATTTGCTGCACCACAATACTTGGAACCTTTAGGAGTTACATACGGCCTATTCGTAGATCTGCCTCTGCCAAATAAGCCTTAGTTGTGATGTAGCGAAGTGACACGGTAGCAAAAAACAATGTGTTCTCCCCACACCTGCTTTGTTCATTAAAAAGTGTGTTACCTGTATTTGTTGCGTGGACTTTTCATATTATTGCAACTCTCAAAAATTAAACGAAGATCCATTAGTGGATTCTTAAAGAGTGCGTTAGCATGTCACTTGAAAAACGCCACCTGTCACCCTTTGCAAAACGGTAACGTTGACTTCTTCACTTTTCGGATTTGGCTTTCCCTTTTGATTCCTCTATTATTTGCTGCCTCTTTTTGGCTTCTTTACGGGGTCATAGTTAGTGTTTCCCAAAGGGAGACGTGTGTGGTGTTTCCCAAAAGTCGCACTAATGCATTCTCTGAGAATAAACCAATAGATCTTTCTTTAATTTTTTCTGGCTTTGGCGGTTTCTTTTGCTAGGCACTGCTTCCGCTCCTCTATCCGTTCGCCCGCCTTGCACGTTTAGCAGCGGCATCCGCCTGGCGCTGCTCTAGCTGTTCACCGTTATCGGCAGCCCGTCTCCGCTCACTGTCCGTATTTTTTTTCCGCTTATTTGCACCAGCGCTAGTACATGGTTCACACTCCTTTTTGTAGCACAAACCAAGGCACCAGCTCGGAGCACGTGGAGCGAAAGCTCGCGCTCCTGGTTTAAAATCCCCACCCCCGCCCCTTTCGATCTGGATGGGCGTCGTTCCGGCGTGCGGTCGTGTGTCACTACTGCGTGGTGCATGTTAAAGACCCCAGGCGAGCGGTTGTACTGCAGTGGCTGAATTGCTCATCTACAGCTGCGAAACAAGTCGCCCGTTGAGCCAGACTAAGTTATAGACTGTATAAACTTTTTTTTTTATGGAATAAAGGTTTATGTTTGATAGCCTGCCTTTGACTTTATCTAGAAGTTAATTGCCCTTGTGTGGATGTTTGTTGGTTGTTCACTGTCACTTTGTCTTTGTATACTATGTGAACGCTCAAAGTTTGGACTTCTATATTTAAAAAAAAAAAAAAAGATTAAATTAACGGGGCAGGAAACATCTCTTAATAATGTGAGGAAAATCTTGGTTGAGTTTCCCGCATAGTGTAGCTGTGCAGTGGAAAAGCCGACCGTTTTTTATTGCGGGAAAACTGACGTACGTGTTTGCCGGATGGAACTCGAAATATTGCTTGAAGTGTAACCTCTTAGGGGGGGAGTAATGGCAAATAAGCTTTTATATTGTCTTAAAATATTCGGGGTGTTTCACCAACGATAGAGAGCTTTTTTTCCTTTTTTTTTTTTTTTTCTTTTAGCGATTAAAATAACAAAACTAAACTTTCAGCCTTTCCACTCTGGTGAAGGAAGACCAGCGAAGCTGTACTATGGTAAGAATAAAATAATGACCGGCCGCCAAGTCGGCAAGCCAGAGGGGAAAGGCTGGACAGCTACCGCCATCTATGAGCGACGGCGTCAATCAGACAACCGGCAAGCCGGTTGTCTGGTTGCCCCCGTCGTGTATAGATGGCGGTAGCTGTCCCGAGTTTTACAGCTCCGCTGTAAAAATATTTCTTCGGGATAACGCTGCTTGCCGCGCGGATGAGAAGTGATCATAAGCCATTTAATTACCTAAGATCCACTAATTCATTTTCTTTTAAATATTCGCCTTATCTGACACATTCAAATTATTTTTGTTTTCTGCCGTCTAAATATGATTTAGCTGTCGGTAGAAATAAGGAAACTAAAATTCTTTCCTATGTTAAATGGCCAAGTTAGGCTGTCTTAAACCCGCCATACCAAAACTAAAAAAAAAAGAAACTAAAAAAAACCTTTTTTTTATATGTAATTACATGAATTTTGTTAATGCGACGCTGTTAGGCCAGCGATTTGCTCTTGGTGAACAGAGTAGCTGTATAGGCTCTGCTTGCAGAGCCAGAGTGTCGCGTTCATATTCCTTTCGCCGTCAACTCTGTATTGGCGGAGAAGCGGTAACATAGGCCAAGCTGATCCAACCTTCATGCGGGAAAGCGACCTTGCAGGCTCCAAGTTTCGGGCAGATCATCTTTCTCGCTTTGCGTTTGCGAAATATACGTCCTATCACCGAAATCGAACAAACTGGAAGGTTCCTTGACCATTGAACATTATCTGTAGCCACTGGCTACAGTGCAATTGCTTTGTTTTATAACGCGAGCGATAAACATGTTTCCAAAGTCTGGGAAGCAGACAACACAGTCGTCTGCTTCCCAGTGGGGCGCTCGCGGAGTGATATGTGATTGGCACATCCGGGCGCCTCGGACCAGACAACACCGCGCAGCTACGGCTTGCGAAGGGACGACGTCTTCGTCGACTACTATGTTCTACCGAGGGCAGAGGGAGAGACGGGAGACAAATAAGGAGACGACGGTGCACGCGCGGCGTGCCGCCGCACTATATTTTCTCTGCTCCGCGCACCGCAGCACGCCGCCTCACAGCCACGCCATCCGCGGCTCCTGCAGAAGTGACGGTCACTTCCCGCAGTGCAGCTTGGATAGCGAATCACCACCCAGGCCCTCTGCGGAGGCTACCGTCGCTTCCGGGTGCGAATTCCGTAGCTCTTTTTGTTTTAGTTTTGGTACCTCATTATCCTTACGGCTTAAATTTATTACTGATCAGCACGGAGCAGAATTTAGTTATCCGAGTTCTATCAACAGCTATGGCAGATTTTGAAAACTAGTAACAAATCTATTTTAAACTTGTCAGCTAACACGATTTTAGGTACGAATTAATTTGCTGATTTATTTTGAACTCGTGCCCTGACCTCCACCGTTTTCGATAGGGCTTGCCGTTACCTTATTCAAGAGTTAAACAGAGTTTTAGAACATTTTATATTGAAAATGGGATTCCTTCCGGGGATAGCTGACGCCACGTGATGAGCTTTGACGCCCGCCATTTTCCCTTTGAACATTTCCAAACATCGCTTATGACTTTCGAATCAGAAAACAGCAAGCTCTGAAGTTTCGGAAATTCATCCAAACTGCTAGCTCTACATTTGGGCGAATACTGAGCATTCAGCGATTTGCAGTGTATTTTTGGCGGTGAAAGAATACTTTTTTTTCTGAGGGGGGGAGAGTGGGGGGGGGGGGGGGCCCTCTGTCTTGCGCACTATCAAAAGTGGTTTGGTTCAATTGTTGGAGTGTAAGGTTGGGTGTACGACTACACCTTCCGCAATTCCTGCACCAGGGTAAATATTCCGAATCCGCGCCTTGGTGCGTAGAACTTAGCTACTTTGGGGATCAAAACTATGGGCAACTAATAAATTTTTTTCCCTTATTATACTATACTTATCCGCGGGACCTGCTCAGCCTACAGTTTTGCTTTTCAACACAGCGGTATTTATTACGTGGCGTTGCTAGATTGTCCGAAACTCTGCTGTACGTGGGAGTCAAGCTTGAAAAACAATCGCCCAAATCCAGTGTTTTTTTTTATGAGCTCCAGCTGACTTCATCGCAGTTGCTAAGGCAACTGTTGTGAAGAAATGTGCTTAGAGCCAACGTGAGGTAGGGATTTATTTCACAATAAACTATTCATGTTTTTTTCTTCTTTTTTTTTTGTTTTTAGTAGAGCCTTTGAATAATAAACTAACATGGTGTTCCCCGGCGCTACCCAGGAACAAAACAAGCCGTATAGGTGAGTAAATGAGCGGAGTTTAATTAAGCTTTTTATAAATGTATCTTTAGGTGGTGCATGTACCATACTCAAACGCACTAAATGCAAAGTTCAGTAAAAAAGAAAAGAGAAACTGGGGATTCCTATGCACAGGGAGAAAAACGTAAACAAACCGTCTAGTGGACGCTGCTACTCACAAATGGTAGTATACACACGCTCGGATCTTCCGCATCTGGTTTCGTGCGCGGATATCAAAGAAGCTTTCAAGTTATTGTTCTATATTGGTGATATGTGTGAGTGGCAGTGTCAACCAGACGACTTGTTTCCGTTTTCTGCCCTGTGCATAGGAATACCTAACAAGATTGTTCTGGCTGGATTTTTTTTTTTTTCGAAACCTACACGTATGAAGCTTGAATATGATAAATGCACCATCTAAGTATTATAATTTTGTGAAAAGTTCCATTGCACTCCGTTCATTGACTTATTTATACGATTTGTTTTCGGCTTGGATAGTGCTCAAAATTATATCAAGTGCCTTGAAAGCCCGCGTGGTTGTCGGTACTTTCCAACGCATTTCGATAATACTTTCCCGGTGGCGACGCTCCTAAAAAAAAAAAAGCGTAATAAAAATTTAAAAAAAAGATCACTCGCTTTACATTGAATCAGGCCTGCAGAATCGCATGTCCGGTCTACACATTTGCGTCGGTTGAGTCCGCATCAACCGTACAGCAGCAACGACAGTCATCGGAACAACTCCGCGCCACAGTCGCCTAGCGTCAACAAAAAGCCGTGAGAAGATGGCAAGACGCTCCCATATTGTTCTCCAGGTGTGGTCCCTCGGAACAAGACTCGTGTTTCATCCAAAGCTGACTGCGCCACGCGGCATACGCGGCGAAGTTGTCCCGGCCATTGTCGTTGCCGTCGTTTGAGCTGCAGCAAAAGCAACGCATCTAGAACACAATAGAAAATATGCGCTTTCTTTTTTTTTCCTTTTTTTTTTAATTATTTTATACACTTTTTTATGTGATAGCTTTTGCCGGATTTCGTAGCGGTACGCGTTCGTGTAATCCCTACTGCGTGGTGCACGTTAAAACCCCAAGTTAGGGGTTGTACTGCACTGGCTAAATTTCTCATCTACAGCTAAGAGAGAAGTCACCCGTTGAGTCGTACTAGCTTCGAGGATGTCTAAACATACAAACAACTTTCTTAAAGGAGCGATGCAACAATTTTTGTACTGTGCACAAATACCGCTTAAATCGGATCCCTAACGTTAATGACCTATGAAACACGCGTTCGTTTTTCACCCCACGCAATAGAAGTCCCAGAAAAAAATTTAAGAAAAACGAGCGGCGTTCACCCCCTCAACTCGCAGCCAGAACAAGCGGCCACGTGATCTGGAGCCGATTATATGCCGCCAGTGTTGATCATAGCCACGCGCAGGGGTTGGCAAAGCGCAGGACACGCGCTGAGTTCCAGACATTGTTATGGCTCGGCTGTTGTCGTCGTTGCAGCGATTGGACACGGGTCACAACCCGAATGCTTCTCGAGCTAGCAATTGTCACGAGCCCAAGTCGAGTGCCCACGCAATGCTCGGGTCCAATCTGTGAACCGCATTCAAATATCGTCACTTGGGTGTACTGCGATCCCCGAGTTACGTCATCAAATTTTGCAAAGGAGAGATTGAATGAAAATGATCGCTTTTGTCCTTGAAATTACACCACAACAAAGGAGTTTCTTGGCCAATGGTGTTGCGTGTGAGTATCCTTGAGTCCGAGGTGTGCCAGTAAGCTAGTGTAGAGAGAAAAACATTCCAATTGAATATCGTTGCACAGCTCCTTTAATGGAAAAACGGTTAAAGTGCAGGCGAGCTGGTGGATATTTACCATGATGGAACTTAACCCGAGACTGGGGTAGAAACAGAAACTTAAAAGTAGAAAGGACAGAGACAAGTGAAGAAGAGACGTTCTTTTCTTCACTTGTCTCTGTCCCTTCTACTTTTAAGTTTCTTTTTCTACCTCAGTCTCGGGTTAAATTCCATCAACTTTCTTACTTTTTTTTTGCTTTAAGGAGATTGATTCTTCGTCCAGGGAGCGCCCCTGGCCATTGGTCGTACAAAACCTGTCTGCATTTATCTGCGGAGGTATTCGAAGCATACATAACTGCGCAAAGCAAACATGATTCGATCATGCTTCAGACGTGGCCTCAAATAATTCGGTCACCGTGTCTTCCGTAATATACCGGGTGTTTTCGCGAAGACTTTCAAAAATCCTAAACATTAGGGCGTTTAAAAAAAAAAAAAAAACTGTCTTCGGGAACAAACTACCAGCCACGGCGGACGTCAGGAATTGCCAAAAACATACTAATTACCCAGCTAATTAATTAAAACTTCTTAATTAACTTTTTAATTAGTGGAAATAGACATATGGTTCCAATTAAAAAGGTGCTGAGCGTTACCGAAAACCACTAAATCAGTCATTTTCAGAAAGACTTTGAGCGCGTGAGAAGAGTAGTAGCGCACTGAAGTTACCACTCGTGGAGCAGGTACAAGGCTGGGGCTAGATAAGAGGCGGAAAAATTGCGCGGGCGCCTTCCCGCAACCGCTAGCCTTGTACCTGCTCCACGAGTGGTAACTTTAGTGCACTACTACTGTTCTCACGCGCTCAAAGTCTTTCTCAAAATGACTGATTTAGTGGTTTTCGATAACGCTCAGCAACTTTCTAATTGGAACAATATGTCTATTTCCCCTAATTAAAAAGTTAATTAACTAGTTTTAATTAAATATCTGGCTAATTAGTATGTTTTTGACAATTCCTGACGTCCGCCGTGTCTGGTAGTTTGTTCCCGAAGACAGTTTCTCTTTTTTTTCAAACGCCCTAATGTTTAGGTTTTTTTAAAGTCTTCGCGAAAACACCCGGTATATGTTCATTGCGACTGCTGTTTTAGAGAGGCATTTCGCTAAGTCACGTAGTTTTTTCAGGGCCTGATAAAGTGAAAGTGAAGCGCTGACTGCGCGCGGCCTGCGGGTTTATTGCGACTCTATTTCGAGACTTGCATTGATGTTTTTTTTTTTTTTTTTTTTTTTATTTACTTTTTATTGTTGTTGTTACTAGAGTATAAGCGGCCAGAGTGTAAACAGCGCTAACAGCTAGACGTCACGTCGGTTAGCGCTGTTCTGGCGGAGCAACCATGCTCGATTGGCCACGCTCATGTCGAGTATCTATAGCGTCACGGATATTGTTATCAATTGACTATTTTCGTCGTTGCGCACACCCGTCGCGAACCCAACTCGGAATTATTCACCGACGGTAAGCGGCATCGGCGTCGATCCGCGTGGTTCTGAAAGAAAGAACGAGCCAACTTCCTACGACATTCCGTGGAATAAACGGTTTTCGACGTAATATCGAAATTCTAATTCATTTGCGTTCTGTGATACCCATGGCAATTACACTCCTCGGGAACATTATACGACCTTTTGTCAAGAAAAGCAGAAATTGACAATTTTCTTTATGTGCCCCAAATGATTCGATGCACAATATTTGTAGAGCCGTGGAATGAAATCTATACGCGTCCAAAAGACTAATTACTGCTTATTCATATTTTATTACTCTCATCTAAATTATTACTGGGAACATTGCGATGTTTGTTCTTGTTCATTTTAAATCCTAATTTTAGTGCATGCGTTGTGCCGCCATGTCCAAGTAAGTTGGAAATGAAAAGAAATAACCCGCCCTTTATTTTATTTTTTTTATTGCACCGTGAAAATTTAGGACCGAAGTGACCTGGATTGATGAGCGGCGAACGTACCGCATAAACTAGTCTGATATGAAATGTCTCTAGGATCAAACGTCGTGTAAGCCATCCAAAACTAGCTTCACGCTGCGACTGCTTCCACGCTACCCTTTCAGAAGTGCAATGGCAACTAGCGACTCCAAATACAGTCTTTCCCATCGCCCTAAAATAACCAAAAAACAAAATGAGATGTATGATTGGGAGAATCAGTGGCCGAGAGTGCCACACTCCGCAGCTTGGAGCACATGTAGCGAAAAGTCGCGCTGCAGCCCCAAGGACTCCTGGGCTCAATCCCACCCCTGCTCGTTTCGATCTACATGAGCATTGCACCTCCGCGTGGTCGTGTATGGCACTACTGCGTGTTGCGCGTTAAAGGCCCCCAATATACCATTCGTACTGCAGTGACTAAATTTCTCATCTTTGACGAAGACACCAGATGTCCATTGGGGCCGACTGATTTTTCGCTATTACACATACACGCAACACAACTACGTAATTGGGGTTGAATTGTAAACCGCCAACTTTCATGTCAAGGGCAGTTGATATAGTTTCTTCGCCGTTCGCGTCTTGCTCAATTTATTTTAGTTTCGATGGTGGCAAGCAAGTGTTTGACGACGGATTCGACTGGATCTGAGTCTGAGCTGGACATAAGCGCGTTCATATCCACTTCGTGCGGGGCGTTGTGCTGACGTCAAGAACGCGTTGCCGTTGTGTCTACATCAACCACCAAAAGTTACCGGAGGGGAGGAGACCGAAATTAACTTTCAGTGGCTTTTGCTAGAAAGTGAAGAGTTCGCGTGCACTGGCTTGGTAACCGCTCAAGGCGCGCGATCGTCCGCGCACTTTGTCTCACGCAAGTACCTCATCCATTGTGAAGCCACATGCTAAGCGTGGGAGTGAAATTCTCAAACAGGCGAATTAACAATGGGGAAGCAGAAACGCGAAGCGCAAACAACCTGTCGACAGCTCGACAAAAGCCTTCCGAAATCGCGGCGATGTCTCTTCAGCGCTATTTTGAAAGCGTTTTGTGTTAACACAATAGATTGAAGAAAAAAAATTGATATTCGTGGTGTTGCCGGTCAAATAAAAACAACTCAAGCGTTGCGTTTTTTATTTTTTTTTTTTAGGTACAGGAACATTTGTTTTTCTGTAAAGACGACGTGGCTTCCTATTGACGCAATCAGCGCACTCAGGTCCCTCCCTCGAACGACACTTGTGGCAGTAGCGGACCCAGGTTGGGATAAAAAGAGCGCCTCGCAGAACATCGTGACAGCCACTGGGGACAGCGCCAGGGAAGCATGCTGTCCGCGCTCTCGCTGGCGCTTCTCTGCGCCGTCGGAGCCGGCGTGGGGCCGGTCGCCCAGGCCGCAGAACGGCCGAAGAAGATACTCTGTGACCGGCAATATCCATCCGGCAAGCGCCTGTACGACTTCACCTTCAACAACACCCTGGAGACGAAGGCGATCCCCCTGAGCCGGTTCAGGGGCCAGGTCGTCCTGGTGGTGAACGTGGCCACCTACTGAGGCCTGACCCACTCCTACCTGCAACTGAATGCACTGCAGAAGAGGTTCGGGAAAAGGGGGTTCAAAGTGCTCGGGTTCCCCTGCAATCAGTTCGGAATGGTGAGTTGCTTGGCGACCACGCGGACTGCCTAAAGCCGCGGCTACACTGCTACGAGATCTTACAAAAGACGGCATGCAGATACTCTCTTGAGGCGTTAGTCATGCTTGTGTGACGGCCACATTGTGTCGTCCGAAAAACCGTCTGTAGACATGTTCGCACACTGTACAGGTTTTTTTTTTTTTTTTAACCTTACAGATTTGTTTTTAAAGGAGCACTGACAACCCAAAATCGCATTTTTTTTTATTATCTAAAACGATGCAAGTTGCAGTCATAGACACGAAAAAAAAACCGCATCGCGAAAAAAACTTTTCCCGCGCGCGCGCGCGCGCGCCTTTTTATTATTGGCGTTTGATTCTCCCGCCTCTCGCCTCCTCGCTTCTTTTCATTCGTGACGTCAAGAATCACGAAATTTAGAAGCTTTGTAGGCGACATCTCTATAACATTTAATAACGGCAATCCTAATACATGTTTTTTAACGCAACTGCGAACGCACTACGGCCCTTCTTTTTGAAATACCAAAAATCGGGAGTTCGTTGTGGTGCCGTCTCCTGTATTTGTATCCTCCCACGGAAAACAGGCGACACCGCTAAAAGCCGGTCCGCCGGCGCTGGCTCCTTTCCTCCTCGCTTTGGGTCGCCATGGCAACAGCAGGGAGTCGTGAAGGAAAATGGACTCTCAGACTCCGCAATACTTGACGTCAACGCACCGGCGCGGATAGCGCGGGAACTTCGAATTCGGCATTTGGAAATTGTTTTTTTTACTTCACAAATACTGAATTCCCAAATTTCGAATTTTGAGGGTAATGTCCCGGCATCGTTTTCAATCGTTTCGGATAATAAAAAAAAAAATATATGATTTTGATGTGTCAGTGCCTTTTTAATAAAGCCATGAAAGCTACACTAATGCGGTTTGTGCAAGTGAGTCGTACGGCCAAGAGGACATAGTATAGGGAGATAGTCGAAACTATCAGTAGGCTGATAAAGTAAAATGTGTAAATTAACTTCTTTAATTACTGCAAATAGACATATAGTTCCAATCGGAAACTTGCCGATCATCATCGAAAACCACTAAATCAACTCTTTTTAAAAGGTATAATGCCGGGGCAGCATTTAACGGCGTTCTGTAAGAACGCAACACTATACTTTTCATTTCTCATACGCTCGCATTATGCATGGTAGTCCCTGTAAAAATAAAATAGTGTATTAAGGAGAAAGAATATACGTTCTCTCTGTTCACCTGTAAGCTAATAAGGCAGCGAAAGCTGGATCTACACACTCCCAATCCCGCGAGCTTACGGTGACAGGGAATTATCCCTGGAATTTTGCAGACAAAGCTAGCGTGCGCATGCTCAGTAGCTCCGCTAAGACATCAAGAAGGCAACGCCGGTTTCTTCTCGGCTGTTCGCCTCTTCACGATGCTTTCTATTTTGTTGAGCTTTCTGTCTTAAAAATGTCATGAATTGATATCGGATTGGAATTTTCATGACTTTGCAGAGGCGTACTGGTCCAAGACTGGCCAAATATACTCGCACGGACTGTCACTTATTCAGAAGCTTCTTTGTCGCGTTGCAATTGCGAGGATAAAAGGGTTTACTTCCTTCAGTCTTGCCTTTGCCAAACTTGATGACATAATTGTGGGATCGAAACCACACCCCTGATGACAGCCGAGCGCGGCTCACGGATTGGACACGAGAACTGCGTGAGCGCTTGACTTCGGCTCGTAACAATCAATGCCTCGGCGGACACTGGGAGGGGGGTGGCTTGTATTCAACCACTGCGATCATGAGAATAGCCGAACACTAACAATACTTGGAGCTTAGTACCCGTTTTCTACCTTGCCAACCCCAGTGCGTGGCTATGATTAATGTTGGCGGCATACGATAGGCACCAGGTCACGTGGCCGCTGGTTCTGGCTCCGAGTTGAGGGGATGAACGACGCTCATATTTCTCGACTGCGACTGCCATTGCCTAAAACCAAGGCAAGTTCATTCGTTTACTACTAACGTTGGGGTGTGATTCTAAGTAGTATTTAGCGAAAGTAAGAAAATCGTTTCATGGCTCCTTTATTGCTGCTGAATTGCCTGCTCACATGTGGCTCCAGTTCTATATTATCATATTTTCATTAAAAGTAACGAGTAATTCAAGTAGTGAGTTATTAATATTTTGTAACAAAAGTACATTACAAGTTATTGCCGCGAAAAAGTGAAGCGGCAATTACAAAATTACTTGAAAAAGTAGCGGATTGCAAGTGATCCGTTACTTGTAACGGATTACTTTTTAAGTCTGCTCGAAGCGAGGGAATGAAGCAACAGGAGAGGCAGTGAGAATCGTGACGTCACATGTCTCGTCGGCCGTGTTCAGTCGAGCACTTTCTTTTCCAAGGGTACGGCCATCCGTTAGAGATATGTATGAGGGATGTTTTGGGGATTTTGCAGCGTCCCGCCTATCGCTTCAACCTTTTTTTGTGAGCTTAAATTTTCGGTTCAGTATCCTTTTAACTGAC
Organism: Ixodes scapularis; assembly: GCF_016920785.2. NCBI lineage: Eukaryota > Metazoa > Arthropoda > Arachnida > Ixodida > Ixodidae > Ixodes > Ixodes scapularis. The sequence goes on along the minus strand of NW_024609868.1, from coordinate 10,939,587 downwards.
CGATCTCACCAGCCGGTTTCGTTACGTCGTCACTTCCGCGATGATCGAGAAAGTTAGACTTTCTGCACGTGCGACTGCTTAGCTGAAGGTCTACGCGAGCACAGAACGGGGTGGCGCTGTCTCGTACACTTCCGCCAAACGTTAACTATACTTTGTTTCAACTTAGGTCCAGACGCAGCCGACTCTACCAGCTAATAGACCAATCAAGTAGTCGCAACTCACTGAGCCTATTTTTTTTTTTTTATGATTGGTTCAGCGGTGATAGAGCATGTACTGAAACATGACGGATACCGCGATGATGCGCTTTTGGCGCTGTCTTAGTGGTACCATCAGCTCGTATATCGTCGGCTGCGTTTGTACTTAAGTTGAAACAAAGTATAGATCAAAGTTTGTTGCCGTCTGCCCCCCGTGAACTAAAGCTATGGCGGCGAATACCCGGATTCGTCGCCACGGCACGGGAAAATCACTAAGACCGACTGTTTCTGCTGGTTTAGTGGCGACTGCCTTCGTGATCAAATGAATGACTAAACGTGCTGTGCACTTTTCCCTCTCGTCGTCTTAGTTGTCGCTGTTGAAGATCGGTCTATCGGAAAATTGTTTGTGGAATAACGCCACGGGTTGAAAGATGCGTAAAAGCGAAACGGTCTACTTTCTTCAATGTTCGATGCCATATTAACCGTCAAACACCTTTCTTTTTATCAAAACTGTTGTTAGAGGAAACAGTTGTCCTCTATCTCATTCTCTCTCTCTCTTTCTATTTTTCTTTCTCACTCACTTTCTCTCTTTCTCTCTAGTACTTCCCTTAGTTTACCGGTGATTGCATGTCAAAGGAAGTTTATTTGTTTTTCTGATCTCAGTCTTCTCACTGACGAGCGTGTTGTTGTTATCTGATTGCAGCAAGAGCCCGGTACTCGCAGGGAGATCTTGAGGGGAATAAAGTACGTGCGTCCCGGCAACAACTTCATACCCGAGTTCCCCATCTTCCAGAAGATCGAAGTGAACGGGGAAAATCAGCACCCGTTCTACACTTTCCTCAAGGTGGGTTCGCGGTGTAGCCCCGGTACATGCTCATGCTAGTTTCGAAACAGAGAAGCTCGGAGGAAGACAAAACCCGCTCAGATGGCAGATCAATTTTGCATAAGCTACATCTCTCTGAAGAAAAGTAAGAAAGGCCCAGGTCGCAGCCGAAGTGATCACAAACACCCGTCTATAGGGGATAAAAAAATCTTGCGAAACGTTCCCCCGTTTGTCTTAATTTCATTTTTTGTACACTCCTTACCTTGCAGCCAAGTTTCATATTCAGCGGTCCCACACTGGCCCGATGATCTTTCATATTAGTCAAAAAGCTCAGCAGCAAATTTACGATTGTTTCCCCCTTTAACCACTGTCAGCTGTTACCGGTTTTTTTTTTTATTGTAAATTAACATGCGCCTGGGAAAATCAAAGGAAGGGACAGTTTTAACAAAATACCAGAAGGAAACGAGAACAACTACGTAGGCATAGTTCTTTGTTCCCTTCTCCCGTTCTCATTATTTCTGATCAATCTATACCTATTTCATTTTGTAAGTTCTTATAGTCGATCCAAAGCCAAGCACCTGTAGTGAGACACACGCTGTGCGGAATATCATGTCTGAACAAAAAGACCATACGTAAGACGGTGCGTACGAGGATGTAGATGCACACAGTTATGACACGCAATGTTTGTGCATGATTGTATAGATCAGGGGTGGCCAGGCTGGCCTGGCCTAAAAGCCACGAACAAAACCGCAGAACTTCTAAGAGCCGCGGGGGGGCAAATTTAACTTTTGTACAGAGTCTGACTGTACGTAGGGGGGTACAAGGCTGTACGATTGTACGTTTGGGAGTACAAGGCTGCCAAACTGCAAGCTGCAGTGTGCTTTATTCTGAAATTCTTTCTTTTTTTTCCTGGGGAAACGCGGAAAGGGGCGAAAGGGGGGGGGGGGGGGGGGGGGGGGGGGACCAGCACTTGGATTAGCAAAGAGCCGCATGCGGCTCGCGAGCCGCGGTTTGGCCACCCCTCGTATAGATAAACTGACTAAATGGCTGTCTAAACAGGACATGCTTTCTGCTGCGCACGACAAAAAAGAGTGCATGCTTTAAAAGAAATTTAACGTTTCGGCTCGCACGTCTGTCATCAGTTAGAACGTCAACCACGCAAACATCACTGCTCTCCTCCTCCCCCCTCCCTGGCGCCCCCCCCCCCCCCCCCCTCTCCGTTTCTTGTTTTCGGTAAGTTGGGGACTGGCAACAACAGCGGAGGCATTGACGAACTCGGCTAGTCTTGCCTGGGCACTTGACGGGCCTAGCCGAACTAGCTTTTGGCAGAACCTCACCGGAACTTCCGGCGAGCGGCCCCCCGTTACAAAGGGGTCGCCATTAAATTCAATCCAATTCAAACGACAGCCTTCAGAGTGTGTAAGTGGCTACGTCCTACCCTACGTCGTAAGCTGCATGAGCACGCTTCAAGGCTTGATGCAAGAAAGCTACCTGAAAGTGACTTTCTCCTCGATAATAAAAAAAAAAAATAATAATAAAAAAAGTTCGAAACCTTCGCTTCCAATCCGCTTCGTTGTGCAGTGCAGAGTATGTCCTGTGTGAACATATCTTTTCATCATGGCAACAAAAACAAAAAAAAAAGTCAAGATACGAGCTCTCGTGTGTAGTATCATGCTGATTCACATTGCAAAACCTATACCAGGTCGTCCGCGTCCTTACCATTGTTGTCTTTCTTCACATTCGCAGAGTCATTGCCCCTCACCGAACCCGGCTTTCAACGCCAAGGAGAGGCTCTTCTACTCACCCCAACACAACAACGACATCCGTTGGAACTTCGAGAAGATTCTGATTGACAGACGAGGAATTCCGGTCAAACGTTACGAGCCTCGCTTCATGCCTGAAGACATCGCCGGTGACATCGAAAGACTCCTCAGTCGTGATGAAGACGCTTGGCGTCGACTAGAGTGAAGAGTCACAGACCACTCTGTGCATGCAAGCAACAGGACCTTAGCTAACTATATATTTCTTTCGCAATGCCACTATAGCCCCTTCCTCTACCAGATATGTTGCTACAGTCACAGACAAAATGAGAACGGCAGGGAGGTTTTTGAGTTGTCCCGCCTCCAGCGCCAGCTTCCTGCCTTCGATAATGCTTTGGCATCTCGTGAGCCTCGAGCGTGCACCCGCAACCAAAGCACGCTAGAAGGCTACGAGCACGCGCTGGAGGCCGGGTGTCTGGAAGAAACGACCCGCCGTTCTCACCTTGTGAGCGGCTGTAGACTCTAAAAAAAGGGGGGTGTAGGCGTTACACCCCTTGTCACATATACGACACCCCAAAACTGTAGCTTGATGTACAGCGCACTGACGTTGTACTGACGCTACCAAATTTCACGAGCGGCTTGATAGCCGCGTTGTACAACTCATTAAAATAGTTAATGTATGTGTGACTGACTGCAAAAAAAGTTACCGGGGTTTTCTAGGCTTAACTACAAAACCTGTGTGTTTTTTCTTTGTAGGCTTTCATACGTACTTTGGCTGTTTAATATGTTAAATTGCCCCGTCATCAACCCTCTTGCAAAAGTTGGGGCAGTCAGTTCGACGTCAGCGCGCAGTACGTCCAACTGAAATTTCGGGGTGTCGTAATGTGACAAGGGGTGTAACGTCTACACCCTTTTTTTTAGAGTGTAGCGCGCGTTTCGTATTCGAAACAGCAATGAGCGGCTGACGCATAGATCGTTCGAACGCCACTGATTGGGGAACTGTCAAGGTAGCTCGTATGACGAATGGTTCTCAAATCATAAGAAGGAACGGTTCTGAAGATGGCTGTCGGAAAGCCCCCTTGTGCATTCGGGGTCTTGATACCATGACAGTTCTGGCCACCACGCGACGTCTCTTCCATCGGTGGTGTCGGGCGAACCGCAATTAAGCACTCTCAGTTTGAATCGAATAAAGTACCCAAGAAATTTGACTTGGGTCGTTATTGAATGTCCTGTCTGTCTATGCTGGAAAAAGCGGTGGAGAAATTGCATCGTGACGTCCTCGGTGGGAGGAGCCTAATCTCCATTGCCAACAAACTACATCGGAAGAGAACTGCACCGTGACGTGTGCGGTGACGTCGCCGAACAGTGGCGATTGAGTTGAAATTACATCGTTTTATTTTTCCCTACAGGGAATTTCGGAGAATCGCCGAGTAGGCTAGCGCGCACCAGCTCGGAGCACGTGGAGCAAAAGCTCGCGCTGCGTGACCCCGAGATCCTGGGCTCAATCCCCGCCCCTGCCCGTTTCGATCTGGATGAGCATCGCACCGGCGTGCGGTCGTGTATCACTACTGCGTGATGCACGTTAAAGACCCCGGGCTAGCTGTCGTACTGCACTGGCTAAATTGCTTATCTACAGTGGGTAAAAATGGTCGCCATGTTCAGGCAGACTAACCTCCTGCTGTATAAACAACTAATGAAAAATTTTACTTTTTGACTATGTTTCACTGCGTTAGTGCAACTTCTCTCGTGCTTCACGAGAAAGAAAAATGCTCCTTCAGGGGTTAAATTTTCGCTGAAGGAGGAAGCAAAAAAGAATAAAAGAGAATATTTACCTCAAGTTGGGTTCGTGGTGGAAGAGGAAAAAAAAAGAAAATCAGTTGTTAGTCCCACGGTGTGTATGGTTTTTCTTTATGCGTATGTTTATTCTAGCTCAGCTGGCCTTACCTGAAGTAGTTGCTGTAAAATAAAGCATATTTCTCTTTCTCTCTACCTGAAGTATGAACGAACTAGCTCAACTTAAGCCTGCTACCGCTGTTAGCTTGGGTTTTTGCTCAGCCAAATCGCTTATATGGGGTGCACTCAAATGAAAACACAATCGTGTGAAATCGTGTAAGAGTATTTAGAATATTTATCGATAACGCCTCTGAACTTGCATCGCTCGAAGAACTTCATTTTTGTGAGCGCCTTCTCTGCTTGAGTTTGTTCGAAACACAGCCACTTCGATCCGAGGCAATCGATGATAGCGTTGGTGCCATCGCCAAGTACGCGACTCACAGAGCACTGTTGAACACCAATGTTTTCGTCGCTCCCGACGGTTCCCTGGAAGCCGCCAGCGGCGTAAAAGCGTAGAGCTGCGAGGACTTGTTGTTCGACCGTCAGCACACGGGGCCCTTCACGACAACGCTGGAGCTTTCCGCGAAGCTGGGGGGCTATGTTGCGCTTTTTGCACTCCCAGGAGACTAGGGAGAAGGAAGTGACGTCAACAACGCAGCAAATGCAGATTGAATGTTGATTTTGTTTTCTTCTGTCAACATCCAATCTGCGTTTGCTCTAGTCGTTTACGTCACTTCCTTCTTCCAAGTCTCCTGGGAGTGCAAAAAGCGCAACATAGCACCCCTGGTCACACAACCAGCGAGTCACCCCCTTGGTCAGCCGGTATTCGCCCACAAACCTCGCATCGTTCGTCTCGAAAGCATCCCGGGGATCTCCAAAAATTCGATCCGCTTGCGAACCCTACAGTAGAGGTGCATATGTTAGGGTCGGCATCTTTTACGATGCAGATTGATCTCTGGCTTCGTATCGACCACTCAGTTAACTGCATCGTCAAAGTGCATCGTGACAACATTTTGACGTCACCGCCAACTGCATCATTTTACGAGCATAGCTCAAACTGCGTAGGGAAAAACTACATGCCAACGTCATGTCACGTGACCCGAGAGAATAGCCAATCAGTGCCCGATGCAGTTTTCTACATCATTTAGTTTGCGTTCCAGCATACGGGGACTGATACTGACGACAAGTATTCAGATTGTGAAACAAAGTAACCTTGAACTGCAGGGGCATTAAAAATCTTCCTGTGCTTCTTTCAAAACACCGTTTTCTTTACCATTACGCAAGGTTGCGACTTGAAGTGAACCGATGTCTAACCATCACGACAAGTTGGACGAAATAGGGACACTTAAGACTGCTTACGAGAAGGAATGCGAAAGCATTCCTTCACGCAGCGCATTCCTACAAGCAGTGCGCCACCTCTGCCTTTTGCACATGGCGATCCGGCGGTCACATGACGCTCCCCCACTGCGCAGGCGTGGCGAACCCCACCGCCTTTATGCCTTCCGTGACAATACGTCTGCGTTGCTATGCTTTCCTTTGTTTTGTTTGGTTTTTATTTCTGAGGCGCGTCCGCTTTGACCTTGAGCGCCCCCGTCGGGTTCCGTGACGAAGCATCTGCGTATCTGTGCTTTTCTTTCTGTTTTATTTCTGAACTCGCGTGCTTGATGACTTGCATTTAGGTGCCGTTTCGCTCAGCCAATGGGCATTTGGAAGATAATGGCGGCACAGCGCAGCACTGAGCTAGATTCCAGACGCCATGTTCTGCCGAGAAGTGGCGCGCGGCACGCGTCTCGAGCAGTTCCAGAACAATGAATGCCGCCATTTTTCCCAGGATAGAGGGACTTTGGACGGGGGCAGTAAAGGCGAGGCTTTTGGCACGCGGGGATACTGGACGAGTATATAGTCGAACGAGGGATTTTTGAGACGTGGGTCTAATGATGCGGGGCTTTTGCGACAGGGATTCTGCACGCGGTACAATCGTGCTGCACTCGTATTCGAGAGCTCCGTCGGCCGCCATTTTCCCATTGAAATTTTCAGAATATATTTATAACTTTTGAACAAGATATCGGTTCGTGCTGACACTCTGGCATCTGGTTCGAAAGCGCTGGATATCTTAATCAAGTACCGCCACTACTGGTCTACTGCAGGTGCCGGCGCAGCGCCGCCGCGACAAACTAGACTGGCAGTAACGTTGACTGGCAGCGACGCTCTGCCATTTTGAGCTCAAGTGCGTCCGAGCACACACCAGCTTGGCGGTACTTGTTTGTAAAATCCACAGAGCGCTTTATCTGGTTCGGAACTTTGGGCGGAGAATCGGCGTTCGGCGATGAGTAGTTTGTTTTTTGCGATGAAAACAAAAACGCTAGGTTTTTGTAGGGGACACCCTGTACCATCTTACAAAAGATAATCTGCGTACAAATTCGAACGCGAGTCACCGAAAGATCCGTGCTTCGAATGCCGGATGGCAACGAGTTCAAGGAGAAAACTGGGCACGCGGCATTCTAACCACGGATATTTTGGTGACTCGAGTTTGCGGACTGTCGTTTGCATGACGTATGCAGTGTGTGACGTCACGGCTATCTCTATTGGCGGTTAGAAATTTCTCAAGAATTTTACGTGCGCACGGACGTTGACAAAGGCACAATCGTGTCGTACACCATCAACCCAGTGTTTGGTGCTCGTGATTTGTTCGTTCGCTGTGCAAACCTAGTGTTCTAGACCTGCATACAGTTAGATCTCGAGACAGACGTAACGCAAGATATACGAGTGCCCTTGCTGCACCTTAAGCGCGTGTGTAAGTATACGGAATGCGTACTTCGGTGTGTATCACTACGGGACACAGCTGCTTCTCGAATCGAAATTTTAGTCTACCTATGCGATCAGCGAAGGAATTGTTCGGCTCCGGTACATTGTTCGTTACGTCATTACACTAATGCACTTAGCCCTGGGACCTAATACAGATCTACGCACGCGTTTTTTTTTTTTTTTTTCAAGGTCAGAGCGTCGTGTTGCTTCAACAGCTATAAATTACCGCAGGATTCCTGCTGTCCTTAAACCAAGCTTACAGTAACAACCCCCCTACTTTACTGTTCCTCTGTTGCAATCATATACCTGGGTAGTATATACTCAATCGCAGTAATTTTATTATTGTAATATACTTGCTTTTCCGAGTAATTCGTAACTGTAAATTATTACTTTTGGCGACAAGTATTTGTAGCTGCAATCCAACTACTTTTAACCTCAGTAATTGCTAAAATTTTAATTACAGTTCTCAAAGAAAAAAAAACTGCATTACATTTTGAAATGATTTATAGTTGTAATGAATTACATTTGAGCTCTATTGTAATTCTAATTGTAATTAACTAGTTTGAGAAAAAGTAATTGTTATTAAAATATATTTTCAAAGTAAATGACCCAAGTATGGTTTCAATTAAAATTTTCTTCCTCCTTCGCTCTCTCTCGCTCTCTCCCCCCCCCCCCCGCCCCCCTCTCTTTCTATCTCAATTTTGACGACACGTTTTTTTTTTTATTTAACCGCTTTTATAACCCCACGTGAGAGTTATTTCTTACTCTTCTTGTGGATCCGCGCTCACTAATTTGGAACACGGGAACATGAACCGCGCAGAGCACGAAGACCATTAACCTCGGAAGGTGATTCCACCCTCTACTCCATTTCACGATAACTTGGCGAATCGTGGAGGCTGCGCCTGCGCCCCCCCCCCCCCCCCCCCCCGCCCCTCCTCCCCTTTTCACCACCACCACCACCACTACCCACTAGGACCGTCGGAGCAACGCAGACAGACTTCTTTGACCGCAACTCGACACAACATTGAAGAAAGACGAGGACATGTTACATTTCAACAATACTAATACGGACCAACATTTTTCCGAAAACAATGTGACTTTTGAACGATATTCGAACGATCGCGGCCGTGTTATCGACCGCTTCTGCTCAAAACATCGCCCTGGCATTAGAATCCACCACCGATTCGAGGGTAAATTAAAAGTGTGGTTGTCTCATGAACTGTTCCCAAAGAGCTCGCTGCTCTAGCGAACAGCAGTATCGAGGCGGTGGACGTTACGAATCCGAACTTGGTTCGTTTCGCAGCAGACGACCTTTGGCCAGCAGACGACAGCCGGTTCCTCCGGATCTCGCATTTGGCGTAGTGACAGGAGTGCTCCTGTGACGTAGTGTCACGCGCCTCGCTTCGACGATGGGCCCGTAGCCTCTACAGTTCGCCAAGTTATCGTGAAACGCAGTATACAATCTGACACGCTGCTGTACGTCAGAACGGGTCTATATCAAAACGCCAGATCGTGAGAAGGCCAATCGTCAAAACGTCAAAAATAAAACAAAACAAATTTATAAAGTCAAAAATGAAAACGCAAAGAAACCAAAATACTGAAAAGTCAAGATGTTGAAAAATCTCCTTACAAGTATAGTTGTGCAAAAAAAAAAACACATATATAGCAGCCGCTTTGGACAGCAAGGACAAACTCGACGTTTTATTGAGCTGTCATCGACAAGTTGCGCAGGACCTAAAGCCGCGAATACACTGCTAATACATCAAACGCAAGACAGTCTGCAGATAGTGCCTGAAGGAATGAGTTTCTTCCTCATAGACATGTTTAAAGCATACACATGTATGAAGGAAACATGCTCGGAACGTGCTTTAGATGCGGTGAACACCGCGACTTTGGTATGACGTGTATAGAGAGTGACTTCGCCTTTAACAATGCCGATTGTAATAAAACATTGCTGGTATAAGTATCGGAGGAAGCCGAAATTGTTTGCCTGATGTTAAAGCTCGTACCTCGCGAAGGGAAGCATCAGGGGACATCGTATGCACGAAACATATTTATTCACGCCTTCTTAGAACAATTATGAGTAATCCGAGCCGTTCCAGACGTCGTGTGCGTAGCATGTATCGCTGGTAAGTCCTATACGTTGTCACCAGGTTTTGGATTTTGTACGCCTCTTTCGTACGATGCTATGTAATAAATCGAAAGGAAAAGCTTCGTACTCCTTCCTTGAATTTCAAGATATGGTATGTTTCGAGCGTCTCAAATGATATTTTCTGTCTTCGGTCCTACGTTGCAAATAAATTATTTTTTTTAGCATTTTGATCTTCATTTGTGTGTGTGTCTGTGCGCTCTGATGTTTCGCCTGCATGTGTTTTTCTTTCTTGTGTTTCGAATGTGTTGACGTCAGAGCAGCGGTGAACAATGCACAATACAAAATATGTGTACCGCGAAAGTGGCAGGAATGCGAAGATACTCGTAGTCCGCGCAAACCGCAGACCTGGTACCGGACATTCGTAAACGACGCTTGCTCTGGTATACAAAAATTTACACGAGCAACATGAGAAGGAATAGAGATAGAAGAACACGTTCTGCTCGGTAACCACTTCGTGAGATTTGTGAGACGACGCACTCAGTTGTCTACTCGCTGCGCCTATCGAGAGATGGCGCCACATTCATCGCTAACTTCGTCGTCTCTGAACATGCCCTCCGTTGCCCTTTGGCAGTTTTGTTGCTCTTATCTTTTATAGTAAAAGAACTACGCCTTAAAATTTTATGAGTTAAACTGACCAGCTCAGTGCACAATCGGTGAAAGTTTCAGCTTTTTTATGCAGGCGCCGATTCTTCTGGCTCGTTTTAGAGCGTAGTATTTACTGTATCCTCCTTATATATCTTGGGTTCATTTAAATTTTATATCTGCCTTTGAGACAGATATATGAGACAGAGATATAATTACAGTCTCGTCAAAAGTACGTGCAAGTCAAGCCCAGCCGAACGAAATACGTGTGCGTGCTGACTGCGAGACACGAGCATATTTAAAGTCACTGCTGTGTGAATTTATTATCGTATAGGGTCCCGATACCCGGCTTACCGCGACACGAAAATTCGACAACATTGCACTGTTTTGCCACTTGTGAAACGCTGTCAATCATATTGAAGTGTTTCTGCTTCCTAACTTCTTGTCAAAAGTTTTGAGTCAGAAATCGGAAACAGGAATTGCCAAAACATCCGAATGATTCAAGTGCTGCAAAACAATCTATTTTCTATACAAGCTTTTGCGCAAGATGCCCGAAAACAAAAATATATCGCGCGCTTTTCTATAAAATAATTATTTTGCACCAATCAAAACAAAAATATTACGAAGTACTTAGAACACATTATGACCAACCATAGTGTATCAAACTTTCCTAAGTATTACAAAAATTCAATTTTTATGCGTCGTAGACCAGGTGAATTTGAGAAAAAGAAAACGTTTTTCTCATACCAAAATATACTACGCATCACCAAATCCTCCTAATGGTTCAAACCAAATGTCAAAGCTTCGGAACTTACTGTTACCTGATTAAAGATTTATAAACGATTTTTGGAAACTTTCAATTAATGAAAATGACGACCAAGGACGTCCTCCACTACATGGAGATGAATGGCGCCTGATACCGGAAACATACCTAATTTCATTTATTCATTTTTCTTTAAATTTCTTACAGCTTTTGATTTTGATAATGGTAAGTTCTGAAAAATGAGGCATCTCTTCCTAACCGCTGGCGCTACATTTGGTCTGAGACTGACTGTTCGAGAATGCGCGGTTTATTTTTCACGCGAGAAAAACACTGTCCTCTTCTCTTCCAAGCAGCTGCGAGCGAGAGCTCGCGCTGCAGAACTCAGTGATCCTGGGTTCGATCCCTACCCCTGCCCGTTTCAATCTGTATGAGCGTCGTACCGGCGTGATGTCGTGTATCACTACTGCGTGGTGCACGTTAAACACAACAGGTTAGTGGTTTGTACTGCACTGGCTAAATGTCCCAACTACATCTGAAAGATAGGTCCCCCGTTGAGGCAGGCTAAGTTCTAGGCTCATACACACTTCCCTTTTTTTCAGGTACCCAATAAATCGAAGAGTGTCCGAATAGTGTCCTCTAAAGTCTGCTCCAGTCATTTCTGTCGGTCGAGTCCACACCAACCGACGACAAGAGTACATCGTTCAACGCGTGACAACGACATATCCAAGGAGCGGCTGCGGGATGCAATTACAGCTCGAAAAGACAAGCGACCTGACTCATCCATCTTAATCCATCTCTAAAGTGGGTTGCCATCCGGCACATATAGCCCTGCTGTACCGGTGACTTCGTCGTCGCCGTCGTATCAACGCGCAGAAAACAGACGGTCGCGGTCCATAGAAACATAACAAAAAAACACAGGCGAGTAGCATTATGCCTAAAAATATTACAATAGTTCCCTAGAATGCGCAAACAGTGACCAGGCAGTACAGACCACGCGGTCTAATAGCAGTCAGCGAATGGAGGGTCAGAACGGCCGTGGAGGTGCTTAATGTGCCTACTCATCCGCCGCGCTTGATACCTAGCCACCCCCGACGCACGCATGGTAGCCGTGCGACCGCGTGGTTTGTAGTGCCTGGTCGCTGTTTGCACATTAGCTCATATCACTATCCACTGTACATTTCTGAAAATCGTACAGCAGCGTTGTGAGAGTTGCTCTAAGGATAATTTTTTTGACAAAAGAAACTTGGTTTCCACTATTTGGTTTGATCGCACTTCAATCTACAGCTTATTGCACCCGAGCTTGAGCACACGTTAGTTTTTATCGTCTTTTTGATTGTTCGCATGCATGGAAAGCTCGATGTCTAAACTAAACTTTTAATGACGTCCTAAACAATTGCGCTTTTGATCTATGGTTCACAGTAATTTTGGCGTATAAAGGGTTGAAAGGATGTGGGAGCCTCAAAAGCTCACGAGTCTGAGGGGCTGAAGGGTTTGAAGCGCTGAAGGAGGGAGGTGGATGATGGGCTGAAGGGGTTTGAAGGGCTGAAAGAGACTCATGACACATCAGAGCTGAAGGGACATTTTCAAGAAGGAAGAAAAGGTTTGGGAAAGTTCGATTGGGCTGTTTAAAACAGGTCAGGCTAAGTGAGTATATCCTGTTCTTATTAGTCCATTATTTTGGTAAATACTTTATTTGTTCCGCGCTCCTAAGGCGAAAATTGTGTTGTGTGCATGTTTAGACAGCGCCAATGGCTATCCGGTGTCTGCGTTGTAAATGAGAACTTTAGCAAGTGCATTGAGCAGTAGTGATTACACCGGTACGATGCTCGTCCAGATTGAAACCGGTAGGGGGTGACCTTTCAACAACTGGGAACAGCCAATCACAGGCCTTTCCTCTCATCCTTTCCTCTTTTCCCTCTTTTTTTCTTGTCGCGTTTTGGGCTCTTGGGCCATCAGGAAATTGAACCCCCCTGCCGAAAAAATTATATGAATTCATTTCTGATATGTTTATTGGACACCTTTTATATCAGAACTTGTTATTTCATATCACTTTCACATGTCGCATATCAGTTTCAGCTAGGCTAAGTGGCGCTAGGTAACCCCCATTCATGTGCTACAAAAAATATTTCTATTTGCTCACGCCACCACTTAGATGCATTACGCATACCACTAGCGTCAGCTGAACATATACGTTGAGCAGTACACATACACGGCACAAACAAACATGAATACAACAGCACACCCGATAACTACGCCTTAGCTCTGCAAGCAAAGCAAAGCAAATTGTTGTGTGTATGTTTATACAGCCGGAAGTTAGTCTGCCTGAGTGGGCGTCTGGTGTCTCGGCTGTAGATGAGCAATTTAGCCAGTGCGGTACAACCGCTAGCCTGCGGTCTTTAACGTGCACCACGCAGTAGTGATACACACCGCAGGTCGGTGCTCATCCGGATCGAAGCGGGCAGGGGTGGGGCTCGAACCCAGGATCCCTGGGTTCTGCAGCGCGAGCTTTCGCTCCACGCGCATCGAGCTGGGTGTGCGCTTTAGTCCACTCGGCCACTGATCCTTTTTTTTTTCTTTATTGCATGGTAGTTACAGCAACATCCATGTCATTCTAACAGCGCTGTACAGCTCTTTTGCACAGCGTATTAAAAATCACGCATTTCAAGGAGTGATTTTAATATACTAGTCCACTCTGGTTCAGGTTTATAGCTCAAATACACACTCTGTACTTGTTTTACAAGGTTGAAGAAATATATCCGCACTTCTTTTGCGTCGAGGTCAGCATGTCGAACAGCCATACGTGATCTCCAAATGCTGCACAAAGCTAACAACATAATCATGTTATAAGGAACTTTATTATCATCATCAACACTAAGGAAACGTATCCCTGTTGGGGTTACAGGTAGTTCTTTCTTTAAAGTGCGTTGGAGGACATCCCAGAAAAATACCGTGTCCCAACAAAAAATAAACGCATGTTCAATAGTCTCAGGTTTTTTTACATAGAAGGCAATTTACCGACCATGGCACATAAATTCCTCTTTCTTTAAGCCAAACCCTAACTGGCAAGGTATTCGTGTGTAATTTATAAAAGAAAGTCTTAACACCCGCGGGAATTAACACACATCCTTTTTACACGGTTCAGCACATCGTGGCCACGTTGGGACACACCTCGATACAAGAGCATGGGGAAAACACTCACAACTAAATCGCGATAGAGCGCTTTTTTACTGACATCACAAAGGTAATTCAAAGAAAAACGTGCTGTCAAAAACCCCATCGTGTCAACAACCTCTTTCAAAAAACCAGTGATTCTTTTTGGCTCGCCGCCATAAGAAGAAACAAGAAAAGATGGCAGATGTGGTGACACTTTTGTTTGAATCAGTGTGCGAATGAACGGGTGCTCTCGGTCTCTCTCAAAGAAAAAGAGGCGTGACACAAGCTGTTTGACAAAAAGGTGGGAAAGCCCCACGCCACCGTTACAAACTCGATGAAAAAGATTGTCTCGTCTCATGGGCTCGTACTTCGAGCTCCAAATAAACGTGGCAAAAATTCGATGGAATTTTTGAGCATTAGTTCGCGCACAATGGATGATCTGAAGAACATACTAGAGCTTCGCAATAAGAAAAACGTTACAAACAGTCGCTCGGGCAAAAATGGACAGCTCGCGTTGCTTCCAACGAGAAGCACGCCTGTCCAGGGCGGTAGCGACACCCGACCAGTACGTTTGACTATTCCGGAAACTTTGCAATGGCACCCGAGGTACTGCCACACCACTGTGTCCCAGCATACACCCTCAAGTTCTGAGGGTGTAGTGGCCTAAGCGCCATGCCAGAAACCACGGCACTTCTCCCAGTTTATAGACATGTTCTGTGTACTCTCGTCCCTAACCACCTAATAGGCGTGTCCGGTATGGGCGACGAAATATTAATCAAACAATTCAACCTGTAACTAGTACAAAAATAAGGGGGAGGCAAAACGACAATGTGTGACGGTTACGCTGATATCCTAAGTGCCTTCTACGGCTTGGCGACGGCAAAATAATGTTTTCGCCATACTGGAAGTGACGACAATTCAAGATGGCGGCGCCCTTGAAGAAAGGGTCTATAACAGCAGCAGTAGCGTGGCGAAACCTTTTAGCCAAAGTTATGACTGCGGTGACGCTTTCTTTGTCCCTACAAAAAACAGCAATGTCATCGGCGTAACTTATTATTTTTACTTCTGCATTATAAAATTGGAAACCTCGGACACGTTGACTATTTTTTACGCTTAAACAAAAAAGCTCTAAATACAAATTAAACAAAAGGGGAGACATAGGGCAGTCTTGTCGTACCGACTCTCGTACGTTAATAACAGAACTGAGCTCTTTGTTCACTATAAGGCTTGTTGTACAGTCCTTATAGGCCATCTTTACACCTTCGTCACCAACACTGACATGACTCAAAACATCAAAGAGTACATCATGGCTAACACGGTCGAATGCCTTATCTATAGATCTATCTGTAGCACTGCAACCTGCTCGATGCTGTCACTGCAGGCCTCCAGGACGCTACGAGCCATATGCACGTTTGTCAAGATAGTCCTTCCCTGTATCCCACACGTTTGATGCTCACTTATTATCTTATATGCGACACCTTGAAGGCGACGCGCAAGAATTTTCGCGAAGATCTTGTAATCGGTATTGCATAACGTTATTGGGCGATAACCGGTGACGCTGCGCAGTTTCACGGTGTCATCAGATTTCGGTATCAGGACAGTGTAGGCACGAGAAAAGGAAAGGGCAAACATTCTCTTTCATAGGCAGTATGAATGACGTTCAAAAAAACACTAGCTATTAGGCTCTTAAAGTTCTTGTAACATTTTGCGCCCAATCCACCCGGTCCCGGTATCTTAAGAGTTCGGCAGGTCGTCGATTGCGCGCTCCACTTCTTGGATCGTAATTTCTTGCTCAAGCTTTTTGCGTTCATCATTCGATAGCCTTGGCAGTTTTTCTAAAAGCTGGGCCTAAATGTCCGTATGACACCCTTGCGCTTTGTTCGCAAAAAGCTGTGCGTGATGCTCGAGGAAGGCCTGTGCTATTTTCTCGGGATCCGTAGTAATCATTTGCTTGAATTCAATTTCGGCTATTTCGTTCCGAAGTGCGTAACGCTTTTCGTCTGCCAAGGCACGCTTAGTGGGCTGCTCGCCCATCGTGTAATTTTCGGCACGGGCGCGCACTACTGCACCACGATAGCGCTCGCGGTGGAGCTGATCTAATTTTTCCCTGACATACTCCACGTCTTTTACCCCATTACCGGGTCCTTCGCACTCTGCTTTACACATTTCTATCAAGTCCTTATTTAAACTGCGTTCCTCACACCGGGCGTTGTACGAAAGAATTGACGACCTCTCAACGACGATTGCCTTGATTTTTTGTTTTGCCAGTTCCCATTTCTCGAAAATGTGCCCTCCCAGCTCTTTAAAAGCATCTTTAAAAAACTGTTCTGCGTCTTTCAGAAAGACGTTGTCTTTCACAAGCTTTATGTTTAGTTTCCATAGGTTCCAATTAAACTTTTTCTTTTCAGGTGCTCTGTCACCTATCGTCGCGATAACCAGATTGTGGTTTGAGAAAAAGACTGGAGTGACACGGGACTTTCCTAAATGTTCTGCTGGAGGGGCAGAAACATACACCCTGTCCAAACGCGCACTGGACGACGCTTGAAAATGAGTAAAACGCATTTCCTTCTTCGCGTTCCTTACACTGCCCACATCAACCAAGTCAAAATCCTCCAACATTTCGCCCAAAAGTAGTTCACTCTTATCAGCGTTCCGTCTTATTGGCGATCTATCCAACTGTCGTACAACACAATTAAAGTTACCCACAAGGACTAGGGCTCTATCGCAATCAAGATACCGACGTAAACCGCCAAATAATAAAACGCGGTCAGTGGTCACATTTGGGGCATAAATGCAAATAAGCCTAAATTGATTTTACGTTAGCACAAAATCACAGATAATGAAGTGTCCTTCAGTGTCCGTAGTAACGCATAACTGCGACAACGGTACCGACTTCTTCAGAAGCAGGAAACACCCTGCCGAATGACCAACTGCATGCGTCACACAGATTTCGTAGTTAGGCATGAAAGGCCTAACTGCTTCCTCTACCTGTTCCGCCTCAGCCAATTTAGTTTCTTGCGACGCCAAGAAATCGGGTTGCTCTTTCGACAATAATCGCTGTATTTGGTACTGCTCTTTCCTAGTGCATAAACCACGAACATTCAGCGTTGCAACTGTAATGGCTGATTGGGACTCACAAATCATGCGCTGTGCTTCGGTGCAGACACTGAAAACCTAAGCAGTCAGGGTCGAAGTTGTCTTGGTGTAGCAATCTTAAACACCATGAAACCAGGCAAAGAACGCCTTACTTGCTTTCCCTGCGCCGATGTTCCTCTTTAGGATCGTTGGGCGCGGGCTGGTAACGCCCCTTCTTCGTGCGTTCCATCCAGGGGTTTAGTTGGCGTGCTCCATTTTCTGCTGCCGTACCGTCATCGAAGGCTCGCTTAGTCGACTCGCTGGTGTCGTCCATATCTGAAGGTCCGTTGGGGCTTGCGTCGTTCGATTCCTTGTCTGCCCCGGCATCAGAGGGCTTCACGTCGGCACCACTGGAAGGTGCGCCTTCCGGTTGACCTCCGTTCTCTCAGGCTGCCACCAAGGAGCTGTTTCTTTCACTCTTGCGGGGTCGAAGCTTCTGGCGCCAAGCCCTGGATAGTACGCTCCGCTTCCTCGGCATCCATGGCGTGGTCACGGTGGAACGTCGCCACGGTTTCGGCCGTCCCGGCCCCGCTGGCCACCCTGGCGTACGACCTGACACACTCGGTGCCATCATGCCCGAAGCGAAAACACTCCGAGCACTTCGGCGCCCTGCCTTCTCGTTGACTATGACCTGCGCGCTTCAGCGTAAGCACGAGGGCGCCCGTTCAGGGATCACAAGTACCTTATACACCTTGGATCCGAAGCTGGTGTGGCATGGTATCGGCCGTGCCGCCTTCGTTCAGTGTCATCCGCGCACACCTGGTCATTGATTCGATCCCTTGGAAGCCTTCAACATTGCACTTCTCCCGGCTCACTTCCTGGGCCCGTTTGCTCGAAGCGCTGACCGCGGCTAAAGTTAGCCGCAGTACCTAGGAGAGGGATTTTGAAATCACGTGACTGGCTCGGTAGGGATGCGGGGAAACATGGCGGTGCTCCAGTGAGTGAGCGCCGCTCGCTTTGGAACTAATATGTCGTTGTGCCTGCAATATCGGGCGCGTTAGTCAGCAACGAATGGTGCAGGAGGCTTTCGCTTTGCCTTACCTCACTGAAACCGCAAAGCATGGGCAATGAAATTGCCGCGTTTTTTAGATAGTGTTTCGATTCTGGGCATTCCGAAGCCTAAATGAACGCGATAATTGTCGGCATGACAACGTCTTTGGAAAGCGGATTGTTGATAGCACACAAAAGCAGACGGCGTCCCAACAGACCTTTTTCCTAAATTATCCAAGCACCGAGGGGCATGCTACGACTGTAGTTGCACGCGTCGCACGTGCTGGCGTCTGCAATAGTAACCGTTCTAAAACAAAAAGTATAAAACAAATTTTGCTTTGCACGCGCGTTCGTTAAAGCCTTATTATGATATTTTTTTACTTCGAATCTTTTATAAGAGGAAGGCCAGCGCGCGTGGACCGTAGAATTACACTTCCACCGTTCTCCTCGCGATGCTTGGATAATTTAGACGCTGTCTGCTTTTGTGTCAACGATCCGCTTTCCAAAGACGTTGCCATGCCGACAATTATCGCGTTCATTTAGGCTTAGGAATGCCCAAAATCGAAACACTATCTAAAAAATGCGGCGATGTCATTGCCCATGCTTTGCGGTTTCAGTGAGGTAAGGCAAAGCAAAAGCCTCCTGCACCATTCGTTGCTGACTAACGCGCCCGATATCGCAGCTACAACGACATATTAGTTCCAAAGCGAGCGGGGCTCACTCACTGGAGCACCGCCATGTTTCCCCGCATCCTTACCAAGCCAGTCACGTGATTTCAAAATCCCTCTCCTAGGTACTGCGGCTAACTTTAGCCGCGGTTAGCGCTTCGAGCAAACGGGCCCAGGACCTTGCCATACGGCTCCAATCCGGCCTTACGCACAACGTCGTCTGGCACATCATACGGTATCCAGTGGAGACGAAGTCGTACCTCCGTGATGCTGGGATCCACGACGAGGCACCGAAGACCCTTCACCTGCAGTTCTTTGGCGTCCACGAGTCGTCTCTTTGCTTCTGCCGTTCGGAGGGTAGCCATCCAAACATAATTCATTTGGTACGCACCAAGTGCTGCGATATCGCCGAGCACGCCGCACCTGGCCATCTCTTGTCGAAAATCCTGGATACGGTACGGGCAGTGGCGTACCAACTTATTTTTGAGTGGGGGGGCAAACCAGACCCCTCTCTCGCCCCCCCCCCCCCCCTCCCCCCTTCTGGGCCGTTGCGGTGCCCTTGGTATCTCTTGGGCGCCGCCGGCCAGTGTTTGCCATGCCCAGTGGCAGCTGTTTCAGGGGGGGGGGGGGGGGGGGGGGGCAAAACACATGCCTTGCCCCCCCCCCCCCCCCCCGCTCTGAGAACTGAGGGGTCAAGCGCCCACCTTGCCGCCCCGGTTGGTACGCCCATGGGCACGGGTGTCCTTCCAAATCGCAATGCAGAAGCACCGATGTTTCACACGTAATTCCTGTAGGCATCTGTGGTAAAACAATTTTATAGTCATCGTTCGTCGATTCACCGGAGCGATTAGAACCGCGGCCAGCAAGGGCCGTTCTAGACGCTTCCACGGAGCTTATGTTTCGAACGTCTTGCACGTTCGGCACGTGCGCTCCTCGGCCACCGATCCCACTCGGCCACCGTTACTATACTCTGTTTCATACTTAGCGTGCAACGCTGTGAAAGCTACTGGCGCGAGCGCCTTGCTTCATCTATGGTTTTGTTTGAGCGAGAACGCGTGCAAATGATCAACGAGATCAAGCCCCACGCTCGCGCCAGTAGCTCTGACAGCGTTGCACGCTAAGTATGAAACAGAGTATAGAACAACTCAATTGGGAAACTGCCATAGAGCCTGTTTTGAAAAAGTGGCTTTGATCCGTATATACTCGAGAACCGAACTAATGGCGATTGAAACGCCGCCCTTTCTCACGCAGCGGCCACTTCATAAACTGTACGTCCGCACGTATCGGTTCAGGTTCGAAAACTTTTTACTATTTGTAAAATAACGTTAGAGACACCAAAACAAGCTCTCCGGTTTTCTTGTGGGCGTCGCCACTTTGGTGATAGTCTAGAGCGGACGTAACTGGTGATCGTTACGATTTGGGGATGCGAAATCCCGAGCTTTGGACAGGACACGACGTCAGGAAATTCAAGCGATGTCGTTTTGATCCGTCGCGGGTTGTTTTAACGTTCATGGAGGACGGAAGACCGTTCCCCGAGATTTCACTGATAAAGCTTTGGGAAAATGCTGACAACGGTTTTAGGCACCAAGATGGCGGAAGTGCCCTGTTATCTCTGAAGCGTACCTTATTGATAGGGTTCCGTGTTTTCAGATACATCCAAAGAACTCCTACAAACACTCGTAGAAAACAATGTTGGTCAAATCGGATTTATCCGAAAAACTCCAAATTTCAGGGTCACGATGGCAAATTAAAAAGCAATCACTTGAAAGCAGCCCCCCCCCCCCCCCCCCCCCCCAAAGAAATACGGTAATTTACTAATACATTCCGTTCGAGCATGGTTTCAGTGGTCGTCAGGAGGGACCACTTCAGATTCCTTCGAAATCAGGTGCTATTAACAAAGGGGAGTTTACCGTTTATCTCGTCAAGCTGTTCGTTCAGATTCAGAATAGCAAAAAAACTTAGACACACGTATCAGATTGTCTGCGCGTGAACAATCAATATCCGTCAAATGCACCACGAAAGAAAAACTCTAAACTATCTGGCTTTGTATAGGTTAATTCAACTTCGTTGTCCGGTCACTCCAGTCATTGTCAGGTAGCTCCAGCCATTGTCTGTAACATTCAGACAATGGTCGTAATCAGTGTCCAGTTGCTCCAGTCTCGACTGGTGTCGCTATATATTGTCACTTCCATTGTCTTCTACGCCCTCGGTTATCGTCGCCAGACTAAAAAAAAAAAAACAATCTTCATCAAGTGCCTTGCCTTTTTTTCCTCGTGACATGAAAGTGTTTCGTCAACCATCAGTGCAGTGTTTCAAAATCAGGTGTAATAGAGGAATTACCTATCATTGATTTGTACGAGTGAGTGTGCACATTAATACATTAATATAAGCTAAATACTTCTAACACCTGTACAGCAAATGTATTTGAAACAGGCACATAGCCATGGGGGGAAGGGGGGGGGGGGCCTTCGAAATTTTCCATTTTGCTGGGACCTCCTCTCCCCCTCACACAGCATTTTGTCATGGGCGGGCCCCCCACCACCCGAAACAAAGTCCTGGCTACGTACCTGACTCGGGACCTCGGAATATCTTTGAAGGTAAATGCATAATTATGCTGAATGGGATATATGCACTAGAAATGAGTAAATAAATTATAGACTTGTGCGGCAAACTGTCATAGTGGTTTCGTTTTGCCGATCAGAGAAGATCAAGCTATCCGAAAATCCACAAGCTATTGACGCTTCCAGACAGCTGTGCATGGTCACCGTAACCGAATGTCGAAAACATCTGTTGTCATGTTTAAGTTTCTCTTTCTTCTCTTGTAATGTCAGGTGTGTCGTGCATTCCTGCAGCGGGTGGTCACCAGAGCCACAGAAAACACAGCAGTGGACGCTCACTTTTTCTAATGTAGGGAGAGCCGATGCAAAACTTATCTTGTCAACAATAGACCCTTGTGATGGACGGAACTTTTCTTTTGAAGAGTGTGTGGAGAGTTGAAAGCACTTCTCCCTTGTTATAACTTCTGCGTCAAGGAATGCAAGGAGTACTTTGAGGTCGTCTTCCCCGTCCCCTGAAGGCCCTTTGGCGTCCAGCTTTCGGTTGTACCTCAGCAGAAGATCAGAAGGGAGGGCTCTTTGGAGTAAGGTGTGCAGAAGAACACCGTAAGAGTGTACATCCACTCCTAGACTTTGTAGGCTCCTGATCCTTGTCACTACATCATCATGGAGTTCCCTGAGTCCCTCTGTGTCTTCTGTAGTCTTCCGGCCACTTTTTTCACACAACGAACCATACGCTCCCAAAATCCCCCCCCACCAAGCTGCCTTTTCTACTATAAAACGCCACTCAATTCGGAAAGACGCAAACATGGCTGTGACTTCCTTTCGACGAATGCAGTTCCACAGTTCTGACAGTTCACGATTTGCGCGACGGAATGTCTGCGCGTTATCCGTCATTGCCACACGGCAAACTCCTCTGCGAGAAATGAATCGTCTAAAAGCTAGAATAAATGTTTGGGTAGTCAAGTCACTTACAAGTTCGAGATGTACCGCTCGGGTCACAGCGCAGGTAATGATAAGAATGTAGCACTTGCTAACACTGCCACATTCTTTAGAGAAAAGGGGACCCGCGAAGTCCATGCCGGAGATTTCAAAGGGATCAGCTTGGTTCACCCTCATACTCGGTAGCGGTGCGGTTGTTTCACAGAGCAAGAGAGTGTCGAAGCGCACAAACGCTTTCTTGCGCGAGTTGCGGCGGCAGACACCTCACAGTGTTGTGTGATCCAGAATGGGCTGCACTCCGATCATCACCTAACGTTCCTGGAGGGCCTTCGCAGTTCATCGGGATATCTAGGGCGGAATCAAATAGCCCCCAACAAGTGTTACTTCAGACTGCTAAAGTACTAGCTAAGGGTCAAATTGAGACAACACTTCGAGTCCTGATCGATGGGGGGAGCCAGCGTTCCTTTGTAAAACGGACTGTCTCAGAAAAGCTCCGTTGCCGACCCGTCGGTGAAGAAGACCTCACCATTTTCGCCTTCGGTGACTCTGCACAAGGAACGAAAAGAAGGTGTCGCCGCGTCGAGATTCTTCTGAAAAGCCATCACAGCAGAGCACAGATTGTCATAGAGGCCTTGGAAGTCCCCGAGATTTGTGGAGAAATTCTCTGCGTAACAGACACCAGCCTCATACAAAATCTACAGTCGAAGGGTATGACTCTGGCGGACCTTCCCTTAAAGAACGAAAAACCAGAACCTGGAGTGAACATCCTCATCGGGTCTGATTATTATTGGAAAGTAACGACTGGCAGTGTCAAACGTATCAACTCGTCTCTAGCTGCTGTGGAGACCATATTTGGCTGGTCTTTGCAAGGTCCCGTAAAAGTAAGTAACGCCTCTAATGTATGTACTGCCACTGCTTGTTCACGATGAGCGTCGGCGAGGCATCTAAAAACATCTGTTTAGAACTGCGCAAATTTTGGGAACTAGAAAGTCTGGGAATTAGGGACTCCCCATCGAAGGACCAAGAGTGTGGCTCTTTTCTGTATTTACTAAAATCGTTCAACTCCTCCGTGAAGAAGATAGACGGAAGATACGAAGCCCGGCTATTGTGGAAGTCCCCTGAACCTCTGTTACAAGACAATAAGGATGTTGCAGAAACTCGCTTAGCTGCATTGCTCAGAAAACTACGTAGAGATGACTGTCTGCTCATGCAGTATGACAAGGCTGTGAGGGAGTACCCTATTAAAGGGTTCGCCGAACGAGTCCAACCTGATGATGACGAGGAACACAGTGAAAAAACGTATTACTTGCCCCACAGAGCCGTGATAAAAAATTATCGACAGACAACCAAGGTACGCATAGTGTTCGATGCGTCGTCTCATGCCCCACGTTGTACTTCTCTAAATCAAAACCTCCATGCAGGACCAAACTTAAATCCTGACCTGATGCAAATGCTGTTAAATTTTAGAAGGCACCCAATCGCCCTTTGCGCTGGTATTGAGAAGGCTTTTCTACAAGTTTTTGTTGCACCCGAAGATCGAAACGCTCTTCGTTTTTTCTGGTTTCGAGACATCCCAAGGACTGCTCAACCGCGCAACCCTCCAGAAATCTGGAGAATGACAAGAATCCCGTTTGGAGCAACCTGCAGCCCGTTCCTCCTTGCAGCCACTATACGACATCATTTGGAGAGTGTCCGAGGCCGATTTCCAGAAACCACCATGACCTTATCTAGCTGTCTTTACGTTGACGATTTACTCACTGGATCGAAAACAGTCAAACAAGCTCAAATGCTTCACGAAGAAGCTAAGGTTATCATGGGTGAAGCCGGCATGAACCTCCGTAAGTGGTGCACAAATGACAAAGATTTACAATCAATCTTTGATAAGAGCGAATTATTAGAGGAGACACAATTTTCACCAGACGACTCTACAGGGAAATTTACGAAAATACTAGGTCTTCTTTGGAACAGGGCCAGCGATCAACTTACTATTAACGTTGACAACATTCTGGGTGCCGTAAACCTTGCGAAGCTAACGAAACGCAACATTTTACAGACTTCAGCGAGAATATTTGACCCTCTTGGATGGATCGCGCCGGTGACCGTGAGGGTGAGGTTGCTGTTTCAACGACTCTGGGAACAAGCAGTAGGATGGGACGACGATCTTCCAGGTGACATCACCAGAGAATGGGTAGATTGGTGCTCGCATTTGTCAACTATCCACAAATTAACGATACCCCGGAGATACTCAAACCTAGACACCGAGGGCGATGGTACAGTCGTAGAACTTCATGTGTTTTCAGACGCAAGTCCAAGGGCATACGGTACGGCAGCGTACCTCAAGATCGACAATGAGAAACATGTCACGACTGGTCTGATCGTATCCAAATCCAGAGTAGCGCCCATGAAGAATCTTACACTTCTAAGACTAGAACTTATGGGGGCCTTGTTAGCCGCTAGGTTACAACGCTATCTTATCGAGAATTTACACATACACATACAAGCCGTCCTCCTGTGGACTGATTCAAATATCACGTTGCACTGGATCTCAAGGGTTCGAAGTCAAAATGGAAACCTTTCATTGCGAACAGAGTAAAAGAGATCCAACAACTAACGAATCCTATACAGTGGAGACATTGTCCAGGTACCGAAAATCCAGCTGATCTCCTAACTAGGGGTGTTACTCCTCTTTCACTTGCGTCAAGTGCAATATGGTGGACTGGACCACATTGGTTACAAAAACCATCGCGAGAATGGCCTGAACAGTCGATGAAAGATGAGCTAATGGAGGATAACATATCCTTAGAACAAAGACAAACAGTTCCTTGCACGACTCTCTTGATTGTAGAACCCCTTATTTCATTAGAAACTCACAACAACCTTAATCGCCTTATACGTGAAACTGCCTGGATTCTCCGTTTTGTACACAAGTGCAATAGACTGACCAGGAGACAGGGAGGCTTGACTGCCGTCGAAATAAAAGAATCCGAAATCACATTGATAAAACAAGCCCAACGTGAAGAATTTGCCCATGATCTCATTACCCTCAAAGAAAGGAAGACTCTTGACAAAACATCACCTTTGAGTTCTCTCACACCGATTCTCGACTCCAGTGACATCATACGAGTGGGCGGAGGACTACAGAAGACACAGCAAAGAATAGAAGAAAAACATCCCATCATTCTGCCCAGCGCACATAAGTTCACGGAACTATTAATAAGATCTACTCACGAGAGGCTTCTGCACGCTGGACTTTGTGACACCTTAACCAGTCTCCGAGAAAAATACTGGATAGTAAGAGCACGGAAAGTTACTAAAAGAATAATCAAGCAATGTGTAACCTGCGATCGCCTTCGATGCAAGCCAGCTAGCGAAACAACCGCACCGCTACCGGGTATGAGGGTGAACCAAGCTGATCCCTTTGAAATCTCCGGCATGGACTTCGCGGGTCCCCTTTTCTCTAAAGAATGTGGCAGTGTTAGCAAGTGCTACATTCTTATCATTACCTGCGCTGTGACCCGAGCGGTACATCTCGAACTTGTAAGTGACTTGACTACCCAAACATTTATTCTAGCTTTTAGACGATTCATTTCTCGCAGAGGAGTTTGCCGTGTAGTAATGACGGATAACGCGCAGACATTCCGCCGCGCAAATCGTGAACTGTCAGAACTGTGGAACTGCATTCGTCGAGAGGAAGTCACAGCCATGTTTGCGTCTTTCCGAATTGAGTGGCGTTTTATAGTAGAAAAGGCAGCTTGGTGGGGGGGGATTTTGGGAGCGTATGGTTCGTTGTGTGAAAACTTCACTGAAAAAGGTTTTAGGACATAGTTACCTGAAATTTGAGGAGTTGATCACGGTATTAACGGAGATCGAAGCAGTGCTTAGCTCCAGACCGTTGACCTTCGTATATTCAGAGGTTTCAGAACCATCCCCTCTCACACCAGCGCACTTCCTTGTTGGAAAGCGACTTACCTCACTCCCCCGCAGCGAACCTCCGAGCATTGTAAGTGCAAGTTCCCTTGACATTCAGAGGCGGTGGAAGCACAGACAAAAGGTAACAGATCACTTTTGGAATAGATGGCGAAGAGAATACCTTAACGAACTCCGGTCTGCCCACCATTCTCGTCCCGTCCTGTCACGCACTTTGAAAGAGGGGGATTTTGTGTTAGTAGATGAACATTTACTTCCCCGACAATGTTGGAAAATGGGTCGAATAGCGCAAACGTTTCCTGGACGTGACGGCAAGGTGAGATCTTGTTCGATAAGTCTGCCATACGGCAAAGTTATCAAACGGCCTATACAACTTTTGTACCCATTAGAGTCACTTAATGAATGAGCAGAGCTGCTCATTGCGGGGGCGGAAGTGTGTAGAATATTTGTATGAACTCACATCTGTTTCATTGAAGACAAAGAAAAGGACAGATACTTGATCGCGAAATTTAAAAACGGAATGAAGAGGAGGATGAAGACGTGATCGCAAAGAAACGCCTCAACGGACCTCAACGCCTTCCAAATGTAAATATTGTATATAAATCCTTTTGATTACTCCTCCTGTACCGATATTTTACAGTGGTGGTGGTGGTATAACTTTATTTTTTATAAGGTTAAGAGACCGACGCCCGTTCAAACTCGACGCTCACACACTCGGTAAGGGCTTAAGACAGTGCGCCGGAACCCGCCCTGTTTAATTCGAATCCCATTGGGTACCGTCCCCGACACCCTCTAGGCCAATCACACCAGAGGCCATTGCTGCTGCCGAGGGGGCCATTAAGATCGGGCTCTGCGGTTGAGTGTCTAAGCCCTGACATGTTTATGTCCCAAGGAAGATCTACTGGCTCTCGGTTTCGGCGAGAACCGCCGATACGTGCCTTACTAGAAAACGTTCCATCATCACAGAGCGCGGGCAGAAGCCTCCAAGCAAACTAAAGGCGTGCCGGACACATTTGTGCGTCTGGGGGAGCCGTTTCGCGGAGAATCCCACGATGCTGGGTCCACGCCGGCGCGTTCACACGAGCCGCGCCCGGTGTCCTTCCGGCCGAAGTCACGAATCACCGGAACCGGACGCAAGGTTTTCGACGAAGTCGTACGAGCGCGAGAAGCGGCCAAGTTGATGAAATGGCGCGCCAGCCGTTGACAGCAGCAGCCCTTTGGTGCCCCCAGCGGCCGCGTTGATTTGTGCGCCCGGAGGCCCCCTGCCCCGGGTGAGAGGGAAGCCCTTCTAGCTATGACCCGCCCATGGGAAAGGCACAGCCCTGCCCGTGGTGGAAAAACTGTAGGCTTAGCACGTATCGGGCCGTTACACGAATTCTTTAAAGAAAACGTCGCCTCTGCTGCGCGCAAAAATGCGACCACCTCTACGGTGCTAAAGAATTTGAGAAATAAATATATGTAGAAATCCTCTTCCGTATCCCCCTCCTCCTTCGTACCCTCCTTCTCCGCATCCTCCCCTCCTCCTCTTCTGTACCCTCCCCTCCTGCAGAAGTAGAAGAGACAGGGACAATCAAAAGTAGAAGAGACAGGGAGAGAAGTCAATCAGACATCTGACTGAATTCTTTCCAGTATCTCCTGCATTTGGTTGTTTCAAGGTTTTCTTTTTCACATCCAGTCTCAGGTGTTTTAACATAATGTTAAACTTACACCAGCTCGCCTGCGCCCTCACTATGTCTTCCTTTTTTCCTTCAAGTTGAATTCATTGAAAGCGACAAGGAATACCTTTGTCTCAGAGACGTCGAGCGTGCAAATCAACACGTGGTTTAACTGAAAGGTTCCCAGACCAACCACCTGCCTATTTTTTTTTTTTTTTTACATTGCAATTTAGAATTTTTTTACTTATATTAATAAAAAAAAAAGGCTTACGTACACGACACTTCAAAATGTGATCGTTTTTCTTTTCTTTTTTTTTTTCTTTTTGACGCTACATAGTTTCATTCTTTATTATGTATATTTCAGCCGCGTTGGAAGGTGCTTGTGTTATTCGATTAATCATAGCACTACTTCACTAAATATCGCCTTCGAAAGAGTTTTTAGTAAGGTAGACATTACCATAGCCTCCTCTATACTCGCAAAGCCTGGCAGTTCGACAACAGAGCCATAGAATGCCCGGTCGCAGATTTGGAGCGCCAGGATCTGGTAGCAGAGAGCATTTCTCGGGAAATCTGGTATTCAGCGCACATCTTTTGCAGCGGCGAGGACCCAAAGCATGGTTTTCAAACTCGACTAGAAAAGAAGCGGTGGCGCGAGGAACGCGAGGAGCACGAGCGGAGATTCCATCGCTCGGGAGAAGCGTGTTTCGGCGTCTCGTCGCAGCGGGGCGCCCGTTACATATGCCTCTCCTCTCATCCGTTGTCTGCCGCTCTACCTTTTCACTTTCGACGGCCGCGTCTCGTGGCGATCTGCCAGGCTCTGTCAGTATAGAGGATGATATGACATTACATAACCGCTGTAGCAAAAAAATTGAATTATTAGCAATCGCCTAATTTTATTCTTTCTTTCGAAGTTACGTTGTGTAACAGACTAGGCATTTTATGCTAACAAAACGGACAGAAGTGTTTGTTCGTTAACGTTTATTAATTTTGCTTATTCAGTCGTCCTCTTCCCTCAAACAAGAAATGGCTCAGTTTCGAAATGCAAGGTTTGCATTTGCTTAAACCTATTTGTCCTTCTCTGATTCAAACTCAAATAACGGTCTGATGGAGGAGGGTCACAGTTAGCTTATCGGTGTGTACAGCAAAGCCTTTGTGCGATTTTTTCTAATTCGGCTGTTATAGAGGAAAGTACACAGTCTATTTGAGAACCTCTTTCCCTAGCTATGAAGCTCCAGGAAAGTTTAATGTTTTTAGGCCAAGTGGTCACACGATATTGCTGTTGTTGCTTTCCTTTTATTAAATGTCTTACAAAAAATTGCTTTTCAAAAGAACCTTTTTCAGAGCCGCTCGACTCACATCTGCCACAGTTGATCGTTCATGCACAGTTCAAGCAGGTAGCAACTTTGTTTTCCCCACTCGCCTTATTCATACAGAGCTGCAACGGCCTTGCGGATCATGTTGTTACTGTTTCATACCTCGCTTCAATCTACGGAGGAAATAAGCTTGGTGAATGGCGAGACGGATCATACTTTTAGACTTGCAAAACAAAAACAAACAAAAGACTGTTTGCATTGTGGCACCCAGCATGTTGAAATGTCATGCTTAATGAAACATCGCTGAATGCTTTTTCAGGTCGAAATATACTATCAGCCTCGCCATTCGCCTTAGAGTGTGGCGATTCACCAAGGTTTGCTCGAAAGAAGGCGCTCCCAAATTCGCAAAACTGATCGTAAAAAAACAAAATTAAAAAAGAGGGAAATTTAGGGGCGAGATCTCTGGCAGTCGGTTCCTGAAGTAATTGCAGCGAGTGGCAACTCCTCATGCGTCCAGATGATCCACGTTTCGTGCACATGCCGGTTCGGTGCCTGGTGGTGTAGGATGGGTGCGGGAGAGATGCTTGCCTGCTTCGTTCCTTGGGTCCCCCGTTGAACCAACAAAAAGGACAAGCAGGTTACCAGTCATGTTGTTTTAATTTAAAGAATGGCGAATCTCCTACCTTCACAATAGGGTGTATCCAACTCAGATTGTAGGTAGGTAACTCAAGGGCAGGGCAGGCAAATTTATGAATCCGTTACTTACCTGCGAAATACTTGCCGCAGCTGGTTAGGGCTTCGCGATGTGAGCTTCGGATCACCCGGAGAGAGCTAAGCACAACAGTCGAGCATGAGGATGTTACGCGTTACCTAACTGAGCAAGGCGCTGTGTCAGCAATCCGAATTTCGCGCACTTAAAGCTTCCTTTCTTTTTTTAGTGGCTTTGTGGAGAAGTGGCGGGGCTTGAGGGTCGGGGTGTCGATTGAGGAAGCTCGATCGTCGGAGCGGATCTCGTCCCATATAGGTGACTGCGACACAGTTTCTTCGTGTGTTTTGTGTGTAGCCCGATTACATTACGCATATGGCTCGGGTGTTCACGAAGGAAATCCGGGTCCCAGCCACCATGCGAGGTCCGGTGCATGAGATCGGGTCGCTGGGATAGTTGGCACATCGGAATAGTTATGAAGTGTAAAGCTCGGGGGCCGTAATCGTAATCGTAGTTGAATTATGTTTAGCGGCCGTAAGTATAGCAACTATTTTTTTATTATTATTTTATCACACTGTCTATAATACAGTTGTGCGGAGTGGCTCACAGGACGAAAAACGGTGGGCGTCAGCCTTATTGAGTTTCTGCCAGCTCTTCAGACTTTGGAAGTTTCAAGGCTAGGCATGAGCGCCGAACGCGTATTCGCAGCTGAGCAATGGTCGAAGAGCAACAGCGAAGTGCCCAGGTGACGCCGCCCCAAATGTGTAACACGCGAGCGGAATCAGAATGGAGAGAGAGAGAGAGAAAAAAAATAACGATATTTTTGGAGTCATGCCGTGTATACATATTGAATATCTTAGCTCGGTGGAACTCGGCCATGTCTTTCCCGCCAATTCTTTTCTTTCACTGCCTACGCAAACACAACTAAATCACTTACACTTATTGAACTGCAGTAATAAAAAAAAAATTCGCCGACAATCTTATACTCAGTTTCACGTTAAAGTCCGACCGCCGCCGAAGTATACACGATCCGATGTAGCCAATCAAGCGGCGCCGAAAGTGCATAGTCACGGCGCTCGTTGCTTTTGTACGTTTGCCAACAGCGGCTAAAACAACCACGCACAGTAAATGCGCCACGCTACTGCACTTTTTTTTTTTTTTTTTAGAGGGTAAAATGCTTTTTACCAGTTTCCTAGCTAAATTTAGCGGTAAATTTGATGCCGCGTGACCTGACATCAAGTGACATCAATCAAAAAGGGGGTTGGGGGGAGGGGAGGGGGGAGGTAAGAGAAACAGCCATCTCTGTGCCTGCTTTTTCGCTCTCGGGCAGGGTGGAGAATAAAAATCAATATATTGATTTAAATCCAAACCTTTCCCAGAAAAATAACCTCGCAAATATATTTTTATTTGCCGTTTGTCTGTGTTTTGTTTTTCTATGTTCATTTGTTTTGTATGTGGGTCAAACAATTAATCGAGCGAGAAAGATTGATATAAAAGTTAACACGAACAAAAAGAAGCGCTGCTCTGAGAAAAGCGGAGCGTTGAGCTTGGTTTCTACCTTTTCTTTCGTAAAGTCCCATTGGACGAAAATCTAAAAGCAAAAGAAAGAAACGAAAACTAGGAAAGTCAAGCCCTACGCTGCAATCAGGTAAAAAGTCATGATAAAAATATAATAATGTTTTATAGATTGCTAAAAAAAATAAAAAAATAGGCTGTTTTGTTCCATTATGGCGGGAATTATAGCGATAAAACATTGTTCATTAAACTGTGCATTACATTCGCATTAATTATTTTCTCGCATTGCTATCAGCGATCGAACGAATGAATCAATCAATCTGTCATATTTAAAAATACATCTTGTGGTAAATAACCATTATCTTTTAGCTACAGTAATATAAATCAAATTAATGACGTTTAAGTTAAATAAATCTGTTTTAAATAAAATAAATCTAGTTTATGTTGTTTTCTTAATCGTGTTTTATTTTTGTTGTTTCTTGCTCTCAGGTTAATTATTATGTGAACATCAGCTCGCCTACATTTTAAGCATATATTTCGTTAATCTTAGTGGTTTCGCAAAGAAGAAAAAAAAATCTCATGAAAATTTCCACCCTTATATACGATTATTAAAGTTAGTAAAGTTCATAATCTCCGAAATGTGACGAATGCAAAACACCATAAATGAATCTCCGACGGTGAGGCAAGAAACTGTCCAATACATTTTGTCCCGTTAAGAAAAAAAATGCTCTCGCTTCGTTTAGATTATTGAAGTACGTCAACTATTAAGCAAAAGTAATTCCGAAGTAACTCAATTACCATTTTAAAATAACGTACTATTTTATTATTAATTTTTGGATACTAGTAGTTTTGATCCTTTCATCTTTCACTAATTTTGTAGTTATATAGTTGCATTCGGGACTAAACTGTACTTATACGAAGTAGGTTGCCCAAGTATATCTCAGTGATGTCTAAACGAGCCCGAACCTCGACCGCGTTACGCGAACCGCTTCCTCTGGGACGCCTTCTTTTTGGAGCTTTCAAAAGAGACCGGCTGTCACGAAGAGCTGAGCTCGGTTCGCGCGTCTGGTGATAATGACGTGGTAATACGATAGAGGCTACACTTATCAAGAACCCACTGCAGACGTGCTACAGCGAGTCCAATTATGCCGAGTAAAACGCCCAATTACGCCATCGTTTTCTACGCTCGGCCTCTGGGGTTTCAACACCGAAAACTATCATAATTTGTCGAACCCTGTTGTTAGGGAACGAAAAGTGTGTGCGTTCCCTGGCACTTTCCAATAATGGGCGCTAAAGGAGGGGGGGGGGGGGGGGGGGGGGGCATTCAATAACTTTACGTAACACGCTTCCGAAAGCGAAAAGAGCTGGAATCAACCCAATTTATCCCCAGACTCTCCATCCCGAGATTGGCCTATGGCACGTGGCGAAGGGGCCCTGATTTCGTTATAAAGTAATACTTTTCAGCGTTTTCTGGTGCGAATACGTTCAAGCACGCGATACGTCTTGGAGATTTAAGCGTGCACTTTGATTTGCACGTGAAGTCACCGCGCCTTGCTGGTGGTCATTTCAACAGTATAGGTACGCGTTCCGCAGCAAGTCCACCACAATGCTCCTATCCAAGGCCGCAATTTGGGGTCCGCGCATGCGCAGTGTGGAATTTGCAACGCTAACGCAAAAGCACAGGTCTTGCGTTCGCTCGTACACGCAATACCAAAACTCGCTAATGACAGCTAATGGGACCTTTATTTGTATTTGAGGAAGGACGTGTCTTCGTGAAACGTACGCGAAGAACTGTCCGAGAAATGAAGTGACTTGGAATAAAGCGTGGTCGAGCCCTCAGGCTAATTAATCGTATCTATACTAGTGTAATACGTGTCACCCTACTCGACGTTCAATTCGTAAAATTCTAATCTAATAAACTGTTTACCCCCGCCTGCGCCCCGGATTTCCATCCGACCTCGCTCTCAGGCTTCCCCAGCCCATCTCCCCTCGCCCAAAATCACCTCAATTACATTTTCCTCCGTTTACGTCTGATCAGATCCGTCATCGACGCAGCTTTCGTGAAAGTCGCGTGCACCGACGACGTGTTTCCGCGTCCGCGGTCGCTCGCTCGCCACGCTCCCGTGCAGCTCGCTTTTAACGACGGACGACGCGGTTTCCGCCCGGCGCCAATCAGGGCGTTCGCGCACACCGCCCCCCCTACGGCACGTCTAGCGATAGGGCTCTACGAGGTGCGGCGTGCACGACCTTCCTGCCGTTCCGGATAAAACGAGCGCCCCGCCGAACGACCGGGGACAAACCGCGGACGGCGCACCGTTGACGATGTTGTCGGCGCTCTCGCTAGCGCTGCTCTGCGCGGTCGGGGCCGGCGTGGGACCGGTCGCACAGGCCGCGGCACCGCTCCAGATCGACTGCATCCAAGACGAGTCCGCCGAGCGTCTGCAAAACTTCACCTTCAAGGATGTCCAGGAGAAGGACACCATCCCCCTGAGCAGGTTCAAGGGCTACGTCGCTCTGGTGGTGAACGTGGCCACCTACTGAGGCCTGACCCCGACCTACCTGCAACTGAATGCACTGCAGGCCAGGTTCGGGCAAAGGAACTTCACCGTGCTCGGGTTTCCCTGCAACCAGTTCGGAAAGGTGGGTGGGAACACTTTTACCTGCGCGTGTATGGCGCGTCGTGTCCTTCGCCCGTATGTTTCTCGAAGAGAAGATTTTGTCAGTGGGTTGTATAGGGATGCTATAGAAAGCCGTCACGTACAAAAACGTTGATGAAACTAATATCAAAGCATCAGCCGAAGCTACGATCGCGTGCACCAAGCACAGGAACTGAAAATTTTTGGAAACAAAAGCGTTGAAAAGTTCTACCCTCCTGTAAAAGTACAAGCTGCCCCCCATCCCCCCCTCCCTTTCACCCCCCGCCCCACCCCCCCCCCCCCCCCCCAAAAAAAAATAATTACATTTTTGTTTTGTTTTGTTTTTTTCGCGCAAACATAAACTACGCATAGCGCCGGACAGGGCGTCATATTGATAATAAAGTTTGACACACACACACACACACACACACACACACACACACACACACACACAGATCGCCGAACGATCATTTTCCGCCCAAATGTAGCGCTAGAGGTCCGAAGCAGATTCCGAAGTTTCAGCACTAACCGGTATCTTATTCATACGTTATGTATATGGCTGGGCGGTTGATCGATTAATCGTTTAATTCTTTAATCGCGATCAATATTTTTAACCGGTTAATCGCTTGAATTGTGACGAACCAAAACAAAACAAGAAAAACACATTATACGTTTTCCTCATCTAACAAACTTGGATTGGAAAAAAAAAACGCAGATTTTATTTGAGTTTTGGAGTAGTCAAGTGATTCTGGTGATGGATTTTATGTATGTAAAGCTGACACGGCCCTCGTGTCCAATCTAAACTCAGAGTATGTGAGCAAGCAATGGCGGAGAGGCGTTGACGCGGACTTCTGAAAAGACTCCATTCACGGGGCCAATTTTGGACATTCCGTCGACTGAGTTTCCCTCCAAACTAGCGAGAACACAAAGAGGGAGGACGACACGTCTACATGGTTAGAGGGGTATCGACAGCCTCAGGGCCCGGCTGGCGTGACCTTTCTTCGGCTCAGGCCAAAAGGCCTGTCCAAACAGGACGCTTTAGAAATCGTGAGGAGATACGACTCTATCAAAAATCGTGGAAGTTGAAACGTCCGGCCGCCCGGCAGTCCGATGTCGTCCGCTTTTCGGTGACCTCGGAGCTCGTCAGACTTGGCGTCACACGCGACTTGCCGATGGTGTTCATATGTTCTGCCGGGCTGTCGTACCCTGGAGCGTGCTCCAAAATTCACCCGATTTTACTTCAGGGTAAGGGTTTTGTAACTTTGCTTTAAAAAAACTTCCCGCGTCCAACGTCGCGCTATCTGTGTTATCACGTGACACGACTTGTTGAGTAACTCTGATCTACAGGGTGTCCCAAAAGAAAATTTACACGGTCTTTCTTGCCGCAAAAATAAACTAGGCATCGCCGAACGCTCATTCTCCGCCCAAATGTAGAGCTGGAGGTCACAACCAGATGCCAAAGTTTCAACCCGATCCGATAACTTAATCAAAAGTTATAAATGATTTTCTGAAAATTTCAATGGGAAAATGGCGGCCGACGGAGTTTTCAAACACATGGGGCTCTATGGCACCAGAAACCGAAAACGAGCGAAAATGGGGTCCATTTTCCCATTGAAATTTTCAGAAAATCCCTTATAACTTTTGATTAAGTTATCGGATCGGGCTGAAACTTCGGCATCTGGTTGTGACCTCTAGCTCTACCTTTGGGCGGAAAATGAGCGTTCGGCGATGCCTAGTTTATTTTAGCGGTAAAAAAGACCGTGTAAATTTTCATTTGCGACACCCTGTATTTTGGTAAGATTTCGAACACCGCCCTTTCTTTTCCCGTTTTCGAAAAAGCAGCGGAGGCCTCGGGCGATTGACCAACAGCCAACAGAGCTTGTGAGTGGCTGTCCAGACCCACGTGATGAGCATTCTCAAGACTCCCTTGGAGGACACGGGCGAACTTTGACGGAAGAAACTTTTCCCCGTCAAAAAAAAAAAAAAAAGCTTACGGTTGAAAGCTGATTGCCGCACGACTTATGTCGGAGTCGGGTCGCCTCACGATTTTTGAAGTATCGTGTTTGAACGAGCCTCCTTGGAGAAAATCACCGGGCACCCTCCGAAAACTGCAGAGCCCACAATAGTCGAAACTGCGGGCAGCAAGTGCGGATGATTAGACCGAGAGGGTCAAAATCACAAAATAAGATTGTTGTTGTTGTTTTCGTTCTCTTTTACCCTGGAATTCGGAATAAACAATCATTCGCGTTTTCTACATTCCTTTAACGAGTGTCCTAATCTGCAGTTGGTTGGGTCGAGGACACATGAGCAACAATTTAAACTGATAAGTTCCTCGGGGGCGCGGAGTATCCTACGCCATTTATACTGGCTTCACTGTTAGACACCACACAGACGTGGGAAAAAGAATGGCTTGCTTTGGTATGTTTATACAGCCTTGATGTGTGTACGCCTCAACGGGTGACCGGTCGCTTAGCTGTAGATGATAAATTTAGCCAGTGCAGTACTACCGCTAACCTGGGGTCTTTAACGTGCATCACGCTATAGCAATTATACGAACGCGTACCGGTACGAAGCTCATCCAGATCGAAACGTCGGGGTCGGCGGAAACGAACCCAGGAGGTTCCCAGCGCAAGCTTTCGCTCCCCGCTCCGAGCTGAGACGCGTTGACCCTCTCGGCCACCGATTCCTCTTACAGACGTGGAGGAGTACACCAATATGAAGAAGAAACTGTAGGCAAAATTCAAATTTAATGGAAGCTGCAGGGGCGACGTTTGCAACCCACAGCAAGCGAGAAGATTATATCTCGTACGGTTACTTCAATGACGAGCGAGTGTCTGTTTGGCGCAGTGAACAAAGAAATGAGCTCGTTCCTGTCGAAGGGTATCAAGTTCTACGAACTTCTCTGCATCTACAAGTGGGAAAATGAGCTGTAAGACTCTTTGGACTGTTCTCAAGAACATATCAATGTTGAACTCTAATTGAAAATATATACACATTGCGTCGTTTATCACATAGTAAAATAAAAAATAAAAAGTCAGCAAGGGCAAGAAGTGCAAATTTGTCCCATTTAATATAGTATGCATAGAAATCAGCGAAACCAATTAATCGATTAATTAATCAAATGAAGGGTGCCGATTAATCGGGTTACAATTTTTAATCGACGGCCAGCCCTAGTTACAAGTATTTTAGATTTTCAATGGGAAAATGGCGGCAGACAAAGCTCTCGAATACATGGAGCTCTATAGTGCCAGTTACTGCACTCTAAAAAATGCCCGTGCGTTTACTTTCCCGCACAACACTCGGAGAGCCAATCACCGCAACTTGCGGAGGCAGCTCAGCGAATGACGATGCCGAAACATATGTTTAGACAAAAAAAGCGCAGTCTGAATTGTGACATTAAGCAATGCAAGCGTGGCGTTTTGCATTGCTTAATGTCACAACTCAGACTGCGCTTTTTTTCTCTAAGCATGTGTTTCGGCATCGTCATTCGCTGAGCTGCCTCCGTGAGTTCCACTGATTGACTCTCCGAGTGTTGTGCGGGAAAGTGGACGCACGGGCTTTTTTTAGAGTGTGAAAACGGACGAAAATAGGCCCCATTTTCCGTTGAAATTTTTAGAATATCACTTATGGCTTTTGAACAAGATAACGGTTAGTCTTGAAACTTTGGCACTTGGTTCGAACCTATAGCGCTACATTTGGGCGGAGAATGAGCGTTCGCCAAATCGTAGTTTATTTTTGTAATGAAAAAACAAAATTCGTGTAAATGTTTTTGGGGGACACCCTACCCTGTAAATGTGACAACTCTAGAAGGAGCTCATTACTGTTTGAGGCCAGGAGGAGTATTCCGACCGACGAACATGCCCTGAACTATATATCAGTATAAATATATAGTGTGTGTTGCGTGTGAGAAAGAGTAGGAGCCGCTGAATACTGGAATACTGTAAAGGCATCCATTCTGCAGCTTCTAAAGGCGAAACTGATTTATTAAAAAAAAAAGTGGCTTAAAGGGGTGGTGCAATGATATTTAATGGGAATGTTTTTCACTTCGCACGAGTGTACTAGCACTACTGGAACCCGAATGTACTCGCACGAATTGCCATTGACCAAGAAACCTCTTTGTTGCGGCGTAATTTCTAGGATAAATCGAAAGTCTTCTTTCACCCTTTCCTTCGCAAAACCTGATGACGTAGCTGGAGGGGGGGGGGGGGGGGGGGGAGTCCCAATACCCCCCCCCCCCCCCCCCGAGGGACGATATTCGAATGCGTTTAAAAACTAAACTAGCGCAAGGACACGGACAAGAACAAGAAGGTAGACGAACAAGGCGCTGACTTACAACTAAAGCTTATTCGTGCTAACATCAAGTACGAATACTGTAACGTTATGACACACAAATAAAGATAAAATACACGTAATGTACGCCACGTGCTCCTTAGCCACGTTATGCGCTGTCACTGTGTGTCTAGAAAGCAATATTCCTTTTTGGATAAACATATTGAAGGGGTGCTGACACCCCCAGCTTTCCCCCAATTTTCCAATTTCCTGCGCCTCAATGCGGCTCGTATATCGAACCCGAGCATTGCGTGAGCACTCGATTTGGACTCGTGAAAATCGACAGCTCGACAAGCATTCGGGTAGTGGCCCGTGTCCAATCGCGGCAAATGACGACAATAGCCGAACCCTAAAGGGCCGCCCACACTAGCGAGAAAACGCGCGTGGCACGCCGATCGCGGCAAGTAACAAAATGTCGCCGAAGCACAGTCAGCGCCACGAGCGCGTGCAGAGACACGCCCTTTATCTTCCCGCTTAACCGATTTATCGGCGCGCCGGGCGCGTTTTCTCGCTAGTGTGGGCGGCCCTTAAGAATGTCTGGAACTCATCGCGTGTCCTGTGCTTTGCCAACCTCAGCACGTGACTTTAATCAACATTGGTGGCATATATTCGGCTCCAGGTCACGTGACCGCTTTTTCTGGCTGCGAGTGGGGGATAAACGCTGCTCGCTTTTTCCTCTTTTTTTTTTTTTTTTTTTTTCTTCTGTGACGTTTATTGCGTGGCGAGAAAAACAAACACGCGTTTTATCGGTCATCAATTTCAGGGATTCGTTCTAAGCGGTATTCACACAAAGTACAACAATAAGGAAAAACGAACACAAGGAACGTTGAAATAAGTAAACAGATTAACCAACTGGTAGAGGAGATAATTGCTCTATTATTATTTCCTTGTAAAGTAATCCGAGCTCTTGACGTCTACGAAGGCACGTTAGTTAAAACGCAAGCTAGATTTTGCAATTCTGATTGATTTTCGAGAGCAGCCATATTATAACCCTCAATTTTCGAACACGTTGCCTACTCAGGTGATCTGATCTCGATCGTAACTGAGGGACTGAGTGTTGATGACTTAAAGAAAAAGGGAGTTAGCATCGGTGTTCTTCTTCGCTGCGGTTGTTACTCTGATATACGTGTGAGTGAAATCGTGGAAGGGAAGTTTAGTGGCGAGTGGAACCCTGACATGATAATGGTAGATTAAGCATGTTTCAAGTCGACGTGAGGATACGTCTAATGCTCGGAGTCAACGCCGCCTCGTTTGCACTGTTCTTCACGAGCAGCCGTAGCGTCCCAAGTGTCAAGAACTTCGGAGGAGCATGTACTATCACGGCCACTGGATCGAGTGGCCGTGGTACTATACTCTATTTTTAATACACAGCACTGTCAAAGCTTCTGACGCGAGCGCGTGGCTTCATATACGGTTTCGTTTGGGGCGAAAACGCGTGCAAATGATCAACGAGATCAAGCCCCATTCACTGGAGGCCATAGCTGTGAGCGCGGCTGCTGAGCGCGTGCTGGCGGCGACCTTCCGCAGTTCTTTTGCAACGTGCATTCTGCACCATAAAGATTTCCGGGCTTAGCATCCCATTATTGTGAGCTCGTTCTGAGCATGCGCTCTAAACATCGCCCTTAAATATGCCGTCCAGTGAATACCTCCTATTGGCGACGTGATCGATCGAAAGCGTCGCTGTGGTCGGCCCACCACAATTGGCCGAACGCTGACTATGACGTCAGCAAAGGATGTCTCATCAACGGAAATAAGAGGAATGTAAGAACTTCGATTTTGAACGGTGTTGGCAGTGTTGCTTTGAGACCGCTACGATTTCAGGCTTCCAGAATGCTCATTAGAAACACCATCGAGCTTGTTCTTCACAAGGTTCACGTCACGAAAGGTAGCCGAACGAGGGCGCCACCGAAACATCTCGCCGCTATTTGGCCGGTTTTGTTTGCAGTGTTCGGATTTGCTTGTTTTCCGAAGCGACGAACATGCTCGTGCTTGGCTGTGGAGATCGCACGCTGGGCTGAGCACTTCCAAATATTGGAATGGTGCATAGAAATTTGCACTGTTTACAAAGATCACAGTCTACACGTGCTAAATCACAGCAGAAACACAGCAATGAACGCGCCCTCAAATGCTTTTATGAAAAGGTGTATGTTAAGTACCAAACGTAGTATAGTTAGCATAACGGGGTAAATCAGGGATTAATTTTTGTAAAGTGTT
Source organism: Ixodes scapularis (assembly GCF_016920785.2). Classification (NCBI taxonomy): domain Eukaryota; kingdom Metazoa; phylum Arthropoda; class Arachnida; order Ixodida; family Ixodidae; genus Ixodes; species Ixodes scapularis. The sequence goes on along the minus strand of NW_024609868.1, from coordinate 10,898,937 downwards.
CTTTGAGTCATATCAGCCCCCCTTCCCCCGCCCAAAGTTCCGACTTTTGAAATAAGCAAGCCATGAACGTCACGGCTTAATTATTTGCATATATTTATACTACAAGAAATTGCTATATAAGAAACCTCAGGTCGTTAGGCGGGTGACATTAGGGACTTTTAGCAAACCGTTACCGTGTTTCGCCTACCGCACTACCGGAGCCTTTGAAGCATGTTTTTAAGCGCGCGCCCGAGTGATCCCGTGACCGCGGGGCAGCATCAATAATAATTGGGTTGTGTGTATGTTTATACAGCCTAGAACTTGGTCTGCCTCACAGGGGCGACGAGTCTCCCAGCTGTAGATGAGAAATTTAGCCAGTGCGGTACAACCGCTAGCCTGGGGTCTTTAACGTGCATCACGCAGTAGTGACGCATCCTTCAAAGGCTCCGGTGCGGTACGCGGCACGTGGAAAGGTGACGTACAAGGCTAAGGCCCCGAAAAACTTCCTTTGCTTTCCCTTCTCCAATACTCTCACTCACTCGGAACACGGTAACGGTGTGCTAAAAGTCCCCACTAATACCTACTCCAAACAGTTCGAAGCAGCCGAAACATGATACGTGCTGTCGACGCGACGCGATGCTCAGGGACGTGACCTCGCCCCTTCGACGAGTGAGAGAAGTACTAAATAAGTATGCCCACTTAGAATGACGGCTGACAAAAGCCCCGAGATGGAGCGATGTATAACTCCATTTCAAGCGTTCTGGGCAGCCTGTATGCGCCTACAAATGCGTACACATTTTACGTGTGTACATACACAGATAGTACGTTGATCTAACTTCCGCGTATAGACGAGCGTACCTACGTCGAAAGAAAAGAAAAAAAAAAAGATACCTTGTAATGTGGTTGTTGTGCAGCTAGAATGACGTCCTGTCCAGCACGTCGTATACGTCCAAGACGCTTTCCTCGGAAAGCCTTCAAATTTAATGGAGTCCTCCGCCAAGTGCCTTTCTCATTAGCAATGCAATCTCGGCGTTCGGCGGTGACACGGAGTAACGACAAACGAACTGCGCGTTAGAGGCTGTTTACAGTTATCCTATTAATTCAGCGAGTGGAAATTCAACGTCGACCTTGACCGCGCGTACATGAGATGCGGTTCTTGCGTCACGGGTGGCGCGACAAGTCAAAACGGCGCTGGCGAGAGACTCTGTGAGGCAATCGCTTACGACGAATTCCCGCCGGTCGTTTTGGAACGCTTCAATCGAGATATCTGCCGGCGTGTTACGACGCGCGTGACAGCGGGATTGAATTACCCTCGGCTATGCTTCGGGGGCACCGAGAGTTTTCTATAACATCCAGTGGACTTTCGCCCTCGCCTTATGATTGCGTCGTGGTGCAAACTACTTCTCGGAAAACAGTTAATAGATATTATGAAGCAAGGTAAGGCCGATTGAGACGGAAACTTTCCCGTACATCGTGTGGGTTGTCGAATAAATCGTGTTAGCGCGTAGAGGTAATGCGATTACACTATTGGCGATTTTCATCGCGTGTTTTTGAACCTACTTTCACGGCTTCGTGTCTTGACCGCCAAGCGGTGTGGACATCTTATTCGCTCGAGAAGGCTGGAGAGTAAACCTGCCATCACAGTCTTCAGTTACAGCCGTAGCCTCCTATATACTGACAAAGCCTGGCAGATCGTCACGAGAAGCGGCTGCCGAAACGGAAAAGGTGGAGCGACAGACAACGGATTAGAGGAGAGTCACGTGACTGGCGCCCCGCTGCGGCGAGACGCCCAAAACACACTTCTTCCGGGCAAACAAGTGTGTTTCGAATCCTCGCCACTGCAAAAGTTTTGCGCTGACGTGCAGGTTCCCCGAGAAATGGCTCTTTGATGCTCTGTGCCACCAGATCCTCGAGCTCCAAATCTGCGACCAGGCACTTTATATGGCTCCGTCGTCGAACTGCCAGGCTTTGTGAGCCGTCGATTTCGCTAGAGCCGCCGATTGTCGTCGTCGAAGCGAGAACGGAAAGGAGCCGTTTCAGTTGTCCCACCTCCAGCGCGAACTTCCCGCCTTCGACAATGCTCCGGAGATCTCTTGATTCTCGAACGTGCACGCGCAGTCAAAGCACGGCGGAAGGCGACGAGCGCATGGTAAAGGACAGGCATCCGAAAAAAAGACGCCCGGTTATTCCCGTATTATCGGTGACTCTGTAGAAATAAGTAAACCAGACAAAGCAGCTGGTTGAAGCTTACTTTGTAGTGACATGGTAGCGTTCGAGACTGCGGAGTAACGATTACAAGAAGGTCAGCGCTTCTTTATTGAATTCCTACTTTTTGGAGCAAATAGACTCTTCAAAATGGGGAGACGAAACCGGTGATTAGGTATTTTTCTGTATACCTTATAACAACGCATCTTATTATTTCGATTGTGATTTGCTAAATAAAACGTTGACTCCTGTGCCACAATAGTAATATAAATCGCCGTCCATCCTAATGAAAACCAGTTATATCCAGGGATTAGTGCTATGTTTAATTTTAGTCAAGCTTTACGCTAATTATATTCTAAAAATATTTCAAATAACAAAACGCGTTGTTTTCCTCTTGTTTCCTTGTAACTACCGATAACGCCATGTGGCGTTATAAGCAATTTGATTATTGTGCTGACAATTTGTAACGGTTATTGAGGATGTCTAAAACATTATTACCGATCCTCAAGGTAAAGCAATTCAATACTTATAAAAAAAAATATATTTTTTTTTATTTAGCCTATTTTAAAGTTTTGCAGCACATATACATATTGCTAATCATCGATACTGCACTTCACTGGCTTGCAAAGAAAATAGCAAATACTTATATGCAGTATACTGTAAAATCTCAAGGTAATGTTTTGTTTCAAGCAGTTGCTAGGATGGCGGTGGAATATCTCCGATCACTGTGTCTAACGACGAAAATGAGCGAGCTTCCATCTAACGATACGAAAATGCTGATTCTGCGGGAACTGCGGCTGAGGAAAGAGACGAAAAAGCGGCCTAAACAAGCGGCCCATGGCTTCTGTTGTTTGCTCTCGCTTGCATGCCGAAGCTCGCGCTCTTGCGTGTATGCATTTCCTCGTTGCATAATATTGCTGTCTGAATTGCTTTCTGCACCACATCTCACTTTATTTTTCGTTTTTTTTTTCCTTCGTTTTTTTGCACCTAAATTGTTCCAAACGGAAAAAAAAAAGATTGTGACTTTTGGTTTGCGCGACGCTGTGGGCCAGCAGCACGCACTATCGACAACATTTATTTGCCAAATTCGTTGACGAATTACACTATGTGTTATATATGTCAACGAAGCACGCGGCGCGAATTCGATGCGTAACAGCAACCAAACAGGTCCTTTTTTAAGAAAATTAGTTCCTGTTTTGTGTTGCTTTTTAACCAAAAACTAAAGCTTTTTTTTTTCTTTTTTTTTACAGTGGAAGAGAGTCGTTGTTTGTTCCTGTTACTTTCTCTTCCATTCTAAAACTTTTTTTGCTTTCTTCTGCTCCAGTTTTGGGTTAAAAAGCATCATAGTAAACTTCTCACCAGCTCGCCTGCGCACTGACTGTTTTTTTTTTTTTTTTTTTTAATTTTCAATAATTATGAGTTTAGTGTTTAGTTGCATGCTTGAGGCTTTGGGTGTCTACTAGTGAAAAATCTGTTATCTATATTTCTTTCTCTCTCTTTCTCTCGTCCTTCAACGCTCCGAAGACATTCCATGTTAGGAGTTTATTAGAGTTTTCTGACACCAGCCTTAACGCAAGCGCGCGTGTGGTTGTCTTCCGCTTGCAGCAAGAGCCCGGTACCCGCCAGGAGATTCTGAACGGGATCAAGTACGTGCGTCCGGGCAACAACTACGTGCCCAACTTTCCCATGTTCCAGAAGATCGAGGTGAACGGGGAAAACCAGCACCCGCTCTACACTTTCCTCAAGGTGGGTGCGAGTCGTAACCCTAATTGTATCACGCCATAGCTCTAGAAGAACCAAACTTGCTCGGGCGACTGGATGTACGGAAACAAAATTGAGGGAGAGGGAAGATGAAAGCGCGTGATGACGTCAGAGCGCCCAGCTCCGAGTAGAAGGATGGCGGGCTTTAAAAATCACCGAATATAAATTTTTAAAATATCAAGAGAAATAATATCGTACGGCATGTACGCTATCGGCCGCGACGTTGTCAGTACACGAGGGTCACGCGATAATTAACAACCTCATAACCTGAAAAGCACATTTTCGTCAAATATTTCTCAGGGTTGGCACTTTCAATCGGAGAATTGTAGCTCGCCCCAAAAATAGGCCAGAGCCGTTAGTAATTGTTGTTTATGCCTTATCTCGCGCTGTTCGATGGCAAAGTAAGTTGTGAAGGGCTCCTGATACTGAAACAAGAAGCACAAGAGCGATAAAGGCCAATTCCACTTAGAAGACTAGGCCTGGGTATGACGTCATCGTGAGTGGATCACCGACTTGGAAAAGCGTTCGTTGCTGCGAGACGGCCTGGCGGCGATGCCGACGCAAGGAGGGGGGGAGAGGGGCGATATTGGTTAGCCCTACAGGGACGTCGGTGGCCACTGGGGGAGCAGGTGGCGACTAATCGCGCGCTAACTTTACTAACTTCGTTTTCAGTTCAGGCTCAGACGCAGCCGATGAGCTAATGGGACAAGTCAAGCAGCGTCAAAAGCGCAACTCACTAAGCTTTTTTTTCTGTTTGCGGTGGGTTAAGGGTTGATAGAACATGTGCAGAAACATGAGGACACGCCATGATGATGCGCTCTTGACACTCTCTGTTTGGTATCATCAGCTCGTAGCGCAGAACACTCCCCTGCGAAGGGGGGTACTCCCACCTCACTTCCTCCCGTCGTTTGAAGCGCCATCTAGATTTCCGTTTTGAAATTGTGCGTTCCACTGAGCAGAGCCAGAGAGTACGGTGAAACGCCATCTAGACGCACTGCTCTGAAACATACGTGTTGAAATACACTGCAGTTACCATAGCAGCCGTCTCCCAAAAACAGTAGCGCGTCGAACGGCGGGAGGCGTGAGGAGGGGTGAGAGGAGGGTACTGCTCGTGCAATTGTGGCGTCAATGGGCAGTCCCGTAACTGGGCTAATCTACTATACTTCGTTTCAGCTTCGGTCTGAGCGCGACCGGTGTTTTGAACCGAAGGGCTAATCAAACAGCGCAAAAAGCGGCGCGTCATGACGTGCTCTCTGCGCTTGACAGGACTAGCCGGCGGAGGAGCACGCACAGTGAGACAGCGAATACCGGCTGGTCCTATCAACTGCAGAGAGTACGCCATGACGTTGTGCCTCTTTCGCTGTTTGATTGGCCCTTCGGCTCATAACATCGGCCGCGCTCGGACCGAAGCTGAAATGGAGTATAACATTGCCGCCAGCCGATCTGGAAGCGGGGCGATATCTCTGGGTCACGTGACCACAGCAAAATGCGCGTCACGCTCTGACGTCTTCCCTCTGTGATGTCGTATGACCTTGGCGGTTAAGAAATAAATAAAATATCCAAGCTGTTTTTTTTTTGTTTTTTTTTTTTTTGCTTTACAGTTATGTCAGACAAATCCGTGGAATTCGGTCTGTGCAAGCGAGTATACGGCTGGGGGGACGTAGTATAAGGTGTAAGTCGAATAATAATATAAGTATGTAAAATTATTTATCTTTGTTGAAATAAACATATGATTTCATATAGAAACTTGCTGAGCGGCATCGAAAACCACTAAATCTGTCATTTTAGAAATATTTTGAGCGCGTAGAAGGCGCGGCAGTGCGCTAAAGTTACCACTCGCACAACAGGACAAGACTGGCGCTGAGAAACACCGGGTGATAAGAGACGGGAATACCGCGTGTGCTCGTTATTGCACCGGTAGCCTTGCACCTGCTGCCGCACGAGTGGTAAATTTAGTGCTCCGCCGTGAATCTCACGTTCTCCAAGTGTTTCTAAAATTCTGATTCAGTGGTTTTCGATGACGCCCAGCAAGTTTTTACTGGGAACCATATGTTTATTTTTAGCAATTAGACAGTTAGCTAACTTGTTGTAGTTAGCCGAGTTATTGGGACGATTAGCCGCCAATATTATGTCCCCTTGGCCATATGACTCACCTCCACAGACCGTATTAGTGTAGCTTTCACGGCTGTTTTCCTTAAATAAATCTGTTAAGCCCCCCAAAAAATGATGGTGGTCTCTAGAAAGCCTTAATTCGTCACTGAATAGAACGGGGCAAAATTTTCATTTTAAGGTAAACAAAAGCCTGCATCAAAACGCCATAAAAATAAATCCAAACTTTGAGGGAGAAAAAAAGAAGTGCAGGCAGTAGTAGCAACGGGTCTTTTAGGGGTCTCGGGTGCCAACGAGAGTTGACGGGCTAATTTGTTACCTGGTGAAAAAAAAAAAAAAAGGGGGGGGGGGGGTAATTAGAGATAGAGATGCACACACGTAGTGCCACTAAAGCTTTTCATAATTGAACTTATAACCTAACTGAGGACATCGCTGTAACAAGGAAAACACGGTACACCAGGAAGCAATCTCGTGTGGTTTCGCATACTGACTGTCACAATGCAAAACCCGGTCACTCCCGTTCTCACAGCAGGGTCTCTCTTCGTCTCTTGTTGCAGGGTCGCTGCACCTCGCCGAATCCGGTTTTCAGCGCCAAGGATAAACTCTTCTACTCACCCCAGAACAACAACGACATCCGTTGGAACTTCGAGAAGTTTCTGGTTGACAGGCGAGGAGTGCCGGTGAAACGCTACGAGCCCCGCTACTCGCCCGACGAGGTCGCTCGCGACATCGAGGTCCTCACAAGATCGAGCTAGAAAGCCTCTGCGTCGAGCAGGACGAAGGTGAACAGAAACACCCCGTGTACGCATGCAACAGTACCTCAGTCAGTCATCTCTTGTTGTTCTTCTTTGTTTTCACATTGTTACCAAGTCATTCCATCCTTCAATGTTGTATTATTTGCTGTTTAAGAACTCGTGTTTCTTTATCGAAACGCCACTGAAAAGCTGACGTTGAGTTCGTCCGTTCATCACTTGCTGGGGAGCGGTCAGGGTAGCCCGTATGACGAATAGTTCTCAAATCACAAGAAGGAACAGTTCTGAAGATGGCTGTCGGCAAGCCCCCTTGTGCATTCGGGGTCTTGATGCTCCGACGGTTCTGGCTACCACGTGACTACTCTTCCATCGGCGCTGTCGGGCGAACGGCAATGAAGCAGTCTCGGTGTGTTTATCGAATAAAGTTCGTGAGAGCTCTGTGACTTGGGTTGTTTGTGAACTTTTAATGTGGTCTGACGAGTCATACGGAAACCGGAAAGTCACTATTTCTTAGTTATGGAAAAGTAATTAATCAATCGATGACAGTGAAATCAAGGTAAGAAACAAAAGGCAACGCCGAAGAGCACCCACCAGCTTCAAAATGAACCACAGCACCTACGCCAATGTAGGCTTAGCCTGCGTGTTACATTATGGAGCATTTCCTTAGACAGGTCACGAAGTAAATGACCTCGCGAATTTATCACGGTACAGAATTGGGAATAGCTGCGCAGACACAGTCCGTGCATCTGATATTTTTATACAAAAAAAAAAAAAGAAAGAAACAGAGTAAAAAAAAACTTACGAAAGCAGAAAAAGACTTGCACAAAAAGGAGAGAATACATTTTCTTGATCATGTACTTTGACTACTCTTGGGCGAGTATGTCCATTGGGCGCTCCAGGCTAAATGACTAAATAAATAGATACATAATAAATAGAGTCTTCTGAGAGATGAACTCCCCCAGCGTGTGTTATCCACGAGAGCGGCGAGAAATCTTCCGAATAACGAGCGGCGTCGGAGCCTACCCGACGTTCGTCACGGTTCAAGTGGTATCGATGTGGGCATGCCAGCGTTCTTGGACCAGAGAGGATATACTGCAGTGGTACCGACAGCTCCGAGAGTGCGGTCCCCTTAGCTGAATAGACGAAGACAGCTGCCAACGAGTCATGCCACGTCGACGAGTCAGTCGGTTCGGCAAAAGCCAGTAACTTGCGTGTGGTGGTTTCCGCAAGCATTTCGTTTCAAAGGGCAAAACCTGCGTTTCGCCCTTTGAGGCTCCTGAGCTTAAATGCTCGAAGTGCCGCCAATAAAGCGGTAGAGCTTGAAGGTGTCCTATTATTGCTAAGGTTGAAGCCTGGGCGAGTTGGTGTGACATACTTAAAATGTTGCGCTGTTTTAACCTTTTTAACCTTCTTTTGCGCTGTTTTAACCTTTTAAGTGTCCTATTGGCACTCAACCCTAATGTGGCACTTATAACAGAAACTTGACTGCACAGTCGAATATCTGATAATAATGTTTTCCCTCGTGGTTTCAAAGTATTTCAACGGGATCGTGGTTCAAGAGGGGGAGGGGTCGCTCTTTTGATCAAGGACACCATTCCATGCGCGTCTATTGAGCACGGCCAGGACTGTGAAATGGTCTGGGCCTCTATATGTTTTGGTTGCCAATCAATGCTTGTAGGAGCAGTATACAGGTGTCCTCAGACCAGAATTGACGTCCTACAGAGTTTTGTCGAGTTTCTTCAAACTAAAACCAAGCAATTTTCACTTATAGTAATGGCCGGTGATTTTAATTTACCAGATATACAGGGTGTCACAAAAGAAAATTTACACGGTATTTTTTACCGCAAAAATAAACTAGGCAACGCCGAATGATCATTCTCCGCCCAAAGGTAGACCTAGAGGTCACAACCAGATGCCAAAGTTTCAGCCCGATCCGATAACTTAATCAAAAGTTATAAGTCATTATCTGAAAATTTCAATGGGAAAAAGGAGCCCATTTTTGCCCGTTTTCGGTTTCTGGTGCCATAGAGCCCCATGTGTTTGAAAACTCCGTCGGCCGCCATTTTCCCATTGAAATTTTCAGAAAATAACTTATAACTTTTGATTAAGTCATCAGATCGGGCTGAAACTTTGGCATCTGGTTGTGACCTCTAGCTCTACCTTTGGGCGGAGAATGAGCGTTCGGCGATGCCTAGTTTATTTTTCCGGTAAAAAAGACCGTGTAAATTTTCTTTTGTGACACCCTGTAGATTGAAATTGCGTGATGCCCAATGGGATATGAGGTCAGTCTAGGCTTCTTGTTGATATTGCTTTTAGTAATAATTTAAGCCAAGTGGTCTAGTGTCTTACACGTGTGTCAAATGGTAGGTAAGCCTTGATTGATCTCACCTTTTATCTGAGGTCGTTACCAGAAGTATCCTCGACGTTTCAATCGCGGATGGCATATCTGACCATGCAATAGTTGTATGTGACCTATCTGCACCGCAGCATGCGCACAATGAAATCGAAGCAAAATCTTATCGTGATTTCAACAGGGCGAATGATATCGATATTATTGACTTCTTGGAAGTAGCCCTAGACAGATTTCTGTGTTTTATGATACGGACCCGAACTCAGTAGATAAGCATTGGCTTTTTTTCTTTTTTTTTTTTTTTTTGATTTAAGCAAGTTGTAATTACATGTTTTGATACGTTTATTCCAGAGCGACCGGCAAAAAGGAAGGGGCGCCATCCATGGGTGACGCGCGATATTTTACACTTTAAACGAAAGATAAATCGAGTAGAAAGGTTCCAACCAAGTTTAAAATGTATGCTTCCTCCTCTTCGCCAAGAGCTACGGACCCTTGTGCGCACATCTAAATATCGTTACTTTACGGACCCTTGTGCGCACATCTAAATATCGTTACTTTAATGTCACGATGCACAACTTTCCCAAAGAAAATCCAAGAAAGTTTTGGGCTCATTTTACAAAAAAAGACTTATGATTAAATAGCTTATTCATAGCGGGCGATCGTTTTCAGATGAAGCGAGCATCGCGAACGAACTTGGTTATTTTTTTCTCTTCTGTCTTCACTGTTGATAACTCTAGGTTACCTTCATTTAATCATGACAGTTGTGGACTCAGTAACTTAGCGGTTTCTACAGAATGTATTTTTAACAGTATTTTGCAATCAGACACTACAAAGTCGAGTGGCCCATATGGAATTCCGAACGCTTTCTTACCAAGGTACGCTGAACGGTGTTCCAAGTTTCTATACGTGATTTACTCTTTCAGTTTAAAAACTTGTGACGTGCCTCAAAATCAGAAAGTAGTCAAAGTTGTATCTATACATACAAATGGAGAGAAAAAGACGGTGTTTGCAATTACAGACCAGTCTTATTGTTGAGTACATGTAGCATGGTTCTCGGACACTTCATATTTAAGCACATCGTAACTTTCCTAGAATTTGAAACTTTGTTAGTAGATTATCAACATGGGTTCCGACGAGGCTCTTGGACAGCCTGACCCAGCTTCTTCATACGGTTCGCACTTTTGGTGCAGTGATTGATAGCAATGGTCAAGTCGACACTGTCTTCTTAGATTTTGCGAAGGCGTTTGACAGGGTTTCGCATCGCAAGCTACTGCATAAATTAAAGCAAGTGTTAGGCTATGATCGCCTACTTAGGTGAAGTGACTCGTATCTTACGAATCGTAAACAGATTGTGTGTGTAAGCAATGCCGAATCAATCGAGTTACCTATTCTTTCCGGTGTGCCCCAGGGCTCAGTACTCGGACCGTTGCTCTTTTTGGTTTTTATCAATGACCTGCGGGTTGATAAGCCCCCAATACAGACGTGTTTGCTGATGATTGTGTAATGTTTTCTAAGATATCTTGTGTATCTAACCAGAAATGTTTAGAAGAGAGTATTCAAATAATTTTATCGTGGTGTCAAAAATGCCAAATGGATCTGAATGTCAAGAAATGTGTGCAAATGCCAGTTTCACTGAAGAAGGCGCTTCTCTTTTTGTCTTATACTATTCATTCAAAAGCCTTACAAGTAGTTAATGACTGCAAGTATCTGGGTGTTACTATCACGTCCAACTTAAGCTGGGTTATTCATATTAAGCAGATTATCACAAAAGCGTCGAGTAAACTGTGGTCGCTACGTAGGAACAAGCGGCATTGTACTTCTGCGGCAAAGCTGATGGCCTATATATCGCTGATTCGTCCTTTGCTGGAATATGCTGACATCGTGTGGGGTCCACACTCACAATCGCTCATTGATCAAATTGGAAGGCCTTCAGAAAAATTAATTTATTTATAACTTCTACGACAAATATTCGCACGTGACATCACCGTACACCTCCTCCGGAGTGTCTATATTATCATGTCGAAGGAAAGTAAAGCGTTTAAAAATTTTGCATAATATAACTCATATTAAAGCTGGTTTTAATGTTTGATGATTATTTGCAGTAAATTGCTAGTCGTGATAGAAGGCAGAATCACGAGAATTCGCTCCTTGAGTTCCGTTGTAGAAAATGTGTTTTTAAATTTCTTTTTTCCTCGTTCTGTTTATGAGTGGAATAAGTTGCCTTCAAGTGTGATGACGATTGGTTCTACCGCTTTATTTGTAAGTGCAGTCGATTAACATTTTTCTCTCACCAATGACTAAGCAACTCTTTAATTGTTATTGTGTTTATTCAACTCACTGATTGTTTCGGATGTTTTCTTATCACGACTTGGTCCTCAAAATTCGGTCGGCAGTATTATTAAATAAATAAATAAATACAGCACTTAATAAGAAAGTTCAGCGGAAGAAGGGAAGAGGGACCAGGAGGTACACTGGAAAAGGGGGGAGAGGGTCACTGATCGGGGGAAAGGTGTCCAGCTGGCCTTAGACGCTTATTTCTCTTCTATAAAATATCAGTATCACGAAATTAAAAATGGAACACAAAGAACTACTGTGCTCTGTCGCAAGGTCATCAGTTAGTATACTGACGTCAACACATGGAGCGTCAAAGAGTGTTGCAAAAAAATACTCCGGGTCCGATGGATGGGCCAGACACACGTACGTGCCTGTACTAAGAACACATTCACGGCCTTGGATCCAATTTCTCGCGTTCATTGCCTTCCGCTTATTCAACATGGAGCAGCACTTTCTTGGCAAGCCCAGCGGAAGCAGCAGCAGCATCGATCGAGTGCCGATCGGCGAGGTACAACTTTGTGAAATGAAGAGCGGGCGAGGTGCGAATTTGTGACATTTCTTGGAGACGGCCAGTGCGCGTTGCCAAGAGCAACTCTTGGCAACGTGCGCAGGCCGTGTCCGTGAAATTTTTGAGGGACAACGAAAAGGCCTGGAAGAGACAAGAGAAACGTGTAATTCTATACACGCTGAAAAGTTGCAGCACAAATAGTCGAACCTGGCGCAATGATATCGGGGAGCCCTATCCCTGCAATCTTTCTCGCCGTCACCTCCTTTGCTTTTCTCCCTGATTCTCCTAATTATACGAGCTTTTTTTTTTTAGTAATTCTCTCTGACACTCTTCTTTTCTTGTTTCGCAGCGATCAAAATTCCAAGTGGCATTATCGTTTTAATTTTGTCCATGTTGTTCCTCTATAGATTTGTTTTAAAGAACTCTGGTTTCACGTAAGTACTCACTAAAAAAAAGTCAGAAGAAGATTGAACTTGTTTAACATCCTACCGATGGATCAATACGAAACATCGAAATTACTACTGACTAATTTATTCTGAATTGTTTCGAAAACCATGATGGGCTGCACAAAATCACTTCGTGGCTTGTATAATAATTGAAGAACTAGTCGAAAACTTGATACTACCGACACGAAAAAAACAATCGTTGAAACCGCAAGTAAACGGCAAGCATTCCTTTTAGCACAGAATATAGGCTGTACTATGTGGCTTTACTTATAGTAAGACTAGGTCCTTCATCGATTAACCTACCGATTAATAAAGTACTACTTTTATCGCAATTAATTTTTCAACCGATTAATAGGTTACATTTTGACAGACGAAAAAAAAGTAAAAATGCAACGCTTTCCCTACGCAGGCGCGGACGAGAACACCTGTATGAAGGCAAGCTTTGTGTAAAATGTTGACCTAAAGTTCACTGTTGGGGCGAGATTCGTAACAACAAACAAGTGGAGAAGGTTCTACAGGTCCCAGTCACTTCAACGCTGTTGGAGTGTTCTTTTAGCGCACCTGAGATTATTGTGAACAATCATAGGAGTTCGCTATTGCCGGAGAATATCAACGAGCCCCTTTGCATCTGCGGCTGAAGCAGTACTTTGTAAGTATGGGTATATTTTGACTGCTCTCAAGTACGCATCAAGGTTGGTTTAAAATCTGAAATTGTACATTTTGCCGTTTATCCCGTAATCAGCAAAGCCAAGAAAAAAATCACCTTTGACTTAAGAAAAGAACATTACTATGCATGGGAATGAACGAGACCTATAAATCGATTAATTCCTCGATTAAAAGGTGGCAATTAATTGGCTTAAAATTGTTAATCGACGCCCAGCCCTACTTATAGTCACTATTCATGATATTTAAACCTTGAGATTGAGAAGACATTTTGAAAATATATTAGAAGAAACGAAAGAAAGGTGACAGAAAAGCGTCTATCACTGTTGAGGCGCTTGTTTGTCACCTTTCTTCTGTTTCTACTAATATATTTTCAAGATTCATTCCCAGTCTCAGGGTTGAAACATCATGTTTAAAGCGCACCAGGTCGCCTGCACGTTGTCCTTTCTTATTTTTTATAGTCACTGTCAACTAAACAATTGCAGGGCGTAGGCCATCATGCTCACACCCCTTACTCTGTGATTGGTTCTTCGAAATTTTTAATTTATAATGCCGCAGTTTGATTGGCTGCGGGTCGATACTCCGCGCCTTGCGTTCCTTGAGTTCCCAGCAACAATAAACTTTTTTTTTTTTGGGGGGGGGGGGGGGGGGGTGTTGTTTTGTTGTTGTTATTTTTTGTTTTTTTCTCGTTCTCAGTCACGTGCGAAAAAAATATACGTGAGGCAAAACATGAATGTGTGACAATCACGGATTTTCCGAGAACACCTTCTAGCGGCCTGGAGAGAAGATAGCGATATGTTTTAATAGCATACAAGAAGTGATGACATTCAAGATGGCTGCGCCCTTGTGGAAAAAAAAAAAAGGTCTATATATGACTATAGACCTTTCCAACGGCAGTCTCGAACAAAACGATATACAGCGCACATCCCTGGGTTTTGAGAGTGTACGTCAGTGTTGCCCAATTTGCTCTGGGCTGTGGATCTTCTCGTCGGTGATGGGCTCTGCAGCCTACGTAGGCGCAATTCCGGACGCTGGTGGCGGTTAAACCACTCCGTTTTATTGTTTCTTTTGTATTTTATGGCAAACATAATTTATTAGGGTTTTTAAGAAAGCATTGTACCATTTTGGGGGACAAAAAAAAAAAAAAAACAAAGGAGAACTATTTTCGAACAGTCTGAGCGCGACAGAACAAAATCAAATGCAACTGGAATGCTTGTCTCACTTTATGCGGAATTTTCACGACGCAATACACAGCCATTTCAACTTAAAACGGTCTTAATTGTCGAAAATATCACACAAGATAGCCGAAAGGCCTGAGAACTCACCACTTACAACATGAAATTGAACAGCTCTTATCAATTGAGAAACATGGTGTACGTACCCCATGGCGTCGCGTCATCCGAGCGGGGTTTATTTGAGAAAGATCTTAAACAACATGCCATATCCGATCTACAGTGTCCACGTCGCGGCGATCGGACAAAATCCGGACTTGTTTTACGGCACATTTTGAGGAGATCTTGTCTTTTGCACAGCACTGAAGCAAAGGAAAGGACGAGTCGATACTAGGGTGCCTACATGTTTCCGCCGCTCCGGAGCGGAAACATGTAGGCACCCTAGTCGATACCGTCCCCTACCCTGCACACGGTCAGCTATTTTTCGCGAAGCCATTCCGGAGATTATCTCAGCGGAGATAATCTTCGAAGAACGTCGACCGGCCCACGTCGCGGGCCAGTCGACGTTCGTTTCCCGCGAAGGACGAGCAGGCTATAGAGCCCCGGGATTCCCCTGGTTCTCACGAAGGAATATAACGCAGAAAGAGTTAAGCATCCTGAGCAGTTCATTGAAGTAAAAACTTTCAAGAAAGGCCAGCGAACTCCGATGCAACGCAGGTGGAGGGTCGCGCTGGCCGGGTTTCCACAGCCCAGGCGGGTGGGTGACGTTTCAAGCTGATGGAGGTCACGACAGTCGCAAAAACTGAGGGAGACGAGAATTCGAGACGGGTCGTCGGAACGCCTTGCTCCGGTTCGAATGGTTAGTGGACAAAGGCCGCTACAGCTTTATGTCTACCCACTATTCATTCCAATCAGAGCTCGGAGTTCTGACGTGCCCTCTCGTCTCCTCGTCTCCCTCCGTTTCTCCCCGCATGGCCCCTGTCGACCCAAGGTCTGCTAGCGTCCTGAACAGGTGATTTCAGCGAGAAACTGAACTGGTGAATCTGATTTTTGTTCGAGGCAAAAAACCGAACTGTTAAACATCGTGATTTTCGTTTGTGGCAGGAAACTAAACTGTTTAACGTTGTCAGAAGGGAAAGGTTGCAAGCGAGCTGGTTAATAAACGCCATAGTTGAAAACCCTGAGGAAAGGGGGAATCAAAAAACGGACAAGACAACAGAAGTTCTCAAATCCAGCTGAGTTTATTGACGCGGAAGCAGCAAAAAAATACACTTTGAGACGGAAACGAAGGAAAAGAGAGACCATAATGGGCAGACCATGACTTAACACGACCGACAGACGGACTGGCTAAGCCTGCCTCTCCCAAACCCCCCCTGCACCTGGTACTGAAACACACATACCCAACGAACTGAAAAACAAGCCCGAGGTCACCTCTCGAGCGACCCACGAAAGCTTCTTACAACGTAAACCTCAAAATGAGCTCTAGCAAACCGCTTAAAGGGCAACTCCACTCCATTTTTACAATTTTTGGGTTATGATCTGTTTAGTCGAAGCCGGCGGCCCTGAATCACGAGATATAATTTGTTTTTCGGTAGTGTGTATAGTTTTGTAGATATCGCGAAGCCAAGTATCGTTCCCGCGGCACGGCGAAACCGAAACTACCGGTTGAAGCAGCTTGGCAACCCTGATACTAGTGGCGCGTCGTCGGCATGACCTAGTTCTGGTCCCGCGCTTCTCAGCCGACGCGCCGACAAGGTCGGCTCAATCGCACGTGGAGTTTCAAAACAGAAGGTTAGATGCACATTTTCTTTTTTTACCGCTTCACTTTGTTAATATGCACCAAATGTAGTAAGTTTTAGTGTGTATTTATATATTTGCCGGCCGAAAAGCGAATCCGACTGCTATAAATATGACGCGGTCGGTGCCGGCGCAGCGTGACTGTATTTGTTTTTTGCTCGCGGACCGAGAGAAAACGAAATAACGGGAGATAGATGGACAGATCTATCTACAAGTGGTCTAAGTTGCTAAGCTAAGGTGCCTTTATCTGCACGCTAGTTAGATCAGCCGCGACCTGCTGCGTCCGGCCGATCGTGCTGGAGCAGCCGGCGGACGGTACGCGAACAGCGACGGCACCGCATCGTTCTTCAAATACGCATGTTTCGTGGAGAAACCCGCAACAGTCAGCAGCCGCAGATCCCGTGTGTAGGTGTCTGACGTAAAGTGCTGGGAGCAGAGCTTCGCGTTGGAGCTCAGAGTCAACGGTCTTCCGAAGTCTATCCGGCGAACGGCACCGACCCACACCTTGTGCCTCTTACGGTCTCTTGGGAACTGGTGGAACCGCAGCTCCGGGTTGCGCACCGGGTTTTTGGTGCAACCCAGGCCACTACAAATCCTGCTCGACATTGCCCAACGCGAATACGGCGAATCTCTCCGGCTCCACGACGCGCGCGTGAGCGAGCGGCACCGCTTCGCTCTCTTCCGCGCTGTCGCGGAAGCAATGCTGGAGTTAAAGGAACTGCCTGGAGGCTAATAAAAATAGGGAAACACAAAATAATGTGGTAAACACCTCGTGCCGTCAGCAGAATCGCAGAATGCCACGGGAAACGAAGCGCTCGCGGCGTCCGTACGAGAGCGTAGGACTAGAACTACGTCATTGCCCAGTGTTGCTTCACTAGCTCACCCGGTGCCAGCGTTGCCCACCCGCTTTCGGGCCGCTAACCGAGCCGGGAGAACATTTTTAATATTGGTTTTAATCGATAACGCGGCGTCGGTTTGACGTAATATTTTGGGTATGACCGCATTTTGACCTCCTAAAGCGATATCAGTCATTTCGATAGGGTCGACTTTTTGAGTGGAGTTGCCCTTTAAACCCCCTCCGCCCTCCCACCCAGCCACACATAATCACGATAACAAGAACTTCTTCATCCTATCACTTAGAATCAGGGACGGTTGACTTATGCAATTACCGTGGTTGCTTATACAAACCCAATAGAATTAACTGATTGTTTTTTTAGAGCCATGTTGAGCTTGCTTAATTCCTGAATGACTTGAGTAAGGGGAACAATATCGTGCCTGCTCTCTTATTCTATTAAAAATGCCAGCACATTTGAGGGGCGGTGGTATTTTAGTTCTTGCAATCACATCAGATCAGGACCCAAAGTAGTCATATCAACAAATCAAAACTAAAAATATCACGGGCAAAACTGAGTTTACGGAAACCTTAGAGCACGAGGTCTCTTCTCTTTTAAATCCAACCCTTAACCTTCGCCCTATCCGGGTTCGATTCCCGCTCTTGGTTTGCGGGTTCGACCCCCGCTCCTGGCCCAATTTTTCGCCAGCTCTGTTTCCCTTTCTCTTTCCCCAACTTTGATGTAATAAATTTAACAATCACTCTTTAGGTGTGTGTGTATATATATATATATATATATATATATATATATATATATATATATATAGATATATATATATAGATATATATATATAGATATATATATCTTTAGAGCAAGCACCCTTCTTTTTCCCTTGCGTGCATACCGAGAACGGATACCCCGGCAAACGCCATCGCGATCCGTGAAACCTGATATGTTATGCTTCTCCGTGCCAATGTAAGTCGGTCTTTCGTGTTCTTTTTTTTTTTTTTTAGCACTTAGACCGACAACGACTGAGAACCCGAAGGTTTTAGCCATGGCCTTCAGTTCGACGATGCAACGGCTACATTCAACCCACAACGTTCTTCGACGCTGAATTGTTGTTGTTGTTGTTGTTCTTACAAAAGTGACATTCGTTTTTGTCTATTTTGTACCTCTAATCTAGACAATTCCTGACGCTGCAATTTTAGATACATACATCCGCCAGTCGACGTCGAAAAGACATTAAAACACGCACAAATTAGGTATGCGACCCAAATAGTCTAATATAATAAATAGGTGAGCTGGCTATATATACAAACTCGACTTAAAAACGAAAGGCGCCACGAAAAAAAAAAAAAAAGTACAAAAGAAGTGTCGGGCAAAACAAGTTGGGTAACCCTCAATATCTTTTTTTTTTTTCTCGGTGCTCCCAAGAAAGACAGAATCGGACATCGCGGCATTCATTTATTAGCACATTGTGTCGCCACTTCAGTGGTACCTGTTCATAATCCAATTTATTTCACGTGGCCCAACAAATCGCCGTCACAAAGGAAGCGCCCCCTTTTACGGCTATGACACAATTTTTGCATAAACACTCAACTCTCTGACGTCACGCCACTGCGGTGGCGCTGCTGTCGGTATTGCGCATGCGCAGACGCTTCATTTCTTCCGATGTCGGTTTCTGCGCAAACGTAGTGCCCACACCTGGTGTGGGCACACCTGGTGTGAGCAAAGCGGGCTCCTTTGGAAACACTCTGTTGTTGTATAGAGTTTCAAATGAGTGGAAGCACTTACCTACATCATTTACGTCGATTGTCGGTTGTGCTCCCTCTTGAGTCACACTGCTCATTTACTCTACGAAAGACGCGGAGTTTCTCCGCAGATATGGCGAGAGAATTACCTGCGGACACACATCAGCCATGTTCCAAAGGCATGTTTCTTTCACTCATATGTGTATGCTTTAAACATGTCTGCAGTCAGTTTGTTTTGCATAAAATGAAAAAATGCATATAAAAGATTCTTATCAGATGATATAAACCAATTTGATTTTATTTAAATAAGATTAATTCGATTGAAATCAATTTAGGAAATTATGATTTTTTTACCACTAGGTAAAGTTGTCAACGTGGCAGATTGATCGATCAGTTTGTCCAATAACTGATAACAATTCGGAAGTGTATTACAGTAAATGTAATGAACAATTTAATTACCAATGTTTTGTTTTTTTGTTTCTTTTGTAGTCCCCGTCATACAAGGACAGAAATAGCTTGATATTTTTTAAGTAAAACCTTTCTTTTTTTTTTTTTTGGTTCCGTGATTGCAATGGGACATTATTTTCATATTTTTCGTTCCTTTCTTTCGCGTTCCGATTTTGTTGCAATAGGATCCGTTACGTAGAACCAAGTAAAAGGTAGAAATCAAGCTCGACGCTTCGATTTAGTCAGAAAAGCACATATTTGTTTTGTTTGTTTTCTGATTTACGTGAATCGATCGTGTTTGACGATTTTATTTATTTAAATACAAAAGAAAGGCGCTTAGAAAACGCAAAAATATCGACAAGCGGTAAATAAAAAATATATTGTCGGGATTATTTTTAGGGCAAAAATATATGGTCATAATAAAAATTAAAAAAAAAAAGTTCGATTTAAATTGTGATTTAAATCACGATTTATATTGCGTCGATTTTTACTCCCAACCCTGTTTCTCTATGATGTATTATAAGTGTGGCGGCGGCTTTAATAAGTAACCACGTTTTCCTATTTAGCTAACCACTACGTTATTTCCACTGTTATGTAGTTTTTGCACCCTTCCTCTCTCGAATTCCCCCGCCCTGACGGTAAACATAAACAAATTAATACAATCCCCTCGACACGTTACGTCGTGCGTGTGTTCTCCTAATTCCTTCCCGAGTTCTCGCTTTCACCCGTCTCGCACCGAACATTATCGGTGGAAACGAGCCGAGGATCACGAGCCAGACAGCTGCAAACGGCTGGGCGACGCGTACACGCAAGCTGGCCGTGCGTTTCCAAGGCGTGCCCAGCGGTCGAAGCTTCCTTAGCGCGGCAGAAGGAGCAGGTGGTTCACGGCGTCTCGAGACTCCATCAGGCGGAGAACCGAGATCGGCTTGCGTAGCGCTGACGATACCAAGCGAATCGCCAGGAACAGCACCCGAAGAACAGCATGCTCTCGACACTCGCCCTGATGCTGTGTGCGTTCGGGGCGGCCCAGACCGATAAGGCACCGCCGCTGGCCAAGAACTGCGATTCGAAAGACCAGTCAGGCTTGAGTCTGTACAACTACACCATGCAGGACGTCCTTGAGAACAAGACGATCCCCCTGAGCATGTTCCGAGGTCGCGTGGTGCTTCTGGTCAACGTGGCGACCTACTGAGCCTTTACCGACCACTACCTTCAGATGAATGCACTACAGAAAGACTACGGCAGCGACAACTTCAGCGTCCTTGCCGTTCCTTCCAACCAGTTTGGAATGGTGAGTCGCCGAGGCGGTTATGGCAGATTTGCAGTCTTTCTTATCCGGTGAATTAGTAGACTAATCGATTCCTTGGTATGACACTGTCGTATGACTAGTTGATAGCTCGGTATACGATTTAGGGGTGTACCGAGGGCACCAGTTTTCGCGCCGCGCGTGTCATTGCTTTCAAACTCTCGTGTACGACGTTGTCGAGACTTTCGTGGTTTTCCAGTATGATCCTACGCTGTCTCTAATCTACGTTTGCGCGAGCGCTGGTCTTTATTTGGCGTCCGATCGTACGAGAGTTCGGGTGAATGAGGCGCAAGAACCGCAGTGCCTGCAAGCTGCACCACTGTGCAAGCTACGACAGCCTTGCCAACATCGCACGGAACAGTTGGCCGATGTCGCGGTGTATACTATATTGATTTCTCGGGTATCTGCAATTCGACGGGGTTCAAAGAGTCCTCCTGATGGGTCGCACACACGACCGAAAGCTGCGAAAATTTTATACAAAAAACTTGATTTGTTATTCGCATACCAACAGTTTCGTTATAATATACTACGAAATTGTCGACATCTAAGTTAAGCGCCAATATTAAAAAATAATAATAAGCGAAAAGCTAAATTTTGACTTAGACTTATTCAAATGCGTTTCTAAAGTCTGTTGTGGTTATGCACATAGGAAATTCAGTGTTTTCAAGCCGACCACAGATACTTTATTTGCAAATCGCAGTAATACGTATGTATGGGTACTTATTTTACTGAGGTTCAAGTTTGTATGCTTCAGAAAGCTAAACATCGCAGAAAAGGGAGATTGAATTTTTGTAATAATATAAACCCCGAGAACAAGAAGAATAAAACAAGGGACAACACGACAACACAATATTTTCTGTCGTGTTGTTGGCCTTTGTTTTCCTTTTTGCCTCCGGGTTTCGATATGTTGTTTCCTAACATGATTGTCTGCATGCTTTCTCATCTTGAATGCCTGTGTTTTTATGTGATAACAGAATGTATACGACAAAGTTTTCACTTCCTATAAACACTCTCCAAGATGTTTGACATTGATAAACCTAAAACCACCTCAATCGGTAACACTCCGACTTCAAACCACTAACAAATCGTCCGCAGCACATCTTCAACAACGTACATATAAATCCGCCACACCAAAGCACATTAGTTCTCGTGAAAACGCAGCTGTTTTGACGACGGGATACCTATAAATTTCTGACTAGAATGTGTGAACTAAGGTAAATATATATAAAAAAAATTACTTGGTGATTTTAGAACCGCTATTTCGTTCATTTTCACGTAACACTCCGCCCTCACAAAAATAGCTTTTCTTATTTATTTATTTTTGTTTATTTATGAGTATTATGTATTGTAAATGTTGTCGGTTTATGGAGAAAGGTAAAGTAGGCAGGGAGGCTGGTGAATGACATTTATAGTAACCCTGAGACGTAAGAACAATTAAAAAAAAAAACGCACAGAACAGCGAAGTGTCTAACGCAGCTTCTGTGATAAAGACTTCGTTGTTTTGTCCGTTTTTTTTTTTTTTTTTCCTACGTCTGAGGTTTACTATGGTTGCCGGTCTATTGTTCGTTGTAATCCGCCGTCTCGTGTTTTATGCTGCGTTTGGAGATAAACCAGTTTAGGGTTTTTCTTACAATGTATTGATGAATACACCACGCGAAAACTATGGTCATCCTTTTAATACGGACCGCAAGTTCGTCTGCTTCTTGCACAGGGGTTGCGATGATGTCAGAACGCCAAGCTCTCATTCCATGGCTGATTGAAAAAAAAAAAAAAAAAGTGGGTAGACCTCGAGGCATCTAGCATTGAGGTCTACCCACTATCCTTTCAATTAGAGCCAATCAGAGCTCGGCATTGTTCTGACGTCATGGCAGCTCCTGGGCAAGAAGCAGACGACTTGGGGCTCTAAACTCGTTAAACACAAAGTTGGGGTCGAAATTGACGAAGCGCACCGATTGGAGTATTACGACGATGACTTCCCGCTTTTATCGCCGGCGCCGAATCGGCGCGCTCTGCGAACTTTCGGCTCCAACTTAGTGTTTCACAAGTTTAAAGCCCCTGCTCTCCGTACAGGAATGACGAAAGAGCAGCACGGACACAAAGCAGGAAGTCTTACGACGACCGTACGCAAGCGTGCATGTCATAAATCTGTAGGCAACTCGACCCCCTCACGTATCCGAACCCTTACCGAGTAGAAGATGCGTGACTGGATCAGGTCACCAGTTAGAGCAACCTGTGGCCATAACGTGTTTTTATGGGGTGCCACACACTTTCACTGCGCGCTCGTAATCGAAGCTGCAGGTGTTGGTCTTTCACACAGAGTAATAAACGTGACCTTAGAAAGCGTATACATTCGAGTTAAATCTAGCAGGCGAGTTGCTTATTCGGCAAATTAAATCATCTTAAACCGATTGTTAGGGCAACAAAATATGTCGCTTGTTTTAATTATATTTCTCGTATTTTTCAATCTATGACAGGCTCCTTTTCCTGATATTGGGTGGGTGTGACGTTATAAAAGGCGATTGTTACGAAATTACATCCCCCATCGTTTCATCCAATATTTTGTGGGAATGTTTCGATTTAAGTAACGTATCGGGCTAAAACTTTCGTTCCTGTCTTCACCGCTGAGACGACCTTCCGGTGAAGTTTTGCACGGTTGATTTCTACGCTACAAAAAAACGCCTCACGTTTTTTTTTCTGTCGTACCTCGCGTGACGTCAAGCCGCCATATTTTTGTAGATATGATCGCGATGAAACATATGACTGTCTAAGACAGATCGTCCGAAGCTTTCGGTTAAGGGGCCCAATCTGGGGTCTGCCACTGTCTCGAGGGCCAGAAAATAAGTAAATATTAATGAAAAACTAAATAGATAATCCTACAGATAAGCATTTAAATACAAAATTAAAAGTTATAGTAAACATTTAAAAAAGTAGAGTATTATGTGGATGAATTTATTTATAAATCCAATATTTAGCTAATTATGACATTGCAGAATATTTGGGACTCAGAGAACTCGCGAGGCATAATTCAAAGTACATAAAAACTTTTGCATGATCCGACGGGTCGGAAGTATAATGAGAATGATAGAACTGACGCTGACAATAAGCAACCGATTCGACACAGGACGCTAAGTGAAATTTGTATACACGGGAACGAAAATTAATTTTAACGCACGTAGTTACACAGATATGAAACAGGAGACTAATAATAACAATAACAATATATATTTTTTAATTATTATTGCGTGTTTCAGAAAGATCCAGGTCTTGATCTGGTGATTGCGATGTTCTATTGATATGACGAGGGGACACACGTCACGATACGCAGTTGTCTCTCGTTTTTATCTTAGTTTACGCTGTTGGTCCGTCTTGAGGCGCCGGGCGGGCCCGGCCCACCAACAGCCCGCGGTTAGCGGCGGGCCTGTCGTAGGACCTTAGCGGGCAGCGGTCTAAGCACTACGGATTCAAATGAACCTCGGTAAACCTCGCTTTCTGTTCGAACCAGACAGCTCATTACAAAGCAAAAGGGCGCACATAAATATGTCCATGAAAACACCTTTAGTCAATCATTACGTGTTCCAATGTAAACATCAACAAGTAAGAACGGACATGTCAGGTGTTTTCTAAAAGAAAACGATGTTGTTGTTGTTGTTTTGCAACTTCCTTGCCCTGCATGACCCAAAAGCCACAGTGAAGCCATAGAAGACGTAGGAACACGAGCGCACAGACTACAAGCTTAAAATCACGGCCCATGCACTGCGTTTGATTGGTTTAGCCGTTGATAACATGTGCGCACAGAAACACGACGAAAGCTATGACGTTGCTCTTTTGGCGCTGTTTGACTGGCCCCGTGCAGGCTCGAACAGCGTCTACTGCGCTCTGATTAGGTGCGATTGAAACCAAAGAGGATTTCAAGTTGCAGGTCCCAAAAACCACAAAGTTCTCGCGGGTCGTATGACGTGACCGGTGACGATTTGCGGCGTCCGATAGCCGCATTCAGAGTTAATAGGGAGTTTTCGTAGACCGCGTTCCCCCTCCGCTAAGCGTTCCGCAACGAAGAAGTTGCTACTGCGCCGGCGCGCCGATAGCCTTGACTGTGGAGTTCCCGCTATCGTAGCGGATTGCGGAGGGCCTTGCGGGACGGCGAAAACGATCTACGAAAACTCCCTAATAGGGAGTTGTAGTAGATAGTTTATCTCCTCCGCTACGGTATCCCCAAAGAAAACGCCGAAGCTGCGCATGCGCGCCGCCAGCCTTCTCTGCATAGTTCAAGGTCTTGTGGCGGATTACGGAGCGTTATCCGAGTGCTTAGCGGGCTGCGGGAACGGTCTACTACAATTCCCTATTTATACAGGGAGTTCCGAAGTAAAGAGAACCGTGTTTTTCCGGCCCGGGTAAATAAGCTATTCATCGCGTAAAGCTCCATCTTTGGGAGAATGTGACGCTAGCCGTAGAGATTAGAACGCGAAAGTCTGAGAACATGACGTTACCTGGATCAGAAGATAATTTAGGAAAAACTAAATTTCTCTATGAGCCGACGTACACTTAAGCCTACTATCGTCAAAGCAAGAAATGACACTGTGGGCGCCCTGTAGCATCTATTTTAATTTAAAAAAATGAAAACAAAAATCTTGTCAGCAAGAAAGAAGACAAGATCTTCTTTCCTCCTGACAAGATTTTTTTTTTTTTTCACAGAAATAGATGATTTACGCGCCCCCAGTGTATTTATCGTTTTAAGAATATTCGGCTGTGGTGGCTTTGGACAAAATTTCCCATAGAAAATTATTGTTTTTCTCAATTATCTTTTTATCCAGTTAAGGTCGTGCTCTCAAGCTTCCGCGTCCTATCCCAACCGCTATACTTTGTCTTATCCTACGATGGACTAAAGGTCAAAGCCTCGGGCCGCCAGGTCCACTCACGTTCCACGCTATATACGATGACACGCTTAACATTGACTAGGGGTGGACGAACGATGCTCAAATCCAAAAGTGCCGCATCATTTCTATAGCTTCGACACTGCAAAGAGCGTGTATGTCGTGGCTTTCTTTGCGATGTAAAATTGATGAGTCACTGAGTGCTTTTCGATTCGAACCACTGTCCGCCCACCCCCATCAGTTATCCGAGACGCGGGCACCGATACGTGCATCGAAGCGAAATACCGCACAATTTCTAAGTGGCTCGTGATTGGATCTGGCGGTCCGTAACTTTTGCCTTTAGTTTATCGTAGGGTGAGACAAAGTTAGTGTCACATTCTCGCGAAATTTGAACTTTCTGCGATGCATGGTTGATTTACGTGAGCCGAAAAACACGCTTCACTTTTCTCGGGCACTCCCTGTATTTCTACTTTCGGGGACACGCAGCGGCAGGGCGGCTTTCTTCCTCTACACCCCGTTGTCTTGTCAATGCGTTCAAAGTCACCTGTTAGAAAAAAAGAAAAATGCGTAATATATATATATATTTTATGCGACTAGCTTTTCAAACCGAAACTGAACAGCGAGGGTTGCCTCCCGTAATGGCCATGGACTTGGCGGTTTCAGGGTCCCGCAACCCGCAGCCTGGTTATGTTTGGACCGGCCGAAGAGTATTCTATACAGCTGTTGCCTTCTAATTGCAGCAAGAGCCCGGTAAGCGCGGAGAAATCCTCAGGGGGATCAAGTACGTGCGGCCGGGCAACAACTTCGAGCCTGCCTTCCCCGTGTTACAGAAAGTCGAAGTGAACGGGGAACATGCGCACCCTCTCTTCAGGTTTTTAAGGGTGAGTCCAATGTCCACTCGCCCCACGCAGTAGAGCAGTTAGGATTTTTTTAATGGTTCTTTCTTTTTTAGACTTTGACGCGCGCGAACGCTGTTTTTACATATCTGAAGTTTATTTTTACCGTCAGGGCTCTTTACAGACCATTCAAATAAACGTCTTCTGCACTCTGCCATATGTGTCTACTGGGCTGCAATAAATCAGAAGCCCCACATGCGTCCACACTTGCGACTGCTTACAACTGAGTGCGCTACGACCTCTTGTGATATTTTACGACGAGAGAACAGGCTGGTACGCTGGCGCCAACTATGAGGTGGTCCTGGAACAGCATTTCCCTAGAGCGAAGGATTTTGCAGTATTTGTGCGATCCAATGCTACTATCTATGAGAAATTATCGTTTATAACATTGTCAAAAGATCTACAAGCCAATAGTGGAGAAATAAAGCGAGAAAAGCAGAAAATATACGGAAATCGCAAATTTTCCACGGGTACCCGATAAATGGCGCCAGTGTGTTCTCTTGGCTAGGTGGCGCAAGTCACCGCCCGACCCAAAGGGCACCGTCATCCATTCGTTCATTCATCCATCCATACGTTGTAACAGATCACAGGAGATGGTGACGCAGTCGGTTGTAAGCAGTAGCATATTTGTAAACAAGTTTTCAGTGTTTTTAATGCGTTAGCATTAGAACGCTCGTTTTGAAAAACCCGGCGGTGTCTCATTTGTCAGCGCCAGTGAGAGAGAGAGAGAAGGAGGGGGAGAGGGTGACGCGTGCGGCGCTCCCATTGGTCCGAAGCGCTGACCTCAGCACGCACCAACCTCTCCCTTTCTCCCCGGCGCTGACAAACTGACAGACACCGTTGAGCTTTCGTCAAAACGAGCCCGCTCGTTTTCATCAGAGTCACGCTCACAGCTGGCGCGGAGCCAGACAGGAGGCGGCGCCGCGCAACGCCTCCTAGATAACAAAGCCGTAGTGCTGAATGAGATGGCGTCATCAGAGAAGGCCAACGCTGGACACAGATTGGAACCGAGTGCTGCTTCAGCGCTCGGCTTCGACTCAAGTTCCAGCCGATCGTTGACGTAATCGTTGTGTTCAATCTGTGCCCAGCGTTTGCCTTCTCTGGTGACGCAATCTCATTCAGCACTACGGTTTCGTTATCTAGGAAGTGTTGCGCCCCGGCGCGGTAGAATGCAAGCATGCTCAGTTGGCTCTCTGCCGTCGCCGGTTATTCTTCACTCTGGGTTTCCGTAGTAGCGGTGCGTGGGCTGTGATGTGTGTGTGGTTAAAACGATGGATGATGTTTATTCCAAGCGCGATATGGACGCGGTTCCTTCTACAAGTGGTATGGATGTGGTTCTTTCCACAAGTGATATGGATGATCGCATCCAAGGGCGTCGACGTACTCTGACAGGCGGAGAGTACAAAAATGGCTGAAAAAATTACAGGAAGATCTATTGGTGGATTATTTTTGAAAATTCGTTCGCATGAGAAACGCCACACACGTCCCCTTTTTCGGAAACGCTAACACTGACCCCGTAACGAGGCTAAAAAGAGGCAGCAAAAAAAATAGAGGAAGCAAAAGAGAAATTCAAAAGGGAAAAGTGAAGGGGTCAGCGAGCGTTTCCCAAAGAGGGAACTGTGTGGTGTTTCCAAGCGTTATGCTTGGAAACAAATAAATATCTTTGTAAATGTGCAAATCCTTTTTTTTTTTTTTTTTGCCTGGGGGATTGTTGCTTATAGCGCAGAGCATGGGAAGTCTCGAGCAGCTTATTTCCGGTGGGCAGCTAATAAGCTTGCTCAGTTAGCCGATGAGAAGGCCGACGAACGAGGCGTGAAGACGCCACGGCTGTCGGTAACTATAAAACTATAAATAGCTTATGATTAATTTCGAGTAGGGTCCACTGAGTAAGTTGAACTCCCGACCGAGTCATACGAAGCAAAACCGAAAAATAACCGCAGTTCTTTTTTTTATTATTATTATTATTATTATCTGCATAATAACAGGGACAAAATTATAAACCATTTGCCACTTTCCAACATAGTCCCACCGCGTTCAAAACATGTGTATCAACACCTCACTAACGTGTGGATGCTGCACAAGAAACAAAAATCCAGCTGGTGACTCCGGAGCCAGGAATGCACCGATTCCGCCGAGAACTGCTCTGAGGGGGGTCCGAACAAATTAAAATCACTCTGCGCCAAATTTTTTAAGTGTGGCGGATGGGGAATGCTCTAAAAACGTAAACTCTATATTTTTTTCGTTTGTTTGTTTTCGCTGTCTCTCGTGAGATTTAATTGCGCGCATCGTCGCACCGCAGCAACACACAGGAGGTCAGCAAGCCACTGCGCTTTGACGTGATCCCACACTTCAAGTTGTTATCGAGGTCACAATACGACGTTCTGTTGACACTGAGTCCCCTGGGAATGTCATATTCGACTGCTGGTCCTTTACGGACCCAGGATACCATGAGCCGAACATAGAGCCCTGTGTCGGAGTTGCCCAGAACTTCTTTGGTCTTGGCGAAGAAGTGTGCCTCCAGGTCCATTCATTACTTGACCGCTTGGTCTCTGACTGGCCATAGTGGATTCAACATTCATTTTCAGTGGCCATGCGTTAAAGAAAGTTATCTCGCTCGTCTTCATAACGTCGGAACAACGTCTCGCACACATCCACACGGTGCTCAATGTCTGGCGTAAGTTATCTTGCTTCCTAGCTGGCGGACAGATGGTACTGCAGAATATTGTGAATGATGTGGCGCACCTATACTAATACTATGACTAAGTTCAATTCTTCTGCCATTTTATTGATGTGGATAAAGTAGTTTTTGGGTACAGGCCGTTCAAATTCCGATATTAAGTGCGTCGTCCTTGAAGTGTGAACCTGGTGCGTCCGTCAGACTTGACTCTCCGCTTTGAAACTTTATGCACCACTCGTATACACCTGGCAAAGTGGTGACGCGCTTCCGTGCTCTTTAAAAATTCTGCGATGTTTATCCACAGACTTTCCGCCCCCTGCACCCGGAAACAGAAGAGCTGAGCGCTGCTTCTTCCTGGTGCACGCTTCAAGGAGGCGGTCATTTTGAGAGAGCTGCGGTCGCGTGATATTTTCCAGCAGGCCGCTGGGGCCGGCCGCAGCGTGCGCAGCTTCCTTTAGTGGAGGGTCAAACGATATTTGAAGCACGGCAGTTTATCGCGAGATTTCGATAATCCTGATGACTAAATTGCGGTTACTTGTTGACTTCCTCGTACAAAAAGACCCCATCTTCGTATTTCTGTCATCTCTGCAGAGCCGCTGCCCGTCTCCAAATCCGGCCTTTCACAAGAAGGATGCCCTCTTCTATTCACCGCAGAACAGCGACGACATCCGCTGGAACTTCGAAAAATTCCTGATTGATCAGCGAGGCATTCCGGTGAAGCGCTACGAACCCACCTTCGAGCCCGACGACATAGCGGAGGACATTAAGCACCTGATCGTTACGGGCGGCCATTAGAACCCGAGGCAGGCGTGCTGGCTGCACCTCGTCTCACCTTGGGGGGGATGAGCAGGAAACTATACACTGTGTTTACCACTAAGCTGACAGTATAGTGGAAGCTACGTTCTTTTTAGAGCCGCCATCCGTCTATCTTTCGTCACGTGATAACGAACGCTCCCGCCCATGCCCGCGCACAAAGAGCGGGGTCAGCTTGTGAAAGGGAGCCGGGTGATTGGTCCAGAGAGCTCCTATAGCTCCCACTGCACTCTCAGCTTAGTGAATAGAGGCTCGAATCAAATAGCGCTTAGTCATTCGTAGCTTCCGCAGAGCCAGGGAAACCCACAACAGCGCTTTTTGTTGTGTTGAAGTTAGGAATGACACGGTGCAATTCGACTCGACCACTATTCGCACACTCCCTAATGGCCGATTCACACGACGGACTGATCCGCGGACGTCTTCATCACGGGACGACATGTCCGCGGACCGTCCGTCTCCCAAGCGCGCATCCGCACGGAGGAGACGGCGAGCAGACAACATCGAGGACAGACCGAACTTGTTCGCGACCCCACAGGCCCGCGAAACGCGAACATCGCACTGCGGCACCGTTATCAAGAGCAGAAGCGACGTTTGCCGTTGCGGTCGCGGCGCGAGCGGTCAAAAGAATCGTGCCGCGCTGACACATACCGAGCGAAACAGAACACCGTGAGAGGCTTGGCTCTACTAGGGAGCCTTCATGTAGGCTCTACTAGCCCAAGGCATGACACGAGCATGGTCCTGCTTGAGGATGCTTCGCCGTAGGAGGGACAAGTCCTGAACTCGCGGATGGGCATTTGTAGATGCCTTCACGTACTGAGTACCTCGCGCTCTCGCAGAACACTTCAGTACATCACAGCTGCAAGAGAGGTCTTGCCGGTTAAAAGTCTGGATGGACTTCCAAAAAAGATCGCTGCGCATCACCCGAGCAAAGTACTGCCGCTTCCTTCACGTGTGAAACCAAGAATCGCGCTAAGAGACTAACCAGTAAACGGATAAAACTGAATGACGCGCCATTTTTGTTTTGCTCGTCCGAAAATATAAAACATAGAAACACACTGTGCTGTTGCCAGACTAAACGTTGCTCAAGCCAATCCCCGCCAAAAATCCGCCGACGAGGCGCGGATCGCAGGAATCGGTGATATGATGGTCACGTGGTGCACGGTCCGCGGACAAAAATCGCGATTCGGTCCGTCCAGAGCTCTGGGTCTGTCCTGTCCTCTCAATCTGCCATAGCGGAAACCGTAGCACGCACACACTAAAAAGTGCACTGTCACGATTCATGACTCGATCGTTCGTGTACGACGCAATCTTTCCTCTTTCATTAAAATTCCTGGGCCCTAAACTCGTCAAACACAAAGTTGGAGCCGAAGTTCATCGGCGATGACTTCGCGCTTTTGTCGCCGGCGTCCAATCGGCGCACTCCGCGAACTTTCGGCTCAAACTTTGTCGTTGACGAGTTTAGGGCCCGCGAACTTTCGCCCCCAACTTTGTGTTTGACGAGTTTCAAGGAGGCTGCGTTTCATCCTGTGTAAAATGGCAAACAAAGGCGAGAGCACATACAGGCCCAGACGCAAACGAAAAGCTCAAGATCACTGCGCGTTATTTACTGTGCTTAACTGACTTTAGATTGGCGAAAGCCATTACGTTGCTTTGTTGAAGCTGAGCTAGATTAGCCACATCGGCTCGTAATGTCGGCTGCGATATGACACACGGCAAAACGAAGTGGTTTGAATTGCGTGATACTGCAGATTTTAGGGGGTAGAAAGGAAGAGTTATGGCAGCGAATTAAGTTGGAAGACGCCATGGTCGTTCCGAAAAATTTCCTGCGTCATGCCTATTGGTTACTTGCAAAAGAAGGTGCACAGTATCATAGGCCCTTGGGTTTAATCTGGCATGCATGGCAGGGCAACGTAGTACTCTCAGCGTATGATCGGTTGAGACCTGCAGCATAAGCATTGCGATTCTAAGTCCAAACAGAGGTGAGACGGGGGTAGATGCACCAGCTTTAGATCTATAGTCTCTTTCTCTCTATCTCTCCCAATCTCTTTCTTTCCGTTTTATTTTATTAAATTCATAAATCCCTGGAAAGCTGAAATACGTCGGGATCGTTCAAGCACTACTGATAGAACAGGACTTGGGTAGCCCGTATGATGAACGGTTCTGAAATCATAAGAAGGAGCAGTTCTGAAAGTAGAGTCGTCGTTATCAAGGCCTTTTATGCATTCGAGGTCTTGGTGCTGCGACGGTTTCGGCTATCTGGGTGGCTACTTCGACAATGGTGTCGGAACGGACGACGATAGATCTGTCGGGATGATCAACAAATAAAGGTGGCAAGACGTAATCTGTATTTCTCATGATTGAAGTAATGACGTGTACTTCAGACGGCTGCAAAACTTGCAGGCCTTCTTCGGGTGCGCAGAGTTGCTAAATGTTTCAAATACCGAATTACATGACGTTCACTAGAACTGAAGTATCGATCACCAATCGATTTCAGCGTCGCGAAACGGTTCTGAAGCTCCGTTTTAATACTCTGGGAACATTCAGTGGTTCTACATCTGTGTTTTGAACTCTAACAAAACTCACTATTAGAAGCCTGCTGTGATGGCGACGCACGGTTCGTGGTTTTCAGGTGATAATAAAAGTATGGAAGACATAGGATCCGTTAGAGAATATTCCACTATTGAATATAGATCAGAAAACAAATATTTACACCGCGGTTATTTTAAAGAATGTCATTCTGGGAGTTGTCTTTCTCACTCTTTTGTCCTGTTGATGGGTAGCGTCGTCAGTCTTGTATATGGCGTTTTACTGGACCGCCGAAAAAGAGTGGTGGTGGGCTCCTCGTTGATGGGTTCGGAGATAGTTGTTGGGAGCCTGAAACGTCTGATTCCCGGGGATGTCGATGTGCCCGGTTGCTGGAGTTGTCCTCTGTGCCTCACGTAGTCCAGTCGACATCAGGCAGGTCGGCGCCTTGACCACGAGAGGTGGAGGTGACAGAGTCCGGCCTCTGACGCTTGGTTCTACAGAGGTCCGCCCAGCTGCTCGGATCTTGGCCTGAAAGTCATTTTGGTGCTATCCCACACTGCCTGGTGATAGGGGGAGAAAATTGGCTAAGAAGGCCGGGAGGAATCATATGTTTGTCTTTTTAGACCTACGCTAGGTGGCGTTCAACGTTTCGTCACGTGCATCGCCATCTGCAGCGCTATGGTGCCTGGAACGCGTCTCCCACTGGTGTGTTTACCGCGGCCAAAAAAGTGGTTCCTCGATTTCCGCCTGATGACGTCATAGAAGTGTCATGCTGTCGCCGGTCGCGACCCTGGCGGCGTCCCAATAGTTGTGGTATAAATGGCAGACGCCTGTTCTGTTGCAGGTCGCTCTCCACTGCGACAGGTCACGGAGGTTAGAGCAGCCGGAAGTTGGGACGCCTGGGATGCCGTGACGACAGCGACACTCGCGTTTGCTCGTGCTTTTCGCCAGCATTTCTACGGCCAACCGCCAGGATCGCGACAGGCAACAGCATGACACTCCGGCTTCTGTGACGTCATCTGTTGCCACTTCGGGACCACTTTTGATGTATGGGCGGGATAGGACGCTAAATACACCAGTCGAAGACGCGATCCAGGCACCATAGCAGCGCCACGGGCCTAGCCAGGGCGCCCCTGTCGACGGGATCGAGCTACAAAAGAAGCCAGTACACCGGCTGTAGTGGGTCTTGAATTTTTTTTTTTTTTTAATTTATTAATACTACAATTTTTCGATGGGATTCTCGCAGGTGAGTACAATAATAAAAGAATACAACATTATGGCAAAAAGAGCAAGAAAAAGGGAAGCAAGTTACAGTGCACTTGAACAAAAATGAAAGCAATTTAAATTACACATGAACAAATACATTACCAAAGGAACTAAATTGAATAAGATGCGAATAATGACAATGATGGCTGCATAACAATTCTCTCAGCGAGGTCATTCCATTTGGTTATTGCTCGTGGAAAAAGGGAGTACTTGAAGCAATTATTACGCGATTGAAAAGGAGTTATTGTTAGAGCATGCCTTTGTCGAGTAGCATATTTTGATGGGAAATTGATCAATTCGGAGAGGTCTATCTTATAATAGCCATTAATTAACTGGTACAAAAATTTTAGTCGGGAATGCCGATTTCTTTCAGATAAGGGCAGTAAATTAGCTCTGGTTAAAAGTTCGGTGACGGAAGTACGCCCAAAGTT
The DNA here is from genome assembly GCF_016920785.2 of Ixodes scapularis. Taxonomy (NCBI): domain Eukaryota; kingdom Metazoa; phylum Arthropoda; class Arachnida; order Ixodida; family Ixodidae; genus Ixodes; species Ixodes scapularis. The sequence continues at coordinate 10,865,044 of NW_024609868.1, read as the reverse complement.
ATAAATAAAGCGAGCGGCCTTTTTTTTTTCTTTTGTACTCGATCACGTTTACTAGTGTTAATCGTGAAAGGATCCCAAATGATAAAAAAAATGTGAAGCCACTTGGCTCACCCGTAAACGCCGCTTCGCGGCGGCCGACTATTCACTTAGGTGTCATTCGGTGAAACGTCGGCGTTCGTTAAAATGTCATTCGATCAAGTGAAGTTCAATTGGTTCAAGGTGTTTATTGGCACAACTTTCACACAGCCGAGTGCCTGAGGCAGCCAAAAGGCAGACGCCCGTACAATCAAGTGCTGGTTGCCTCCTCGGCTGTGTATTAACAGGTGAAATGATGAAGATGAATATACAAATGAGAGGGAGGAAGAAATTGTAGTTACACAAAGTTGTTGAGCTTGGAGGGCATCTGCAGCCGAGACGCCTGCACTTAGGGAGAATTATCTCTCGTGTTCCATCCAGATTTCAGTCTTCCAGTCCAGACTTAAATGGCGCCGTTGGCCACCCGAGATTGACTGGCGACACCGTGACCAAGGGCGTCTGGCCCATCGTTGTGCGTGACGCGAGCGGCGATGTGTGAGGGAGAGGAGAAGGGCGTGTCTTGCCGTTAGGAACAATGGCTCCACCGTTTTGGTTGAGGCATTGACCATGGGGATTCCCTGCAGGTAATATAGGGAAATGCGACGCTATAAAAGGAGCAGCAGTCGGCTTCTAGAGCGTGCTCTCAAGTTGAACCTATCGATATGTAAATAAAGAGTTTTACGAGACACACCTCCTGCTCCCTGGTCCTTCCCGGTTCCTGCTTCCTGGGATCTGTTATATATTGATTGTCATCGATTGAATCAGACCCAGACCCATGGATTCAGACGAGCCGCCAACATGTGTGTGTCCCACACAGCTAGGCCTGACTTTTTATTCACGAGGGCAAACCGCCACTAAGAGGGCGCCACTAACGTTTCGATATATATATCAGGATCGGCTCCCTGCCGTGCTCCAAGTTTCGGACAACCGCTTGGTCACGACAGCAGGTTAATGCCAACTCGTTCTGAACATCCGCTCTAAACATCGCCCTCAAATATGGCATTCTGTTAGTACTCGGAACAAAACCAGAAATAGGGTTGAAATTTTACTCGGGCTTCGCGCATCTCGCGGCGGTGCATTCTCGGGTTCGGGATCGGCACGCAGGAGCGGTCGCGTCACGCGCCTCGCGGCCTTGAAACCGTGTGCGCGAAATAGGAAAGGACCCTAAAGCTATTACGAGCTCCCTCCCATCTCACGGCGTTTGACAGAAATGGGAGCAACCTTCGACCCACTTGCTCCGTGGCGAGCCGACGCCGTTCAGACATCTCTCTTCTGCCACTGTGTTTCTAACTTTATGTACAAAACCTTCTTCAATATACAAAAATTTGTTATAACCTAGAAGAAATCTATCATGATGTTTAAACCCGAAGACTGGAAAGGGAGACAACAACGGTAAACACCGGGCTGTGAGGACAAGCTCGATAAATCTCCTGCCCAATACCCTAGCATAGTAGTCGGCTAAATTTTGGCGATTTTACTGCAATGTAAATATCAACAATCACAACATTCCTTGCTCAAACTTACTTCTTTTTTTTTTTTACGTGTGCGCGTGCACCTTACCTTTTTGAAGATGCCTTTTTCGCCTTAGCGCGCGGCTGCGCTGCGAGTCGCGAGATCGCGGGGTGTCAGCTCCGCGAGTATTGCTTCTCCGCAGAGCACTAGTGCTTGAGGAGAAGCACACTCAAGGGGGCTACCCCGCCGCGATCAACACTTCGAAGAGTACGAATATCGCAGTTGACTTTGAAGCGAATATCAAATGGCGCATTATTTGAAACTACTATTCGAATATTCGCGCAACCCTACTCTTCGCACATAAAACTTAAACATCGGGAAAAAAAAAAAAAAAAAAAAAGAAGCAGCATACTTTCTTCATTTTTAGTGGAATCGCCAACAATGCCGCGCGCCAGACACTGTTTCTTTCTCGACAGCAGCTTCCTTTTGGAGCAGACATGGCGCAAATTGGTCAGAAATGCAGCCTTTGGAGCAGCATGCTGCAGGTTATTCGTTCTGGCGCAGGATGGCGCAGCAGTTTCCCCACTGATACGTTTGTATATACAATCTGGGACAACTACAGTTCCTTCTGGCGATCGGGTTAAAATCACCCATCCATGCATCACCCAACAACTATGCTTTGTCGAACTCAACGGAAGCACTAAAGTAAACAATGCTGCGCATATTATCGTCTTTACATTTCATTAGTTCTACCCTTATCTCATATCCATGATGCAAGCAACGTTAAGTAGTGTCACGAACATCCTAGAATAGTTTTTGTTTTGTTAGAAATGTGTATGAAACATTGTGGTGTCTACAAACACGAGTCAAATGTTCAGCCACACAAATGTTTAATGTGTCGACCTTTTAGTGTCACATGCCTTCTGGCTGACACAAAAACACGTAGCAGAAAGCAAGTCTGGTTGGATCCCCATGTAAAGCAGTTACAATATTAGGGTCTCTGTACAAATTACATTTACTCGGCAAACAATGTAGAGTAAAATTAGTTATCAAAAAAGACAAAGATAGGCCAGGCCGCCGCTACGGCCCTGTAGGCATAAGGGGGTGCAAAAACAAACTGACAAGTCCTCCCAAAGTCTCTAACAAATGTCGCATAGCCAATGCTCCCGGCATTGCAGTTCTGGCGCCGTGCAATAACTGCCACAGTATCCCAAAGTTCAAAATATGATAGTACGTAGATCAAAGTATTAACTTCCATAGATCCTAAACATAGGGCCCACAGGCTATGCAGTAGTGAAATTTATAATACCAGTGACTTCAAGTACAAGTAAATAGATGAATATTGTGCCGACATCATGCAAACAGCAAGGGAAAATCGAGAACCTTTTTGGGGACACGAGCATGCAACTCAACGCATGTTACAACACAAACGTCATCTTTTCCCAATTAGTTGCGTAAAAGAATCAATGCTTGGCACACGTCAGAATTTGAAAGGGATACTGTTTTCACGGCTCCGCAGGGGCAACGCAATCCTCGCTTTTCCTCCTTGTGACAGAGAGCTGCGGCTTCAATAAACGTCAGCCCTTCTAGAACTGTAATGAACATATTTCAATCACCTCTTTAGTGCAACTACCTCTGTACATCTCATGTATTATCAAAAAGTATGTAGTTTTGCAACAAATAACACACATTTCTCATTATACAAAAAAAAGCTCAACGAGGGCTGAGGAAACCATTGCATAAACTCTTACCAAAGATAGGACTAAAAATATATCTATATGAAACTTTCACATAGTACCCACTGCCTATTAATGCACTACATATTTATAGGATATATTTACCAGACAGGTATAAACATAACAGAACATTAAACTTGTTATGCCACCAGTCTTACACTGCAGCAAAGCACTGATATATTGCCATCAATCGTGCATGACATATGGCCGCTCTGCCGCTCCACAGTGGCCAAACACCGGTCGGCGGACGAGAACACCTTCCACTTTGTCTCTCTGAAGCATCCACGTCTTCTTCATCAAAGCAGCCATGCTTCCAAAGTGTGCAGACAAATCAGACACCCTCAGGAACTCTATAGAAACTTTTTAATGGGCACACCATCACATCCACTGCTATAAATAGTATTTTCTTGATTCACACACACACATTTCTTGCTCATAATACTGCCATGCACGTTTATCTCAAGCAATAAACTGTCCACACTTTCTTTCTATATATGTATGTATATAATATATATATATATATTTATATAATGTGTATGCATATCTTTACACTGCACACCACACTCAAAACTTTGTTCCAAGTCTTTCATGTGTACACATCATTTGCTACAAAGCAAAGTGTGTCCATAAAACTGTCCATGAACTAGCCATCAACACTGCCACTGGAATTGCCGGCCGAATTCAAAGGGCTCAGCATCACAGCACGCCTATGAGGGTGAATAACCAATGCTAAAACTTACACTAAAACCAGCCACAAGTACAGCATGGTAAATGTTACCATAGATGTAGGCACACACACACACATCCTACCAAAACGGCACGGTTGTCTTACCATGCCTCAAGAACACACGCAAAACAATATGCTGACGACAAACACGCAAATGTTTCAGGTACAATACTAAATCCTAAAAAAAAAAAAAAAAAATCAGAAACCAGAAACCAGGGCCATAGTTCCTCAGGACAGCCACTCTGAATCAAGCACTTTCCCCGTCGTCACCGATCAAGGCACTCAATCAACCTTCGTCCCAGGCAGCCTCGACCAGTGGCGGCCAAGGCCGCCGCAGAAGCACGAGTCACAGCACGCAACCTGAACCCAAACATGAACCGGAACATACTTCAGGGGCCCCCCAACCGGAAACATTGCCATAGCCTGGTTCCTCCACTAGACTCACTCAAGCGAGGAAAGATAGTACAATATAAAATATCATTCGTTCATACCGTGTGCACTCGGGAACATGCATAGAGACAAAAAGGAACGGAGCTAACAGCAATGCCACAGAACGTCTTTGTAGTATCACAAGAACATGAACAAACAAAAACAAGTTGAACCCAGTCGGGTCTATTAGAACTCATAACTTGTCTTTGCATGCCCGCAAACTGCAAGGCAAACTAAAATGCAAATGCAGCAGTGGTGAAAATAAACCCCAAAGTCATGTCTCCTTAGTCCAGTCCGTTACAGAGGAGAAGGGCAGTCGTGGTTCAAATGGTTTAATGGCATAGGGTCGGTAAAATGGACCATGGTATGAGAAAGAAGGATGAACGACTGCCCAAAGATCTTTTCTTTTGGTGGGGGATGGAGCGGTAATGAGTTGCGCCCGTGAGTTTGGTTCCGCCACAGGTAGAAAGTCCGCAAGGTGAAAGTTCCTCCTCCTGAACTTGAGGAGGGAAATGGCCCCCTCTTGCTCGAAGGGGTGGCGTTCTGCCAACCTCGCACGCCTTTTGCGGGGTGTCCACAAGCCTCCAAGAGGTGGCGCTGCTGGTCCCAGACCGAGGCGAGAAAAAAGTGAGGGTGTTTGGATGCTTCAGATGTCGCGACGGTGTTCGTGCTTGGAGACTAGGGCTTCCAGCAGTCGCATACGGGCCTTGACATGCTGGAAACCAAAACAACTGTGTTAATGCTTGGCGCGGTTACACTTTTATGAGCATCCTACTTGCGCTAACTAAGACTGCAGGTTGGTACATGTCATGCCGCAAATACTATATTGATCAAGTAAAAAGCTTGTGTCCACATTAGCCTGAATTAAAATTGTCACAGAAGCCTAAAACACAACAGCTTCACTGAAGGTCGTAACATCGTAAAAGAAAGCTAAAGCTCTATTTGCACCCCGGCCCGCATATGTGGTATAACTCAGCGCTTACACAATCATACTCTCCCACTTCTGCCACTTTCGGCAGTCGCCTACTCTGCTTATTGGTAACTTCGCCAGTTTTCTCTCTCGCAGCCTTACGGCAAGGGGGCAGATTATATGGAGGGGCAGGTAATATAAAGTATAGTACACTAATCCCTCGTTATAAAGAAATTGCTTTTTTCAAATTATCGCTTCTATCGAACTTCAACGTGATCTTGACCGAAATGCACTAATTTTTAACACGATTGTTCTAAGTGTATTGGCGGCCTACCAAGCTCAATATGAAGGCCGTGGTGTCGAAAGCACGCAAGCCAACACAGAGGCGCACGGAGACTCTAGAGTTCTCTCCCCCTTCTCCACCGAGGAAACCAACAAACTGGAAAAACGGAGTAAACGAGTGACTGAGGGCAGAGCGTGCAGAGCTGGCAGAGCGCAGCTTCCGATGCCGATTCGCCGACGCGGGCAGGGACCAGCGGGAGCAGTAGGGAAGTTCCAACACTACTCACGGCGCCTGCCGCTGACACTACCCAACTCCTCTCGGAATAAGGTCAAGGGAGCCATGGAGTTTGGAAGAGATCATCCCTTCAGGGGCCCCTAAAGCGCGCTTGCGCGGGCGCGCCTGCAGCGTATTACATGCACACGTGTGTCATATGGGAGATTGGGAGTGTTTACCGACAGTCGCTTAGATCTGCGAGGTTGAGAAAAGTGGCCGGCCCAAGTCCAAAATCACCAAAGAATTCGACAATCCAGCATCGCTGTTCGACACTGTCCACCATTTTGCAGAACAAGCAAGGCATATTGGACGGGTTCAAGAAGTTTCTCATGCAAGAGAAAGCGTGCCCGCAACCTGAAGATGAAAATCGCCAACTGCTTGCATGGTGAATTTTTCTCTCGCGAGAATGCTTGCCGAGCCGGTGCACAATTTCCCTAGCTGCAACGATCTCTACAGGATTGTGTGAAAACATGTTGGCAAAGCCACCTAGTGTAACTTTCGATTCGTTCGCGCTTTTCGATGCAAACATTCCTGTTGTTGCTCCTGCCACGGATGCTGCGATAGTAGACTTTGTGTGCGGCCAGGGTGAGCACGAAGCGACGTTGGAGAGGCCCGCGGGAAAAGCCGACGACTGTAGAGACGCGAAACATCCTATGGCTGCTTCGAAAAAAAAGCGGAGTGCAGCGGCGGTGACTGTGTTCTTGTGATGTTTGGAGCAGTTCAAGGAGAACTACCGTATTTACTCGCGTAATCCTCGCACTCGCGTAATCCTCGCACCCCTAATGTGGGCCACCAAAAATAGAATTTTTCTTTTCCTCGCGTAATCCTCGCACCCCCAAAACTGCAGCGGCGAAAGTCGCCTGCTCGTGAAACCCGCATATGGTGCACGCACTCTCCACCGCCCGCATTTTCCGGCACCACGCCGCTCCGTATGGCCAGAGTGCTAGCAGTCCTAGCGCCATCTGTCAGACTCTAGTCATACTGTCGTTGAGCCGGTCTCGCGACCGCAACGGTAGACGGCGTTAGCGCAGCCCCCGGTCGTCGCGTCGCAATCAGTTGTCGAACTGGTCGAACGTCGAACCAGGTCGAACGCTTTGAGCCAACCTCTTTGTTCGGTGCTGGTTGCCACTTCGCCATGGGGCGATACGCCAACTACACGGCTGCTTTCAAGCTGAAAGCGATAAACTACGCTATTGAGCACGGCAACCGCGCCGCAAGCAGACACTTCGGCGTCAACGAGTTCAACGTGCGCTACTGGAGGCGGCAGCACGGGGAGCTGCAGGCGACCAACAGGACACGCCGGGCTTTCCGTGGTCCAAAGACTGGCAAGTTTCCCCGAATTGAGACGCTGCTCATGGACTACGTCAAGGCTCTACGCTCCGATGGGTGCGCCGTGTCCATTGAGCTTTTGTGCAACAAGGCGCGCGCAATTGCCAGAAAGGAAGGCGCCCCGGCACAAGACTTCCGCGCCAGTAACGGGTGGGCCACGCGTTTCATGCGGCGCAATGGTCTCTCTTTGAGGAGGCGTACAACGCTTTGCCAACGCCTGCCCGAAGCCTACGAGGATAAGATCGTGGACTTCCACCGGTTCGTCATTGGGATTCGGCAGCAGAACAATTTTTTGCTGTCGCAGATTGGGAACGCGGACCAAACGCCTATCAATTTCGACATGCCCAGCAGCACTACTTTGGAGCAGAAAGGCGCACGCACCGTCCACGTACGCACGTCTGGCGCGGAGAAGCAGCGATGCACGGTAATGCTAGCTGTGACGGCGGACGGTCGGAAGCTGCCACCGTACATCATCTTCAAACGAAAGACTCTCCCCAAAGGAAAGTTTCCCCCTGGTGTGCACGTACGGGTGCAAGAAAAAGGCTGGATGAGTGCTGACCTCATGGTCGACTGGCTTAAGACTGTGTGGGGGCGGCGACCGGGAGCACTTCTTTTTCCGTCGCTCCTCGTTCTCGATAGCTTTCGGGGCCATCTTGTGGAACCGGTTCGCACAAAGTTGAAGGAACTGCGCACAGACCTGGCTGTCATTCCAGGTGGCCTAACGTCCGTGCTGCAGCCTTTGGACGTGTCTTTGAACAAACCATTCAAAGATAATGTTCGAAGGTTGTATGCAGAGTGGATGGCCGAAGGCCAACACGATCTGACGCCGGCCGGCAAGATAAAGAGACCATCGGTGGAGCAGCTGTGCAGCTGGATAGCGGAAGCGTGGGGGATGATCGGAGCAGACATCGTCGTCAAGAGCTTCAAAAAGACTGGCATATCAAATGCCTTGGATGCTACTGAAGACCACTTGGTGTGGGAAGAAGACGAGGCGTCCGAAGCCGACGAGAAATCGGGAGGTGACGACGAGACAACGACCAGCGATGCTACCACTGATTCGGACTGAGGCTCGAGTGTTTCCAAATTAAATCTTACTTTGTCTTAAACCTGTGGTTTTATTGCTAAGGTAAGCCCTGTATTGCTACTTCTAAAAACTTTTAGGTAGCTGCCGGCGCGAAAACCCCAATTTGCTGGCGCTTCGGTTTTTTATTTTTATTTTTTTAGAGCTCTACGTTTTCGGGAAAAAATTTTCCCCGCGTAATTCTCGCACCCCCAGCTTTCCATCGATTTTCCGCAAAAAAAAGTGCGAGGATTATGCGAGTAAATACGGTAATGCCCGGATGAAATTATCAACAAACTCCACTTAATTAATTTTTCCACAATAAAGCAGCCGCGAGATGATCATAACCGAGGTTTGTTTGATTAAATATTCGGTCAGAGTGTTCCGCAGTGTTCCCGTCCACCTTCAAGGTTGCTAGCACCGTTTTTTTTGGCTCTAACCAAGGTTTGTTCGATTAAATATTCGGTCAAAGTGTTCAGCAGTGTTCCCCTCCACCTTCAAGGTTGCTAGCACCGTTTTTTTTGGCTCTATCGCTCTTATCGAAATTTCGCTCATATCAAATATTTTTGTTGCCCCACTGACTTCATTATAACGAGGGATTACTATATTTCTCTGCTGACAGCAGACATAAACTTGCTCTTACCTTATACTCACAATACACAGAATCCATTGGGGCCTTGTCTTCTTTCTGCACTTTCCTACAAGAAAGAAGGGTGTCTAGTTAGCATTCTCTCACATACCCTAAATTGCAACACCGTCCCCTGTTGTAACAAAAATGCCGCAACTGTTCCCATTGTCAAATGTACCGGGTCGATCGAGCACCAAGGGACATTTACCTTCCAGTTTGCTTCTGGAAGTCTTCCTCAAACTCCCGAAGTAGCCTTCGTAGACGTCGCTTTTCAAGCTTTGTTTGCTGCTGCTGTTGAAGAAGTTCATCCCTGCACAAGTAAAAAAAGAAGAGAGTATGAAATCCCGAGTCCAGCAGCACGGGAGATATCTTTTGAGACAGCTTATTACTTCTAATACTCAATACTCAACCACAAAACCGAACAAGCGAAATAGCTGCAACCTTCAATAGTAAAATCCACTTTGATTTTATCTAGCATGGGGACCTAACCCCGAGGAACCAATTCCTCCTCCACACATCCTTACAACAGTGCAATTCTGAAACTTATAAGCTCAGCTAACTGCAATGCACATAAGGGACAAATGGGGTAAAATTTGTTGCAAAGTCATGCATCAATTGCACAGTTCAGCAATATTGCTCCTAAGCGCTTTTCACATGGTAAAAGGAGCGATCCAAGATAATCGGCAAGCTCAAGGGACCTTACTGCTGCATAGCGCAAAACAAATTGAAAGAGCAAAGTCGCAAGAAGAAAAGCACTCACAAGGGCAGCTCGTGGAGGTTGGAATCATTGTACTTCTCCAGGACTCCGGAAGCCTGTTCCACCAGTTCGGCCTTGTCAGCCACACAGTCGTCCTCTGGGGCTTCCTGGAGATTCTCTTTGATGGCAGACATGGAGGGCATCAGTTCCAGGCCTTCTTCCAGCTCCTGCACCCAAGAACAATGCATCCCAGAATTGAAAAAGGTCCCAGCCCCACAGCCAGAACCAACACAAAACGTCGAGCAAATCACTCAAAGATCTGGTAAAATCCCGAGCCATGGTACTGCAACCCGAGCCCTACGCGGGTACACGGGAGAAAACCAAACACGAATGAATCGCACTGCATCCAGCAAAGTCCCACGGATTGTAACTTTGCCAGATGCCGCCGGACGGCCCTGCTTTCTCTGGCTGCCCTTTCTGCGCTTGCCCGGTGTTCATTTCAGAAAAAGAAACAATATTCTTATTTTTGTTTTTTCAATTCGACTAGCAGAACGAGCCAGAAGAAGCCTTCACTCCACTTAGCAGCCTTCGAAAGCCACGAGCACTAGTTGGCAGCTCTGGTGACACCTTTCGACGGCGGAATATTGCAGTGCAAAACCTTCTGAAAGGTGCGAAAGTTCCCAGGAACTCTTCAGACGTGTAGGCGCTATACCAGTGGAACACGCGTACCAGACACTGTACCAACATTCCGAATTTCGCCGGACAAAAGAGAGAGAAGTTCGCCGAGGGGACGCAACTTGCGGCTCCCACCGTGAACGCGACTAATGCGGAGGAATGCGGCCCATACCTGGGGCGGGGACCTGGGCTGCGGGGAGGTGAAGTTCATGGCCACGTGCTCGAGGATGGGCTGCAGCTCCGAGTCCTTGCCCTTGGCCAGCGGGGGTGCCCTGCCCACCAGGCGCTTGACGTTGCGGTAGCGGTCGTACAAGGGACGCATCAGGTTGCGGTCCGCTCGGCGGGACGGGCGCCCGTGCAGGCTCTCGAAGCGTAGCAGGGCTTTCTGGATGGCAAGCTTCTCCTCCAGCACCTGCTCGCGAGTCATGTCCTGCGGGGGCATGAAAAAGCGTCTCGCGTCGTTACGTGGCCACGCCACCTCGGAGAACACGCCTACGCCATTTTCGCTGTAAGAATTAACCGTAGTATAAGAACACTGTGCCCTCTCTCAGGCAGCTGCCAAAGGAGACATACCGCATGTGCACTAACGCTTCGAACCCACTTCAGACAGTGCAGAAAAATTGGTTTCTCAACGTATCGCGCTGCGATTAAGTATGGAGGAGCAGCTATAGTCGGTTACAAGTTAAGAAGGTAGAGACAAATGCCCCTCAAAGGGAATCATATACCCTCCACCACCTCCAAATCCAATAGCGTCCCACCGTTTCCATGACATTGCGGCCAACGCGCGAGGAGGGTCTTGCCTTTCTGCACATATTTGCTTTATCTTTCAACGTTGACTTTGCATTGTGGAAGCCACGAGAGGGAGATTAAAGTTTTTCCCCCTCCGATGGAAACAAATACGACTTTTGTGGATTAGCTTCCCCCTCCTATGCATACAAGGGCTGCTTTCAGGGCTCCGTTCCCCCTCCAATGAATACAAAGATCGCTTTCTCAAAAAGTGGGATCGGAGATAAGTTGGAACCATTGAAGCGGAACAAGGGGTGTTTCCAATGAACTCTTCTTTCGACTGCAGAGAGATTTGAAACGGGCGCATCACGCTTGTGGGAGGAGCTTCTCCTACCTTCGACTTATAACCGACTATAGGTAGTCGAAGCTTGGATTGAATATACTGACAAATAATATTACCTCGTTCAAAAAGAAAAAAAAAAAGGAAAGCCTGTTTTTGGTTCTTGGGGTGGCAGTCACAGACGATGTCGTGACCGTGTTTGCCTAGTTGTATGCGCCGCCCTTGTCGGAAGCATCGAGGGCGCGCCAACGCCAAGCTTGGAGACAATCTTTCTAGACTTTTCACTGTGCCAGCACACGTCTCTCTAACGTGGAATTCTAAAAGTGTGATAATTTATTAATGAGAAAAAAAAAAACTGAATAAAAAAAAAGGAGATTTAAATCCCACATGGCTCCGGTACGAAGGTGATCAGCTGAGGCGCCGCATACTCTTGTGCACGCAGCGGACGCAGGGGGACTCGGCCCGTACGTGGGGCGGGGACCTGGGCTGTGCCATCTGTCAGCAGCACATAGCACAACTAGGAAAGCACGGTCACGATGTCGTCTGCAACAAAACAGGTGTTTTTGTTTTTCCTGAGGTAAGTTTATTTGTTGATGTGTTCACACCTAGTTTCCACCACCTAGTCACACCTCTGCAGTAAATCGCAGTGCGACACAACGAGAAACCAATCTTTGTGGGCCCTCTAAAGTGGGTCTAAAGCGTCAGTTTACATGCTACATGCTGTAATGACAAAGCACTTGAAATACTTTGCACCTTCTCAGACATCTGCGAAGATTGTCTATCAAGTTCGCCGCTGTTGGTCTGCCTCGGAATGTGGCCGCTTTCATGCCAATTTGTCCTCAATTAAATTGGTATATAATAATTTTTTTTTTTTTGTTAAATCTAGTTATCAAGTCATCACCAAATGGACAAATACAATCTCGCAGCACGCTGGCCATAGAAACGCCATCACACAGGGGAAAAAAGGCTATGCTTTTTGCGTTCGAAACGTGTATGTCTTGGTAAACCACCGAATAGCTGATTTTACCATGAAAAAAAGGCAATTCGTGATGCTCCCCAAAAAGCCAAACTTTCTGAAATGTGCATTTCAGAAAGTTTGACTTTTTGGGGAGCATCACGAATTGCCTTTTTTTCATGGTAAAATCAGCTATTTGGTGGTTTACCAAGACATACACGTTTCGAACGCAAAAAGCATAGCCTTTTTTCCCCCAACGATAAAATCTTGAAAGAATAACTTTGAGCAGATTAAAACTATATATAAACTTGCTTTTTTTTTTTTCTCAAGGTGACGAGGTGAACCCAACTGAAGGCCTTTACAGCAGCCTTCTCCTTTGAGGAATCCTCGCATAAATCATACAGCAAAAAATCTCTACCTAATGGACTTGGGATCCTGATGAAGCCTATTCGATTTTGGGAGGTAACGATAACCTCCTTCAGGTAACGACTGCCATCAACCTGAAAACCCTCGTTCTGCAGACGATGAACGACCTCAGGAAAAACATGTCAGGACTGCAGCACCTGTCTCTTAGCTTGACAACTGAAACTCCACAAACTAAGCCCCCCCCAAAAAAACAAAAAATCTCTAAAAAAAAAAAAAAAAAAAAAATCTGAAGAGAATCTTTTTTTTTTTTTTTTTTTTTTTATTCTTCAGAGCCCTTATCTATGAATAACTACACAAAGAATTAAGGCTGCGGTACCACGGCGGCCATCTTGAACAAAACATTAGTTGAACCACCAGGGCGGCGTTGGCTGTCCGTATGAGCAAATGCTGCAAAACCTGCGCGCCAATTTCGAAACCCTTTTTCCCGTCGCTTGCGACCTTGAGTTTCCTTCTCCACTCTTACGCCCCTCCTTTCACGTGTTCACCCTCTGGCGCGTCGCGCCCACGTTCATTGTTGGGAGGACAATGTACCGGATAATCCCCAACTTGAGGCCCCCTGCCAAAATTGTCCGGCTGCCAAGTGATTTGAGCGAGATGTGGTTTTGAAGCGGTATGGAAAAGTGGGACCGTCAATTTTGAACTATGCCTTTTCGATACTGCATAAGTTGTGTACGGGGCTGGCCAAGGCACGGGTGCGAGGACGTAACTGTATACAATGCTTGGGTTGCAGGAGCACTCGCGCGTAGAAATGGTAGGACGCGCTTTCTGAAATCACACGCCTACATTCCGCAGCGTTGCAATCCTACGAGTAAAACAAAGTACATCTTTGGACAGTGCGCGAGTTGATGCCGGCCGTACGAAAGACACACCTCGCGCTTCCTGTCACTACTGCCTCTGCTTGCACGCGCTGCCGATTGGCGGTCCTTTCTTTATTTTGTTTCGTCGCTCTTTTGAAAATACTGAAACTAATATTTTCTCAGACCCTGCTCATCGTACCCCTGCACTACAGTTGTGTAAACACATTGTGATGTAATTTGAGATATGGGACGGAGTGTCTACATTCTTATTTCGTGTGTAATGCCGGCATAATATTCCTTTGCTGCCAGAGGGTCAAAATAATGGTAGGGTTGGCAGCAAAAACTATTTCAATGACCGAATTATGATCAAACACCAGTAAGAACATAAAAAAGAAATCACATGGGGACAATAAAAATATTGCTACAAGAGGATGGTGCGCGGGGCACAAACAATATTCGGAGTGACGTTGAGGGAACGCGACAAGCCAGATCTTTCCTGATGGCAGCCGTAAAAGTTGATTGGTGCCTCGTTTTGATCGGCTTTGCACGGAAACTCGTCGACTACCGACTATCTTGTCAGTGGTGAACATAGTGAGCATGAACTGGATGATTTTTTTGTTGTTTTTGTTTCTGTAGTTAAATGAGAGTATAGAAATATGAGACATCCGCTGACGCTTGCGTCGGCTAACGGAACCTCAATCGAAGATCGCGGCCGATGTCATGGGCGTATACAAATACATCAAGTCGTCTGGGCGGGAGCAGTTGAAGCGCCGCACTTTTTTGGCCGGTCAGTAGAGAAGACTCCGCGAATTCTGACTCGAGGCTACTCTGTGGGGAGGGAGCCGCTACTGAGCGCGACCAATCAGAAACTAAGGATGGCTGAAATTTCCTAATTGCCATGAGATTTGAAAATTCGTTCTTGCCGTCGTAGTAAATTCGTCCGAATCGCTATTCGATTTACTAATCGATTATTTGGATGAAAAGGTATATTTCAAAATTCGTACGTGGCTCACCAAATGGCAATAAACTTGGTATAGGATTTCAAACCTATATAATGTCGCCCTAATTTACAAACTTGTTTCACTTGAAATTAGAGTTCACGCGCAAGCGAGCTGGTGGAAGCCTATACTAAAAAGGCCAGAAACAAGAGAAACAAAAAATAAATAAATAAGAGCGGGATAAGCGCAACAGTCTCAAAGCGGTAACCGTTCTTCATTAGGTGATGAAGAGTGGTCCCCGCTCGAAACGTCGTAGTAAACTTCGAATTAGTAACTCTGACTGTACGCATTTTTGCCTTTGTATATATATATATATATATATAGAGAGAGAGAGAGAGAAAGAGAGATAGGTAGATAGATATTTTTCACTATTTGCTGACGGCCGAAACTAACTATGCAACACAATTTTCGCTAAAGGCTACCGTTATTTACAAAATATGACGAGCGTAGTTATTATATCTGCAATAATTTGATAGCAGAAACATAATTCGATCAAGCTACTTGATGAGTTGGCGTTCAATGAAGCGGTGTTCGATGAAATGTCCACTATTCGATGAAACGCCAATCAATAAAACAGAGCTTCATCGGACGAAGATGCCTAGCTGTTGTGATCCGCAATATTTCGCGCAAAAACGAAAGACACCAGAATAAACAACAAGTAAAACCACAGAGCAGCCCCGCCTCATATCACCCTCAGTTGGAGCTCGACTGACACATTGCGCCGATCAAGCATCACCAACAGCTCAACACCTAAACGCCACGGCGTTCACTATCTTTGTTTGGGTGATTCCACCCACTAATATAACAACTCATACAATGCGCCGTGATAAAGTGCTTTTTGTCTTTGTGTATGTGTTTTCGTGACATCTAACCTCTGTTTGCGCTCTGACTAAGAATGAAACCATGTATACTAAAACATCGATAGTGGTCTCTATTTTTAGCAACGCTCGCACACGTCTTGTCTTTGACGCAGTGGCATTCTCATCTCCCATACACGGACATTTGGACAAAATAGGTTGGTCGGCCTTCACTCATTAGCTGCGGAACGTTTTGACCGTGACGTATCTATAACTCAAAGAAGCACCGAGAGGCGGGTGCCCCTTTGAAAACAAATCATGCTCGCGTAGAGATATTTAGCGGCTATAGTATAGGGTGTTTTCACTGACGTAATTTCGTCCACCATTTTGTTGTTGCGATCTGTCTGGCGTGTGCCAAACTCGACATTTCAAGGATTTACATGCCTTCTCAAATGCGTAGAACACCGCTGACATCATTTCAACCGGTTACGATGTAATCCTTCAATGTAGTAAATTTGTTTGAAGAAACAAACTAACAACAAAATGGCGGATTGACGTCATGTGCAAACAACCTATAGTCTGTGGGTATTTATTTCTAGGCCAACTCGTCGGCGTCAGTCAGTACAGGCGCTGGAGGCGTGATGAAAATGCTGGCAGATGTCGGCTTGACGAGCCCCACACTCTCCCCTTACAGCAGATGGCAAATAAACCAACAACAATATTTGTCGACGGGCAATTGATTGAAGAGGCCAATCGGTAGTAGGATGACTCGACAAAGGGTAATTCATCAAAAATTCCAACTCGTTGACAATTGTCTGTGAGGCCATTCAGTTTCCACATTGCACTCATCTTTTGTATTAGAACACATGCACATGTTAGACATTTTAATATAAGCAAGTTTCGGGCACCGGATATTTTTTTTGAAAAGCTGTTTCACCGAATTTCGCATCTCCCGGTTCGTCGAATTTTGATATGAAATCATAATATAATTATTATACTTGTCACTTCTTCAATTAGAAATGGTTACAAATAATTATAAAATAAAAGTAGGCTTTCGCAAAAATTATGCCGATTATAGGCTATGCCAACGTAGCCGAACAGTAAAAAAAAATGTTATGAGGGTGTTTTTGTTAGGGTTCAGGAAAGACAAAGGCGATTCTTCAAATGAGCACTGGTCACACAGGCCGACTGGTAACATAATTAAAATAAAAGCACCGACTTCACAGAACAGGAAAAAACAATTTCACTAGACGTTTCGCCTCCATGAATAAACGCCTCCATGAATCATGAATAACCAACTCGCCCAAGCTGAAGTTCTGACCAGTTTCGCCTCCCTTGCGGGAGGCATCTTCAGTAGTTACACAACAATGCCTGTGTAAGCTTCGTGGAGAGGGCCGCGTTTTTTGTTACACACGAATGTGTGTGTCCCTGCGAACTAACCACGATTCTAGGATTTTCGGGACCCCCATCTGTCCTCCCTCGCCAAGGTCGTCGCGGCCGGGAAGTCAAAATAATGCCCTATTGTCCACACATAGTACACCAGTTCAGACTTCAGTCGGGTCGCGTGGGATGCGCACGTGACGTCACGCTTGTGTTTACAAAGCAAATGAAAAGTTCAACCTCAAGTCAACGCTATTTATCAAATATGTCCGTACTTCGTGGAGAGGGCCGCGGTTTTTCTTATACACGGATGTGTCTCTGAGAACAGACACGATTTTAGGAGATTTTCGGGACCCCCATCTTTGTCATAGGGTGACTCGTTTATCGGACTGTTCGTCGCAGCGAGAGTACAGGGAAGGATAATAATTCATACCCTATATCGTGCAGAAGAGAAGAATATTAAAAAAAAAAAAAGGAAACGAAGCGAAAATTTTGATTTCTTTTCTTGTGGACAGGGCATTGTAGGTGAACGTGGCTTCCTTGTTTGATTCGCCAAAGTAGCAACAAAGTGGCATTTTACGATCGAGCGAGCACCGTCGGAAACACTGCCCAAAATAATTTTATAGGGAGTTTCACGGCTTTCCACTGCGACATAAGCACGTGGATAGAAAAACAAATATTGACAACAATAAATGTCGAATATTTTTGGCACGCTCACACCTGGTTTTTCTTCATAATTTGATGACTCATATGTTGAGTTTGTTTGCGGAACCGTACTTCTGACCGGCAATTGTATTGCGTACGCGAAGCTTTTGCGTGCGATCCACTACAGTTAATTATTTTTGGGGTGTCCAAGTTGAAGCGGTGCGTGTTATTTTTCGATCTCTGTCCGAATGATACAAAGTTTCACGTCTTCACCCTGTGAGTGAAGTGAGTTGGTCAGTGCTAGCATCGAAGGCTAACTTCGAATTCTAATTTGGAAATAATGCCTCTGTTGCCGCATCGCGGACAAAGATATATATGCTCTTATCACTGTAGCAAAATAATACGGCAGGATTTGTGCTCTTGTTATGATCGTGTACCATTGTAGTCGACGTCATCCCAGCACGGCGTATCGTTTTTGTATTCGGTTCAGCCCTGCAAACCACACTTAGGAAAAAAATGAAAGTTTGCACCTTGTTTGTTCAATTTTTTGTTATACTGCAGAAACACATTGCGCCCCGTGTTTTTGAAGGCACGGTAGACGGTGGTGACGGTGAGGTGACCGACCCCCATGTCAGCCGGCGTCTCGCTCGACCTCCTCGGAGGACATGTCGTTTTTACTGGTGACTGGTGCATACGTGGAGCAACTCCGCGCGCATTGCGTTCTTCATCTCAGAGAAGGCAATACATGACTCAGCTCTATCTCGTCATCGCTCCAAAATGACAAGTGGAATTCGCAACTGTAGTCGGTGACAGGTCAAGAACGAAGTGGGAGCTCCTCCCACCCTGTTCCACTTCAGCGGAGCGAACGGGGGAGAGGAGGTCGCCCTCTCTCCAGCGTTCGCAAATGGCAAATTTTAGTTTATTAGGCCACTAACTGTCAATTTACGCTCGTTCCTTTACGTCCGCCGCAGCCGATAATGTTATCCCCGGGAATACCAAAAGTATAATTTCTTTCAGCCAAAAAAACAAAACAAAACAAAACATAATAATAAAACGCCCGGTATATCACAGCTTTGACAACGCTTCACGTATGTGAGGTTCGATGACCGACAGAGAACCACCGCTGGCCGTGCTCCCGAAGCGGGGAAGTGCAATTTATGGAGACCGATCATATTATCAGAAAGGTGCAGACTAGGGAGCCTTCATGTGCGCGAAGCGCACATGGAGGCACTCTAATGCAGACAATCCAGGAAAAGTATTCTTGCAACTATGAGGTTCCAGTTGTACTTACACATGCATTACCGTCAAATTTGACGGAGTTCCTTCCAACACTAAAGAGTTGTCAAGAGTGAAGATTATAAAGGAGAATATCAGCAGGAATCTATTGTCTTTTTACTGAGAACAAAACAAGCATCAGAAAAACGCATTTGGGCGGCCGGGGCGGCCAGAAGCACGGACTGCGCGCGCCCGAATGGGAGGACACTCCTAGCAATTTGTTTTCAAAGCCACGGTATGCCGGCTGCCGGCCAAATAGTCACTTTAATTCTATTATGGCTTTCGAAACGTAAATACACGCTCGAGAATTTTCAACAATATCACGCGAGCGCCGACCGGCCTGTAGATCAGCGCATCGTCACGGCGCGAAGTAGCGATATCAATGACAGTACGCGCGTGCGCAGAAGAAACGCGCCGAAGTCGGCGTCGGCTGCTAAGCTGTTTCCCCAATCACGACCCAACCCTGGCGCGACGCCCACCGCTTGCTCCACCCCATAAGCAGGGGACCTAGTAATCAAAGCGACACACACGGTACGCAAAAACGAACAGCAGCCAGTAGGAAGGACACCGACACGAGCTTAGTCAGCGAACGAAAAGACAGACACAAACTTCACTCTGGGCAAACAGAGCAGGGGTAGTTACAAGGTTGAGAGGCGTGCGCAGACGGAGGTAAGCAGTGCACAATAAATACGCGAAAACTCGCAGCAACCGAAGAACCACGCAGCAAACACGTACGCGCACACGCACCAGAAGCACGTGCGTCACGCTGCGTATCTACGCGGAACTGGCGATTTTGGCATTTCGGTAATTTGAAACTTCGATATCGATTGCGTGAACAATTTATTCAGCAAACTGAACCGGTGGAGCCTCGCATAAAAAAAAAATCGTTTGACAATATGAAAGCGACTGAAATTCTTCCTAAAAGCTATATTAGCAGAAAGTACCGTGTTATAAAGGACCTCACGAGTTTCGACCAAGTTTTCCAGCACGTTATTTTGCAAGAAACGGAAGAAGCCAAGTGTACAACCAGTTTCCGAAGCTGGCAACCACAGCTGGAATCAGCGCCATCCTCGGCAGTTTCCTGAACCTCGCGTAGTCACATTTCAGCCACCGCCACATAGAGGGCGCAACCAGACATCCAATTTGTGTTTTCTGTATGTTTTATGATTTTTTTAAATAAATAGGCTCGATTAGTGAAAATGTGGGCTAATAATCAGGACCTGGAACAGTAATCTCCATTTAATACTAAAAATATCGGCCTAAATGTCTGCCAAAAGGGGTCAAAATACTAGTTTTTGACTATCAACAAATACGTGATTTCACCTATATTCAAACTTTTTTTATGGAAAATCAAAAGTGAAATTTAGAAAAAGGGCCTCGCTTTGCAAAGCAGAATATGTTTTTCTTTGCGGGCCTACAATTTTATTCATGTGTGCCAATCCCTAAGCGCTGTACCACTGTACTACCAAATGAAGTTTGCCAAAATTAACGGTTTTTGTCACTTTTCACGTGAGCATTCCGAAAAAAGTTTAAGCCATATTACAATGAAATTTAGCGTAACTCTTTCGACCATAATTGCAAACTGATGTAAAAAGTTTCAAATAAAATGACCGAGTAGGCGCCCAAAACTTCGCGACTGAAGTGCTTCCGCAAAGTCAATTTTTCTAAAGTAAATATCTGTCAAAATAAAATAAAAAACGAAAAAAGGGCCTCCGTTGACAATGAACGCACTCTTCTTCTATAACATTCTAAAATTTGAAAGAAATTGCTCCAATAGTGCACCCTGTACCACTGTACTACGAAACCATGTTTTGCCGAAAAGGCCAATGCTCGCGGGTGCCCACTGAATTAGCGTTTTGCACTAGGAAAACAAATCCTACATCAGATAAAAGATAATGTTGTACACTACAAGATGATATATAACACATAATTTTAGCAAGCTTGAACACGCCACGATCGCATTTCGAAAACGTGCTGAAAGCGTCATATGTCATGGCCGCCGTGGGACCGCAGCCTTAAGCATGCTTGACAGAAACCGCTTCCCCGCTCTCGTTCGAAGATCGAGCTGTCGGGACACTGATATAATATACATGCAGCCTCCTGTCACAATAAAAATGCCACAACATCGACTCTGCTCAAAACAGCTTCGAAACAGTATCCTCGAAGCGTCGCACTGACAAGCGGGAAACACTAAATATTCAACAATAAAGCAAAAAAACCTATAGTTTGCTTTACTTTAAAAGATCCAGGTCCCAAACCACAAAAAACGCCCTGTCGCGCTCGATGCGCGTGGCTTAGAAAAAACCCGAGGAGAAACGAGAGAGCAAGGGGGCTTACGTCGACGCTGTCCGGGCGTTGGGCCATCCTGCGCTTCTCGGCCAGCGAGGTGAGGGTGTCGTTGAGCGCCTTCTCCATGACCCGCGTCGGCCGGCCGTTGTTTTCGTCGGGCTCCCTGCCCAACTTGGACTGGTCCCGACTCCAGGAGGAGAAGCTCAGGTAGGCGGGCTCAGGGAGGCTGTTCTCTTCCCTCAGGTCTGTGCACACAAAGAAAGAAAGATTCCTTCAAAATGCTGCCCCCATCTAAATTAGACGACCATTAGTACTTTAAATTTGTTTCTTATCTGCACCAAAGTGAACAATTGGGGTATGGGGACAGGAAAAAAAAAAGCTGAGACAATGCAGCTTGACGGGGCGGGGCCACTGCTCCTTACGTTGGGCCACTTAGCAACATAAAGAAACTCAAATATTTTGACGGGAATTAATATGTTACAAACGATAAATTGTGCACTTTCAAAAAGAAAAGATGTAATGACAAACTTGAGATGACCCCGCACCTCCAGGTACAGTCGGCGGCAAAAGATTGTGGGGCGCAGGAGCATCAGCCGAAAGGAATGGTTGCGCCTTCTAACGGCGCGCGGTTGCTCTCAAGATTCACGCTTCAAGAATGTGCTTCCTTTCGTGCTCGCAGTCATGACGTTTGCCCGACGTGCACGAGATAACCGGGACTGGCGCAAGGTGCCGCTATGACAGCCATCATGCCGCGCGTTTGCCTCAGCCACCATGATCGGTGACGATGCTCGCGCATGCTACCGATAACATTTCGTGGCACCTTACACCAGTCCCTATTATCTCGTGGGTGTCGAACGAAAGCAAGCGAAAAAAGCATGACCGCAAACAAGAAAGGAAGTGCATGCGCAAAGCATGAGTCTTGAGAGCGGCAACGGGCCGTGAGAAGGCGCAGCCAGTCTTTTTGGCTGACGCTACCGTGCCCGGCAAACTTTTTCTCCCGACTGTACATAAACAAACAAGTGCATGTGCGTTAATATCTAACTTGGTTCTCCAAAAGGTTTCTCAATAAGTAAACGGCAGCACCACATGGCCACGGAAAAGTAACTCGCTCGATATTCCTTGCTGAAATGTTTGCCACAGTTCTACATCCGACTATTCGGGTTATTTTAACAAAACTCCGCTAGTGGTTTGGTACAACAGATGCCGAAAATGATAAACAATGGCAATGAAGCACACTGAACTACCTCGTCATTGCTCCTCAGCCCAAGTAGGTTTGTACACCCGACCACTCGCACAGTCCTGGGCCGACTGTAGCAGAATTCGCAGTAAAATTGTAGAGGTCAGGTCCTAGACACATGTATATCAAAGAAGGTATGCCAATAAGCTACCCCATTCTGGCCGCCCCGTTCAGACAACATGCCCTGGCCATTCCCCCAACACTAAGGTGTACCGCAAAGGACAACGACCAAGGAGTCAAACTCACTTTTCACGTCCTTGCGCAGCTTGTTCAGTTCGAGCAGAAGCTTTTTCACCTCGCTGTGATTCATCTTCTCGGCGTGAGATGGCTGGAAGCAAATTGTGCAAGTGAGGCTAAACGGCAGAGAGGGCAAACAAACAGAAAATGGGAGTGTTTATTTAACATGCCGGCAAATCCATGCACTTTGCTCGTCGCCCACCTAACTGCGCAGCTATGCACTCCCCAAGCAGTACAAACAATACCAGAAAAAAGGAGCACCTTCAAACAATATTCAAAGTATTGCCAAACATTCTAACATGCTTCATACTCGTTCAGTAGTGGACATTTAGAAAAGGCAGCGTTCAAATGAGGGGAAGTCACATACCCTGTATCCATGTTCCTTCTCAAAGTTCTCTTCAAACTGTTTGACCTTCTTCTTCAAGCCTAAACAAAAGGAGAGTGCGTTCAATATTTTGAAGAAACAGAACGAGTAAGAGCCACGCTGTGGTCGTCGCAACTCACTGTGAATCTTCTTGGACAGCTGCTTGATGGTGGTCAGATTTGCCTCCTCTTCTTTGAAGTTGCTGCATAAAGAAGATGCCAAGTGGCTGTCAACAACTCGTATTAATGAACACGAAGAGCTTCCTGGCTTCCCAAAGGAAGCAAAATGTTCTGGCGGCGGACACGCACCTTTTCAGAAAATCGTCCTGCTCCACGGGAGGAGACGGAGGCAAGCTTGGGTCGAGATGAAGGCTGAAACATTTAAAGAAAAAGAGAGTTAACACAGCTGGTCTCTTGTGGCAGACTACCTGACCTGGTAGGCCACTGTCACTTATCCAAAGAGCACATTGTGCATACATGCATGTATCCTCCAAGATGTTGCTCACGAAACAAATGTCTAAAGGGTGGCAAAGTTTCATGTCTCTTTCTCTCAACAACTGCATGTATGTGTGTGAGTGGACCTATATGCGTATAGTAATAGTAATAGGACCTATTTTTTTTTCGAACAAAAACAATGTTGAAAAGGTGGCAAAAAAGAAAAGTTTGACGAGCCACAAGTCACCTAAACCAGCAGTCGTGATGCAGGCACCAAAAGAAATTATACAGAACTAAAAGACGACATGTGCCATACATGAATGAAAAACAAATTACAAATGAGAACTATAACTCTATACAAGAGAAGTAGCATATTGATGCAATTTGCACAATAGTGAAAGCATATAAGGGAAGTTAGAATTTCAAGGAAATAAACAAGAAAGAAAACATTAACTCAACAGAATTTAGTGCTTATTGCAGGCTATTTGGTTTGAAATAAACATAAAAATAGAGACCCTTGAAAACGCAAGACGCAACAAAATATGATAACACTTACCTCCTGTGAGACAAGTAGCTTCGGTAAGCACTTGGCGATAGAGGTGCCTCGTAGGAACTGAAAGAAACAAGGCAGAACTTTTTACTTCCAGTTCAGAGCAAGCGAACTCAAAAAGATACATGTTCGTGCAATCAACCTTTCGGCAATGTTTTTGATTCGCGGAAAATATATGCTGTTTACGGTAATTCCATGATCAACCAAAACAAATGGTACCTACTTTGCTTTTTGAAGATAAGGTGTGACGACCTCCTCTTCTGTCAAAGCCTGTACCATGGGCCAACTGAACCGATGCTCCGACAAGACAGGTTCTGAAACAAAAGCGGGCGGGTCAGGTAACGCTCATAAAATTTCCAGGAACCATCTATAGAACATTGGTAGTTGATCGTTCAAACGAGGACACGCAGCAAAACAAGAATAATAAACACATCTCTAAGCAACTTCTTTTTAGGCCCAATTCAATCAGTCAAATGTACAAAATCAGGGGTGTCAAACACGCGGCCCACAGGCAACCACTGCGAGCCCCCGTTCCAATGTATCGAGAGCTAGAAATGACAAACACCATAATCATGACGAAAATAAACCCTAGAGAAGGGGAACAACCCCTTCTCCAGGGTTTATTTTCGTCATTCTTGTCCAGCTTGCTTGCACCTTTGCATTTAATTGCATTATAATTGTACCATAATCATCTCATGTTGTTGATTCATTCTGCTCGAAACATAGCTCTGCTCTGTTTTCATTTGCCTTGTCTTTGGTTTAATTATTGCTTTCCAGCTTTTTGCCCTACGGCAATTCCTCTACTATTCTCGCCTACAGAAAATATCAGCATTAAAGCACAAGTATTTCCTGAGATTGCTGCACAAGTATTTCCTGAGATTGCTGCTATTAAAATACTGAAAAAGCCGAACATAAAGAATATTTTCTTTTTTTGGGGGGGGGGGGGGAGGGGGGGGGGGGGACATGCTAAGTTTAAAAAAACGCTAGAACATTGGTGGGATCACAACAGGTAAAGTAGTCTTACAAACAACTACAAATTGAAATTTTTAAGATGTCGCCGGCGAAACTGTGAGTTTACAAAAAGCAGAGAGCACAAGGTTCCTTCTCTATAAAATCTGTTAATCCACTTCCTTCTGTTTTACGTTGGCCCTCGACTCTTCAGGGGTGGGCTATCTGAAGAGTTTGAGGCCCCTGTACTAAATTATAATCACATAGTAGTGCGTTATGAAAAATGTAAAGATCTGCGCATACCATCGATTACTCGTAGCACTTTTATTTTGACGCAAAGAGACGCCAGAGCGCTATCGAAGGTCTGAAGCTCGCGCTCGAGGACGGACAACTGAATGAAAACCGGACAGCTGAAACTCATCCTAGCAATCCAGATCCTGCCGGCAATCATAGCACAGCCTCGATCACACACCGGAAGGAGACATAAGGCCTCACAAGACAAATACTTTACGGTGGAGACCTTCCCGCAAACCTCTCGGGCACCCACCTTCCTGGCGGAAGCTGTCAAGGTCCAGCGGCGGAATGGCGTCCTTGCTGAAGGTGCCCGGAGTGCTGGGGGTGTGTGGGACAGAGACCTCCTCACCCTCTTCGCTGGCCCTTCCCTTCTCTGCACGCGGCGAGGGGCTCTTCCCTCCCAGGGACTGGAAGCCAGACGACAGGGGCCTGTCCACAGACTTGCCCGTGCCGGACTTGCGCGAACCGGGCTGGTACTGGACGTCCTTGAAGTGGTGCTGCGAGCGAGTGCCGCGATGGACCGAGAGCATGAGACGTTCGTCCAACGTTCACGCTCTGCTGCGACTCGCATTTCTGCTCTGCTCGTTCCTTTACTCCGTGGGCTCTCAAACTGGGTTCCCAGAAGAACATTCCCCATACAAACCCCGGGAGTTCCCCTGGCCTCAAAATACCCTCGACCGTCCTCCCCACCGCAGAGTAGTGTGTTTTCCTAGTTTAAGCACCATATCAGTCAACCCGAGTTACCCATCGGTGCATGTATATACCAAACACTCCTTCAATCCCCAGTGTGCGCATTATTGTTTACAAGGACTTTACTGCTTTACCACAACAATGCAGATAGAAAAGTTTGAGAACTGCTTCTTTACTTGATAGGCTCAGAAATTTCACTCACTCCCACAAGTAGAAATTATTTGGTTGCGTATGATTCCAAGTTTTAAGCAATTGTTCCGAACAAAAAGTAGGACCATATTTGAATTTTTGTGCCAGTTTTCTACAGATGTGAAATAAACTGCCACACCACAATCACTTCCGGTCTTGTCTGCCGACCCTGAAAATCGTTGTTGGCCGTTATATTTTCCAGGATTCTGAGCCTTTCTTTTATCGTGGTCCCCTAAAAAAATATGTCGGTCGGGTTCTACCACATGGAGTCGGGCGGGAAATCGGAAGATAAAGGCAAGGCAACGCGTGCGTACCGGCGTGAGCCTCTCTGCGCTGCGACAGGCTTCGTGCCAGTCCTGTGAGGCCGACTCCTGGCTGGACGTAGAGGGCGTCTCGAGCTCCCTACGCTTGGGTTGGGGCGGATGGGGGCTCAGGTCCCGGTTCGCCTCCTCGGAGGACGCCGCTCCGCCGCAGGGACTCCCCGTTGACTTCTGCACGGTCCGAACCCCATGGCATGAGCAGGAGAAACACAGAGGACACACCACAGGCACCACCAACGTATACAGTGGAACCACGATTATGAGTCCCCGGTATATGCAACATCCTGCATTTTACGACGAATTTGCCCGGTCCTGATGAAGTCCTGATAAAAATAATGTATTAAAAGTTCAGCTTAAATTATGCGTGATTCTACGCGTTCCGTGTCATACAACGTTCCGGCGGGAAACGCGCGACGGCTGCATGAGGAGGGGGGCATGGTGCGGCAATGCAGTAAGAGGCCTGCGTGCCATTTCAGAGGATCCAAAAACATGCCGCCGGCAACCCAAGACAGCCACAGCTTCGGGAGAGAGCAGGAAATGGCGCTTTCCCTTCTCCTCCCCGAGTTGTGAAATGCCTCGGCGTTTTCGTGTTGCGTCCTTGCTCCGCTTATCCCATCATTCTCCCGTCTCTTGTTTACCCTTGCACTCCTCTGCGCACCACTTTCTCCAACTCATTGCTTCTCCCAGGATTGAGCATGCTTCCGCCGATTCCCGCCATTCCCGTTTTCAGGGAGTCACTCGCGCCTTTACCGCCCGATTCTGCGGTTTCGTTTCAATTTGTTCCGACAGTTTTTGCTTTGTTGAAGTACAGCAAATTACTAGCTTAGACATCATTTAAAAGCTCCGCTTGTCTTTTTCGCGCGAGGCCGATCACTGTATCCGTAATGAAAGTTTTTTTTAGATAATACGACTCACACCTTACGCAATGATTTCGTGCAATCCCGCAAAAGTTGTATAATCGGGGTTCCACTGTACTGACACCTACGTAACGAGGCCATATTTCCGGATTTTTAAAGTCCCCTACTAAGAAAATTTAGCGCTACAGCATTCTAATCTAAGTGGTGTTGGCAGAACCCCACCAGCAGTAGTGAGAAGAGCGGGAAGAAAAAAGGTTACGACAGGCAGGCAAATGTTTCCACACGTTGGTCCTTAATCGTATGGCCGCCCCGATGTGTGAAGCAAGGTAAATGCTTGGAGCAGGTTGTTTCTGTGGCAGTGATGTCTGGCTAGAAGCGTACTGAAGGGGTCGGAAAACTTGCGATCTCAAACAAAGATGAACGTAAAAGAGGGGACATGAACAGGTGCTAGGCCTTCCCGAGGATTCCTCTCCGTTTTATTTTCTTCTTTCCCTGGCAGCATGCTGAGCATGCTCCGTCGGATGTTATATTACACCGGCGTCTAGCCACGAATAAACAAGTTGGAAATGGCACTTGATTGTGTCCCCTTTTTCGCGTCCGCTGGTGTTTGCACTTAACCAAAGCGTCATGCACCAACTAACCCAGCAATGAGTGTCGTTAACCAAAACAAAAAGTATAAAAAAATAAAGAGAGCGAAAGGAAGGAAGCAAGACTGAGGCTCACGGGGGTGTGC
This sequence comes from Ixodes scapularis, assembly GCF_016920785.2. Lineage (NCBI taxonomy): Eukaryota > Metazoa > Arthropoda > Arachnida > Ixodida > Ixodidae > Ixodes > Ixodes scapularis. The sequence goes on along the minus strand of NW_024609868.1, from coordinate 10,837,289 downwards.
CCTTGGGCAGAGTCCAGGATGGCCACCTCCTCGTGGCTGCTGCAGCGGCGAGAGGCCAGCTGGGGCTCCATGAGGGACCCCCCAGCGGGGGGCCGCTCCTCCGAGCTTGATCGGGGTGCCGGGGGCCACTCCTCTCCGGAGAGCTTGCGCTCCTTGCGCTTGCAACTGCGCCCACTGGTCACTCCGGCCGAGCTCCCTGGGCAAAAGACAAACAGCCGTTGGGCAAATAACAATCAAAGCCAGTTCGACCTTGTGGCTGTTTGGGTGTTTTTCTTATAGAAAGGTGGCCAAGCAAGACACCTTGGCATGTAGTGAAATACATATTCATTTACCAATAGGCTAATGCCAAGCAACTCAAAACTGCAGCTCGTGGAAGATTGCTTCAAACCTGCTTGGAACAAAACTCACTCCTCACAACATGTGATATGACTCGAGAAACCCCTATAAAGCACGAAAACAAGGCAGCATCTCCAACTTAACAGCATCCACCAAAAGGAAGCAATGCGCACCACATCTCTGACGGCAGTCACGTTTTGCAGCAGTCAGTAGCTTCTAAAAGAAATCGAGCTTTGTAGCATAAAGTGTTCCTCTTGAAACACCAAACACGTTACTCTACTTTATCCCTGAACAACGAAGGATCACCAAAGAAGAAGGCAGTAAGACTGGTGCACTCACCTTCTTTTACTTCCCTATGCCTGTAGAAGATTGCTTGTTTGCAGGTGCCATCAATCAAGCTGGAAAAGAAACAAAATGCACAGCATGAAGTTGTGCCAAGATTGCATTTCTCGTCAAATACGAGCCATAACGAGACACGCAGATCTACAAGAACGGCAACACAAAAACGTGGGCCAGTGGTATACAGGCCTGTACTTTCCAAGTGTAGCGAGGCAGACTAGGAGGTTTGGCCTACCTGTCAATCATCAGTGTGGGCACCTCGCTAAGTGGCTCCTGCTTCAGGGCCAGCATTGCTTCATCCAACGGAGGAATGACTACAGAGAGGGGCTGCATAGGCACTGCACAGATCCCAGCAATCTGGAAGGAAAAGCGCAAAGGATCACTATCACACATTCTGAACGATCACCAGATTCACGACCAAGCAGCAATAATTATAATTACAGTCCCTTAATCTTTTGTAACTAACATACAGAACCAATAAAAAGCTTTCTGTTACCGTCGGTGTAAAGAAGGTTCAATAACAAGCTAGTCTTTTCAACTTGTTAATGCGAAAGCAATAACTGTCCTATGGATCGAGCCGACGTCATCGGCTTTGAAACCGCACCAAATGGCACCTTAAATCCTTTCCTCAAATAAAGCCAGCTTTCAGCTATGAAACCATGCGAAAAACCTAGCCAGACGGCACCTAGTTTCCCCGATCCCAAACAAGCGGAGTAAAGCTCATGGATTTCGGCTTCAATCCCATTGGCTGGTGCGCGTCATAGCTTCAAGAAACGAGGCTCCCATTGGTTGCTGCGCATGAGTTTCAACGACCGCCACCCTATGGTGCAGCGTGTCCGCGAGGCAGCGGCTCCACGGCTCAACGCCCAAGGTCAGCGTGCCGAGGACAGCACACGCGCTTGACTGTCGACGCAAGTACGCCACAGACGAAAGAAGAGAACGAAAGAGAAGCGTGCATGCTTTTGCATTCACAACTCATAAGAAGCGCTTAGGTGTACCTCAAGCCTTTTTTCCTAAGCGTGAAACATTTTTTTTTGTAGGCGTTCTTAAAGCCAGTAAATGCCTTTAGTCAAATGCTATTACTAGTTCTGCACCTGCTCCCATAGTTCCAGGTTTGGAGAGGATGACACCAGTTTTTGAAGAGGTACCCACTGTTCCCACTGTTTTGCGTACTATGGTAGACCCTTGTTAATTCGGAGTTGGTCAGGCAGAGGAAAATATGCGAATTAGAAGGATCTGAGAACTACCCGAAAAAGAAAGAAAATGACAAAAATTGTGGGGCAAAGAACCAAATCTCTAGGGAAAAATTTCATTCAAACGAGTAGTCGAAAGCGAGAGACGATCAACCAAAGTAGTTGTTGATGTGTGGTTGCTGCAATCGGTAATTAGTGGTGCCAAACGTCATATTCTTGAAAAGGTTAACTAGCCGCAACATCTCAGAATCCCCGTCGTTGCATTCCACAAAGCTGCGCACGACATCCAGCGACTGTATCACTTCCTTCACAGCAGGGGCCCGAGGCGGCTCATCGCAGTATAGCAGGATTGCTCGTAGCGACCGACTTATTGTCGCTGTCCTTGATGCGGGAGCGAAGCCCCTCTCCCTCATTGTCAATTCTAGGGACAATGCCTGCACTAACACCACCACCGGCAGCACCAACCAGCTCCTCGAACGGTCGTTCCTTCAAAAACCCAGCACGTTCGAAGCACCGTTTGACAACGTCTGCCTTCACTTGTTCCCAAGCGTACGCGGTCAAGCATATGGACCAGAGAAGGTCGATGAAATGGCTTTTGCCATTGTCGTAGCGAAGCAATGTTCGCTTTGGAAGGTGGCGACGATAGATCTTCCCTGTGCACGAAATAACGCCCCAGTCCATTGGCTGCGAGATGGAGGTCATGATCGGTGGAAGGAAGGCCATCTTGATCACTTGGAGGTTCTGGGTGTCACCGTGACCCGGACAGTTATAAACAATGAAAACAACTTTTCGCCATGCTGCCGCAAAATTGTGATTCTGGAGTCGCATGCACTCTTGCACGCATGACCCGCGTCTTCTTGTTGTGTTGGCACATGAGTTTATTGGATGTTGGAAGCCGAGCATTTCTGAAGTACCGTGGTTTCTCCACTTTTTCTAAGACAAGGAGAATCAACTCGCGTTCGCCCGTCGTGTTTGCACCGAACGAGACTGTGATTCTGCATTTTGGCTGCTTCCGTCTTTTGATGCTGGTGTCCTTCATTGCGAGTGTTTCCGTCGGAAGCATCTCGTAAAACAGAGCCGCTTCGTCCAGGTTGCAGACATCATCTGCACTGAACGTGCACTAAGAAGCGGAACCAAGGTGCGCTTTATCCAATGTTTAACGACCGTCTTGTCAGTGCTGCCGCTCTCGCCACACACTGTCAGGAGCGTCAAGTTATTCCGTTCCTCGAAGCGGGAGAAGCATCCGTTGTTGCACTCGATTTCTTCGCGACTGAGTTGGAATGCTGAATCGTTGGCCTTCTCTCGCGAGCTTGTGTCGTCAACAAAAAGGTAGGCTACGGTGGTATTCTGAAACCAGGTAATCGGGGTGGCTTCGAAGTCCGGGTATGTCGGGGCCCGAATCCACGAATGCGTCAATGAGTGTGCCTTGCTGTATGTCTCGAGGATCTTGGCCTTGCTCTAATGGTGCAGAGCGTGGAGGGAGGCACCTGGTGCTTCTCTGCGAGCTTGTTTTAGTATATGTCGACTTTGCTTCCTCAATGAGGCAAACTTTTTGTTGTAATGTTAAAGATTTATATTTCGGCATCTTCCGTCTGCGCCACTACGAAAGGCTCGAGATCGAGAGCCACACGCGAGCCAGCCCTAGCTCAAGGAAACAAAGGCCGTGTTTCAAAATTTACTCAATCTTACTCCGGGGTAAGGGTTTTGTACCTTGGCATTAGGAAACTTTCCCACATCCAGCATTGCTCTACCTGTGCTGTCACATGACAATACCTGGCATAGTAACTTTTGGAACATGTATCCAAAGGATATTGCTAAGCGCGTTAACCGGCAAACCAAAACAGACACTATAGAACAGTGGTTCTCAACCATTGGCGCTTCGCAGACCCCTTGTGGATCGGCGGAGAGGATGGAGGACCCCGTTCGTAGTGAGGGGAAGGGAAAGGTATAGGTTAATTATAGTGATTATTTGATAAATGGATATAACAAAGGCCTGTGTGAAGTAGACTCCTCTCATTGACATACACACAAGGAAACTGACCTGAAAAATGGAATGTTTATTCTCATAATGAAAAAAAAAAAAAAAAAAAGACGACTTTTATTGTTGAGTTTGATGAATAAGCAGGGCATCGCGGAGTCCTGGGGCCCTAATCTGGACACTTGGCGAGAAAGACTGCGAGAAATCTGACGGCTATGATTGGCCGGCGCCAAGGTCAAGTGCGGCGTCGGCCAATCACAGCCGCCAGATTTCTTGCCGACTTTTTCGCCAAGTGTCCAGATTAGGGCCCCTGGAATGCCTTTGTGGACCCCCATTTGAGAACCACTGCTATAGAACAAGGAAGACTCGCGCCATGTTGGTTTTTTCTGCCGAATCTGTGTGCCGACTAACTAAAAAGTGAACTTGGAAGACTAAACCAGAGAGTTAACCGGGTTGGCATGCATGGATCGCTCGTATTATCCGGTCATATGTTCATGAGAAATTACGGGACCATAAAAAATTTGCCAATTATCCTGAATTCCAAACAAACCGAGATCAAATTATCAAGATCCTACTGTATTACTAAAAAGTTTTAAGAGAGTACTTATGGATTTTTAGAGTAACCATACTCTTACTACCGCAGTTTCCTTTTAGCTGTTTGTTCCGAGCTGTGACAAGTACAGTAAAACCTCGTTATAACAAAGTTGAAGGAGCGATCGTAATTATTTCGTTATAACCATTAGTTTGTTATAGCCAATGTCCATTTCTTCCCTATTAGCAAGCAAGGGGAATTATGATTGCTTTGTTATATCCATTAGTTTGTTATATCCCATTTTGTTATAACAAAGTTTCACTGTAACAGAAATACAGGCTCACCACTCTTCCGTTGGCCTTGCTGCTGCTGCTGCTCCCTTCCACATTCATGGAGCTGTCTGCGGTGCAGGAGAGTTCTGCGTCTCCTTCGAAGATGGAATGGTAGTCGGCGATGAAACACGTGACCACCTGGTTAGTCACTGCCTGTTCTTTCAGGCCTTGCAGATCTTCGGCAAACCTGAAGAAGCAACAACGAGCCACGCTCAGCACCGTCCCATGTGCACTCTGTCCTGAAGTCTCGTACAAGGATTTCCGAGCCGTTAGCGTCAGTGTCTAATCAATGTCTCCTCCACGAGAATAGCATCCCACATCTCTATAAACAAAAAAGACGAAATACGCTTTGAAGACGCCACATATGTGCGCAAAACAGCTGAAACTATGGTTTAATGCAGCAAGCATGTGTAAAACAGCTAGAAAAAAAAAGGGTGTGTGCAATATGGGCCCCAATCTGAGCAATGTTTTCCCCAAACTTCTAGTACCATATCACATTTCTATGAGATAAAAATACCCCCCATTGCTTCATTTTTGTACCAGTGACATTAAAAATGGAAGGCACCCAACCGCCACCTTTCTGTATATTTCTCTCAACGACCTTACCGGCTGCGATCCCACGAGCAGTTCTTCCGCATTTCATGCATTTTCCTCGCCCACGCCTTAAATTCTAAATACTCCGTTTCACCCTACAAGCCATCCAAGCCAATCCAGAGCAGTAAACTTGTCATGTATACGCCATGGCGGCTACGGCACACCTCTTGAGGGGTTATGCGACACTAGCGCAACACTGAATTGTCTTCGACAGCTTGTAGCGTCCTCTGCAGCCCATCATAATGTGAAACGGATTATACAATCTCCCATCACAACAGAACTTGATAGGGCCATTCAAACCTTATCCCTACGCAAGTGTCCAGTACTATTTTTTTTTAGGATGTGGATTCTGCCAATTCAGGAAAGGTTAAGGGCACATAAATAGAAGGAGGCACGGCACTCATGGTTTAACCCTCCAACGGTCGTTGCCATACATGTACGGCGGCGATTACATATTTTGAAGCGCTTCTTTAAACTGGAAGAGACGTGCACCGTAGGAGGTGTTGCTATTTGTTACGTCTTTGGCGAAAACGTTATATTTGCACGGTCTTTCGCTTTGCTGGGGCTATTTTTAGTCTCAAAATAAGACGCTCCGCAATACGCGGTGCAAGATGGTTGCTTCGCACGTCGGCCGTTACGGCGATAGTGGCAATTGGAGTGTCGGCTCTTCCGTATCATACTTTTATGTTTCTCAGAATTAAATTTGGAAGGTGAAAGCTCGCCATTCAACAGAGAAGCTTCGTAATGTACCTCCGGTTGGGAACCAGACACCGCCTGAATGTCGCGGAAGCAGACGCGCCAAAATGAAGTCATATAGAAGGAAGACTACCTTTTCGCCTTCAGCATTTCCATTCAATGCCTCTAAACCTGAACAGCTTGCAAGCACTGTGCGTGTTCCCGCTAGATAAATAAGAAAGAAACCCAAGCATTGGCCCATTCTTTACACTATTTCTCTGGAAACAAAACAAAACCACTGGAAAACCTTTCAGGGAAAAATAAATCGACCGTCGAAGGGCTAAAGGGAAAATGAGGTGGCCCACCTGAAGAGGTTGGGCCCGAAGACGATGCCCAGGGCACTGGGGGTCATGCGCGTCAGCTTCTCCGACTGGGCCACCCGGTTGAGGAAGTGGCACAGGTACTTGAGCACCCCGAAGTTGCCGGGGGGCAGCTGCTCCACCAGGCACTTAAGGCGCCGAGTGCATTCCTCCCGGTCGTGCACAGAGGCTATGGAGCACAACGAAACCCATTCGCCCTCTGTGCCAGAGATGTGAACGGGCAAGGGCTTTGCAACGGGGACACGAGCAGCAACAAAAACCCTCAAACGAGAGGAAATAACTAGTAAGCGCAGCAAAATATACGTGAGACAAGCCAACGAAAAAAAATAATTCCACAGAAAAGGGATGGGGACAAGGCAAGCATGTAACGCACCAAGGAGAAGACTGCCATGGGACAGAAATAATGGTTCGACGAGAAAAGCTTCCACCATTAATATGTGCAGCCACCAACAGTAAGACAGCATGGCACAAAAAATGCAAGCCATTGGCGAGTCCTCGAGTAATTACTACTGCAAGGTGATCATTAGGGACTCCACTTCAGGTGCCGTACAGCAGCAGCTATGTAACCCATCCACGGCGATGGCACTGCATGCCACCCTGGGGCAGACTAAAACTGAACTCCGTGAAGCAAAAAAAAAAAAAAGCGACAAACTTCACCCGGTGTTCACTACGTGCGTGGCGTCCGAACAGTGGCCCTTGCATGGCGCGAAAAACGAACGTATGTCAATTCTTCGTCGCACATTTGCTCCACGGAAGCTTTTACTTTCTGTTGCCTAAACGTCCGTTCAATGAAGTTGACTCTAATTTTAAAAGGCGGACATCAGTGTGCCACAGGCACGAAGACATACAAACAATGCTCAACCCGAATTCCTACGCGAACAACGCGCAAAAGGGGGGGTCTCGTCAGAAGCGAGGAAGGGGAACCCACCTTGTATGGCGTCCAGGAAGGCCGGGTGCATGCCCGAGGGCATGAGGGGCTCCGGCAGCTCCCTGAAGAGCAGCTTGAGAAGGGCCGCCACAGCCGCCACGTCCCCTTCCGTCTCCAGGGGCGCGTCACCCGTGTGGTCGAAGCTCCACTTGAGCTTCTCCACCAGCCGGGCGTTGCCACTCACCCGGAACAGACCTTCCTGGGCCATGCCTGGGGAAGGGAGGAGACCACTTTGTCGGCAATCACGGTTTGTTTCCCCAATTTGTTTAAACCGAGGCTTTTCAAAGTTCTGGACGTTGAGGAACCCATTTACAAAAACTGAGAGCCGAGGCCCTCCCCTTCCATCTCGGCATCCATGGAATCAAGCGGCACAGAAGCCTACAAACCTCATAAACACTAGTGCGTATACTAGGGAGTGTTTGGCTCGTAGTTAGGCGTCAAAGGGTAGCTTAGATCTGCCAAAAAAAGTGACTAGGGAAACACCTTACTTGGGAGCAGGGGTGGTCGAGGAGATCTAGGGAGTTTGAGAAGCCTTGGGGGTATTAAGAACAAATACCTCCGACTTGCATAACAATATCAACATTTATCAGACGTTTCGTCTCCTATACGGGAGACATCATCAGTGCGGCCTGGGAACACCCGACTAGCTACCAGAAATCCAACGCTTCTTCTTCCTTCTCTTCATCCGTGGCGCTGGTTCTACCGACTTCTTCGTCCAACGACGAAAAAAAAGCGTTGGATTTCTGGTAGCTAGTCGGGTGTTCCCAGGCCGCACTGATGATGTCTCCCGTATAGGAGACGAAACGTCTGATAAATGTTGATATTGTTATGCAAGTCGGAGGTATTTGTTCTTAATCATGAATCCCGGCTTTTGGAACATTTTTGCATATACTTGGGGGTATTCTGGGGAATGCCTGTGTTCCTGACAGCCCAGTTTGGTAACCCACATTTTAAACGAACAAATACCGTATAATCGCGTGTAAGGGCCGCACCCGTGTAAGGGCCGCACCTTCGTATTCAGAACAAAATATTGTAAAAAAAAAAAAATTGAAGAAATTATTGGTGTATGCGCCACACCCCCTTGTTTTTGAGGCGCGCCGACTGTAATGCATGAAAGTTTCTATGAATATATATCGCTAGGTGGCGCTGGCCACCGCCCGAGCACGTGGCAGCACGTCTCCGCATCCCCGATATTTGCTCTCCACTCATCCGTATCACCGTATGACTTCGATCGTGGTGGGCCGCACTGTCGGGATGCGTTTATGTTGCGGCCGGAAGACATTGAGAAAAGATAAAGGATATGTCAGGCTTCTGTGGCAAGCGCGAGGAATGGGGATTCAGCGGGCTCGGCTCGCGCGTGCACTCAGGTTTCTGAACGCCACTGTACACTCTGGGGAGGTTTTCTTTTGTTCTTCCATTTTTGTCAAAGCAATCAGAGCTATGGGCAAGTACCACTTCAACAGTCATACGGGATTCAAGTCGAAAGTTGCTGCGCATGCTATCAAGTACAAAACAAAAAAAAAAGATGCGTATTGCACAGTATGTAAACTAATTAAATCCGACTGACGATTCAGTCCGGATTCCGGAGTAAGGCATTTTCAACCAGTGCAGCCGAGTGCGCTCGTGTACATTCATTTCAAAATGTGGATGCAGATTTTTTTTTTTTTATCCGTGTATGGGCCGCACCTTGAAAATTTGCCTCCAAATCAGGGAAAAATAGTGGGGCCCTTCACGAGCTTATACGGTAAACAAGCCGGCTGTTGCACATTGATTGGCAATAATAATGTCTGTGGCAGCACTGGCTCGGAACACCACTCGGTGTCGCTAACGTAGCTTGGAAAGTCTCGCCGATTATGGAGCTTTGTAAAGCCTCGCGGGTCCCCACAAATTGAAGTGGACCTTCTAAAGTTCTGCTCCAGTACCCCTTTAGTTTTAGCTTTAGTACTCCCTTAGTGTTCCACGAAAGAATTTCTTCGAGCTAAAATAGCATCAGAAGCAGAGGCATATTAAATTGCAAAGTAATGCTTTTTTGTTTTCTTTAAGGCAATTTGTTGTGCCAGTAACAGCACAGGCACTAACTGATGACTTTGATGACATCAGAATAGAAAGCCATGCAGGTGTTATGTGGCTTGAGCTTAAACAAACTGTTCCTCAAAGAAAGGCAAGCAATCTGCTACAAACTCCTCAAAGGAAGGCAAATAATCTGCCACATTAGCAGTTCAATAGAAGAATTAGGAAAGATGGCACCAAGCATCCTCTTACTGCAACACTCGTGTTGTATTTATCAACAAAGTGATAAGAATCAGACTAGAATATCTGTAAGTTACTGCAAAATAAGCAATATACTGATAGCAACTTGTGAAAGCACATACCAAAAAAAAAAAAAAAAAGAAATGCAGCCCTCAAGAGGTCTATACTGAATCCAAAATCTGGACCAAACTACTGAAGCAAGAGACATGACGTAAGACCCCCTTACGTGCCACCTAGAGCCACTAAATAAGCTGCGCTTAGAGTATCGGCACTCTGTTCCCCGACATTGTTGTGGGCGCCGCCATTTTGGCTCGTATGCAGAACAGACGCAACGGCCGATCGTCATGATTCAAAAGTGCGACTTTCTCAGCATTAGATTCGGTGTTAGGAAGGTCATGTAATATTGCTTTGCTCTGTCGCGAACGGTTTAAACATTTGTGGAGGGCGGAAAAGCATTTCCTGTGATGTCAGATAAAGCTTCAGATAACTGGCAACCATGATTTTAAGCCACAGTATGGCCAAGTGTCGTTACTCTGAAGCGTAGCTTATTTAGTGACACTAGTGCCACCTATTTTTAAATTCCTTTTCACAAAAACAACAATGCCAATACTTAAGCGGGCCGGAGTGGCTCAGCGGAGCGCCCAGGAGAAACCCACCTCTCTTCTCCAGGTACTGGCAGAGGCGGACGACCACGAAGGGCACTGCGGCCTGCTGCACCAGGGAGTCCAGGGGCACCCCAAATGTACGCAGAGCCAGGCTACCGGACTTGCGGCGGGCCAGAGGAGAGCTCAGCAGCTTGCGCACGCGCTCCATGCGGCTCTCGCCGCACACTTCCAGGTTCTGACGGGGGCAGAGAGGACCACTCTGTTGGTCCCACAAGCTCCAACATTCATGGAATCACACGCAGCCAGAGTATATGCTTGTTCCATCACTTTGTTATCTAGCGAAGGCTGTAAAAGCGTTAATAGATCATTTAGTTTTTATGATGATCATTCACGAATCCACTCGGGCAGCAATGGAGAACATTCGCATAGTCACACATAGCTGGAGCATATGCTTATTCCATCACAGTTTTTGTTATCTGGTGAAGGCCGTAAAAGCATTCATAACCCCTCTAACTTTTATGGCGATCATTCGTGAACGCACACAGGCAGCAAGGGGAAACATTCGCATGATTACACATAGCCGGAGCATATGCTTGTCCAGTCACTGCATGGTTATCAAGTGAAGGCTGCAATAGAGTTCATAGACCATTTATCTTTTTATGACAACCTTTCAGAGTCCAGTAAGTCTCGACATACACCGTGCGACACCGCTAGAGTGAACGAGCAATTGCCGCTTTTTTTCCCTTTTTCTTTTAAAATCAGAAGAACCTCATCAAAACTATAGGGGTGTGGTGAGAGCATTCATTCGGGGCTTTCACTAAGTAAAAGTAAGGAGTAAAAATTAGCCAGCTATGTCCCGCAGCGTGCACGCACATGAATCCTCCTGGCGTACTGCTCTCACCTGGCTGGCTGAGGTCATTTCAGCGACAGCAATGTCTGTGCAAAAGGTGGGCTTCCGCATCCTTAAGCTGCGACGTACTGCTCACAGGCCAGCGCAGCACTCCCAGTGCGCCTACCTCTGCTGCAATGGTACAAGAGGAGCAAAGAGAAGAAGCAGTGAGAGATGCCGTATGTGTGTGTGTGTGCCCCCCAAAACAATACGTGCCAACACCCAATCTTAGTTGTGGCATTCTGCAAAACAAGAATTAGTGGGAGAGTGAAACGACGCAGGAAAGGTGGGAAGTAGGGCTGCATACAAACGCAAAGCCGCAGCCATAATCTGTCCAAGCCTCTCAACTCTCAGACATGTGAAGTCTGCCACCGATGCTTCGACAAAACCTTACACTAACGGACTGCCGCTAAACTGCTATAGCTGCCATGTAATACAGTCTTCGGTAATTCAATATACGAAATGTTAATATCAAATGGAGTCATTCTTCTCGCAATCAATTTCTTTAAGGGTCCACTCGACCAGCGAGTTAAGAAGAAGCCAATACCTCCCGAGGTAAAAATATCAAAACCAAAAGTACAAAGGGAGAAAATGTCATCATGGACAAAAAGTGTACTTTATATAAAAGGCCTAACAACTGTGTGAGGTAATATTACGGAGAGAGTCAGGTTGCAGATCCATTCAAGATACTGTATCTCTTAATAGATCTCTCACAGAATTACATTTGCTTTGCTAATAAAAATTGAACTTGATTTTGATTCGCAAACATGACATGAAAGCTTTTTTTCTAGCTTGAATTAGTGCTTACTTCTGCATTTCTGTATTCTAGTTCAAAAAGCGATAGCCCTTGAAGGTCCTAAAGAAAGGTCAGATTAATGAAGGAGAATTTGGTAGGTTCTTCATTAGTAGCCGGAGTGAATAGCACTACTTTTGCAAGGTATTATGCACACACAAAGAGGATAAGCACATATAGAGCATATTTACCAGATTAAAATTAAAAAGCAAAGAGACAATATTTTCCATAAAAGACATATAGCCGTTTAACATCTAGGCACCTCATTCACCATTAAATTGTTTGTCAACAATTATTCTCGTACATTTTCACTGTCTCTATTTTGTACTTACTTACACTTTATCGTTATCTGATAATGCAGAAGAAATATGACAGCACCCAGAATTTCTGAATGCCAGTCAGAGGCAGCAAGCTGACAAGTAAGACAAATAATAAATTAATAATAATGAACAAGACAGATTTTGTTTTTGGTTCATAGCATAATCAAAGCACCACTTTGTCCATCTATTACCCGTTATTACATTTGGTTTTAGAAATATTCAAAATATTTTCATAAAAAAGGGCAGTTTAGCTTACCAGTGCCATAAACGTGAACTGCCTACAACTTGAATATACTGGAGCGATCTCCTGCGATGCTATCTATCAAACTTAATTTAAATATGATATGCCGAGTGGACGAATGCATTGCAGAAAATCGTACCCCAAACAAACAAGGTCATATTCATCCCCTCCACTGCCTCAATTGTTTTGTTGCCAAGACTCTTTGGCTGGCGGATGCCCAAGAATCATTTGTCACTAAGCAACAGGTCAGAAACAAAAGCACAAAAAACCAGGAATGCACGAAACAAAAATGGCGTGCAAAAAGTGGCATCCAAAGTGTTACCAAAACAGAGTGACTTCTGTTAACCCCTTCCTCATCTATGCAGTGCGTAGTGATGCAGTGACGCAACAACCCCGCAAAGCCTTAAAGATGAAATCAGTCACTTTCATGTTGATTGCACTTCTTACGCTCTTCAGTTTCTGGCATTTCATACAAATTACATCTTGCTCCACGAGTTCCTCGTCGCTGCAGCACAACACCACCATGGGCTTTGCCCAGCTTGTGATCAGTTCCAAATTTTAGATTTCACGTTTTCATGAGTGCACGACTTCTTGATGCATGCTTTCAGTGATATTACAGATCCTCTTCACATCGAAATCCGAAGCCTGCCCTGTACTTCCACACCAGCTTGACCATACAGGACATCCAAACGGGCAGGAATGCTGCTTTTGTGAACGTCCCGAGTTGTCATCTCACTTGGGAGTTCCTACAAAGGGGGTTTCTTTCCTTTTCAGACCATGAGCACAAATAGTGAAAGAAAAATTTCGCCAGCCTTGCTCCAGAAGATTCTGCGAGTCCTCCTCTAAACTCACTCGGAGCTTCCTGTGAACAGTCTGCAGGAATAGGCATTGAAACTGTCTCCATCGACACACGCTTGTGCAAAGTGAATTTAAAGACCGCGCTACAAAGCACATAAAAATATATACTTTCCATTCCAATTTTTCACACAAGAGCTCTCAATTAAATAGGTCATGAAATAATCTTACTTTTTTGATCACTGCACAGAATAAATCTTTGATATTCATGACCTAAAAAGTATGCATTCGTTTTTCATTGTACGCACTAGCAGCGCCTTTTAAAAGCTTAGGAAAAACAGGCAGATTTCACCTCCTCAACTTGCACCCAGAACAAGCGGCTGTGTAATCCACTGCTGATTATATGGTGCCAATGTTTGTGTAGCCAAACCATGGAGTTGGCAATGCACAGGGCATGTGCTGTGCTCTGGACATTTTTACCATCACAGCGATCAGACATAAGCTCCATCCTAAAATGTTTGCTAAGGCACTGATCATAATCGAACCAAAATGGAGTGCTCATGCAGTGCTCGCGACCAATCCTAACCACATTCAACTGCGGAATGTCACCCTGGGGTGATCCTTGCAACTTTGTGACCCCCACAACCGTGTCAGCTAACTCGGCAAAAGAGGGATTCAAAGAAATGGTTCACTTCCATCTTTAAAATTACACCGCAACAAACAGGTTTTGGCTAAGTGGCGTTGCGTGTGAGTATACTTGCATGCTATATGTGTCAGTATGCAAGAGTAAAGTGGGTAACATTCAAACACAATATTGTTTCATGGCCAATTTAAAGTACAGGAGCCATCAAACTAGAGCGAGACAAAGATGCTAATTAGAATCAATCAATCTACTGTACCCTTTGCACCAGAGCAAAACAGTCAAGTAAACAAGAGCAAAACTGCACAGAGGCAGGAGGGGTTGAGGGAGGGAGTAGAAGCCGTTCCGATACTCACAGACTTGCGTGATGGTGTTACAGAAACGAGGCGACGTAGACAGACCACAGGAACACAACACTCGGTGAGCACAATGGATGAATGAGTTACATGGCAACACTGAGCACGCCTGGCAAGTCCCCTCTTATGGCTGCTTGAGAAACCGGCAGGAGACCAACCGCAGTGACAGCATTCGTGTCACGGTGACCGCTGGGTTAGAGCCTAGTGGCGCCTAGGAGCCCACGCTGGTTGGCTGCAGAGGGGCCTTGTGCTGCCCCAACAGGTCTCAAGCAGACTGGGTGCCCTGCGTCGGAGAGAGGCACGTCCGTCATGTCCCATGCAACTTTTCTTTTCTTACACGCTCCACTTCACATTTAACCAGATTACAGGTTGCAAAAGAATGAGAAAGAATAGGCAAAATGAACTTTACCCAAACTGACTCAGATTTTATAATTCTTTGAAGGCTCGTATGATGGCTACAAGAGGCACAGTACATGTGAAAATTGTTCAACAACAATGTCGCGATGTTAGAATTGTTTAGCAGCCGCAGACTAAATAATTTGACCATTACCAAAACATTGTAGAACGATCATTTACTGAGCCAGGAATTCTTGTGAAATCATATAGAATGCATGCAACATTTCACCAAAAGAAGTATCCTTTTTATTATTGCTTCTTATGATGAGGAATCTGAACATCTGCAAATGTTTCTATTCCTGCTGGCCTGTATATGCACACATCAAAACATGTAGCTAGCGAAATGTCTATTTTTCCTGCATTCCAGTATCTTTCAACAAAACGCACTCTTTTTGTTTTCTGTATAAAATTGTTCAATCCACATGAATAAAATGCTTTTCCTGTAATACAGTAAGTGAGTGTGTCAATAAAGTGAGCTCTTTATTTGCTGCATTCTGTGTAGAATTGTTGAATTCAACATTTCATACAAAAGGATGACATGTTTTTTTTCCTACTATCTGGTACATGTATGTGTCAACAAAATGGTCTGTTTTTTTTCTTCTTCTTTTTGTTCTGTTTACTGTAACTAACTGCCAAATATCTGCGGGATTTTTTTTTTTCTTATACTATTTGTTGTTTTTTATGTAAGTTTTCATCGGGTTTATTTTCCCCTATGTAAAACATACTGTCAAGAGCTGTAAGGGGAGTGATGACTCCTCTAAGACTCAAGCTGCCCGCAGGTAGCGTTTGTTTTTCTAGGTCATCCGCCATCAAGTGATAGAAATAAGAGTGTTATTAGAGTTCAGTATGGGATATTCCGAGGAACAATGAAGCTAGCCCACAATAAAAGTTGGGAATGCGCAGTTGTGCGAGGTGCCGTACTGAAGGAAGGTTACCACACTTTCTCCACTACAAATTAAGCACAGCCTACAAATTTTTAAGCCGCGATCCAACAACGTTTATCGATTAGAAGTTTCGTTAAACCAAAAACGGCAACAGAGCACACCTCCAGAGTGACAATTTTAGAATCCCAAATGCTAGGGAGGCGCTGCAAAGTGACTTTTCCTTCTCATACCTTTGAGTTATTTGTTGCACGAATGTTTAATGCACCTGTAAACATAGACATCCGTCTGCCTTCAAATAGCTTGGTCATTCTCGAACTGATCGGACGCGTTTTTAGAAGTTGTTTAAAATCCCAAAGCTAAGCTAAGTTTTTTTGTTTTTTTGTTTTTTTTTACGTGATTATCTGGGCATGGGGATAGTAAACAGTTCTTTTTTGTAGTGTGCAGGAAATAGCAAACACAGTTCTTCTTTTTTTTTTTTTTTTTTTTTACGTCATCGTGTGACGGGGGTTTGTTTGAATATTTGGCGGGATAGTTGGCCGCATCAGTAGTTGTGTTTCCTCGGACGGTGTTGCGTGCCCTATAAAGCGATAGGGCGATAGGCAGGCCACTCGGTGGAGCATCTAACAGCTTTGTTGCTAGTTTTAAATAGCGTCAAGAATTTAGGTTAGTGCAGGCACCGGCGGCGGCCGGATAGGCCATTAGGGTCAGGTATTGTTTAGATTTTGGAGGGTGTTGTTTCGATTTTGAGGGGAGATGAATCACAAAGAACGGAAAGGTAAGGGAGAAGCAGAGTTAGTAGAGTGTGAAGAGCGTAAGCGATGGAGCAATTTAGAGGAGACCGACTTCGAGAGCTTAGCTGTTGCGGTGGAGGGTAGCTTCACTTGCCGTCTCTATGAGAATCTTGGGGTCGGTTTAATGAGGGTAGATGGAGAGTAAGCCACTAAGTTAGAGGAGCTTAAGGCGGATATCAGGGAGGAGAGGGAGAAGCCGGCTGTGCTTAAGACTCAAAATTAGTACAAAATGCAGCTTTGGGGTTAGTTGCGGTGGCCCGATTGATCGATGGCGAGCTTCGACCGCTTCGGTGGCTGGAACGACTAGGACATCCTCTCGACGTCAGCCTAGCCGCAGCTTTGCTCGTCCCGAGACAATCTACATCACAAATGCGGCGGATGCCACGTGCTGTCCGCTGGCAACTCTCCGAGCACTTGCCAGAGTACTTGCCAGAGTGGGCCGTTTATAACGAAAAATACAGCCATCAGGCTCATAATACAAACTTATGATAGTCATCTACGGATACTGTGGATCATATTCAACCTATTTCTGAAAACAACGGGTATATTTCAAATTTTGTTGAAGTGCCCATTTAAGGCGGCCATATCAGAGCGAGAAGAGGCCTCAAGGGAACACGGAAGAGCGAAGAAAAGGAAAAGGGGGGACACACCCGCGGAGGTAGCATCGAAATGGACGACATTTGAGGAAAGAAAAGAAGAGGCATCTGCTCGAGTCCAGGCCAAGATTGGTAGAGCTAGAGTGCAGTGGATGATGGAAGTAAATCGAAATGATAGGAATGCAGCAAAAAGGTTCTAGGAGCACATTAATGCACAGGAAAGAAAAACAGAAGGGTTCCAGTGTTCATCGACCACACAAGAAGGGATAAGTGTAGAGGGCGAGGAGGTAAGCGAATTTATTAGACAATCGAGGCAGTATTCGCAGAACTTGAACCGAACGAGATTGGGCAGAACACAAACCGCAACACGGCACAAGACGAGAACACTAACGAGACAACTGAGACAACCACGGGGGAATGGGACAAAGCAGAAAATAAAGCGGGAGGCGACAGGCCCAAATGGCAAGTAATGAGACAAGTCAAGAAACTAAGAACAAAAAGTGAATTAAAGTTAAAACAGGCAACAGATCAAATGATCATGGGGGAGAGGTACCCAATGACTGGAGACTGAGATTGCTATGAAGAATGAGATTGCTACATGAAGGCAAGGAAAATAAGGATTGCATATCATACTGCCCAATAATAGTAACTTTGGTTCTGTACAGACTAGCGATGCAGCTAGTAAAAAGAAGAATGAAAACATGGGCCGAAAACATTTTAGGTGATGCTGCAGAACGGGTTTTGAAAACATGGAAGACTAGATAATAACTTATTCATCATCACTCAATGTATAAAAGTGGCACACATGACAAAGAAACCGTTATTGATAGCATTTCTAGACATTAAAGGGGCGTACGACAATGTGAGTCAGGAAGAGCTCTGGGTACAGTGAGAGGGTATGATTTAGATGCATACCTGATTTGGCTTTCACAACTAGTATATGCAAATAATAAGTCTGTTATAACATGGGAAGCAGAAATAACAGAACCAAAATAAAAAGAGGGCTCGGGCAGGGTAATCCCTTCACCTCTGCCTTTTTACGGTATACCAGAGAAGGATGGAAAAGAAATTAGAAGAGTGCAATTTTAGCTTTTGATCTGTCATATATGGAGAGAGGGGGAAAAGTAAGCCAATAGTTATACCAGGAATGTTCTACGCACATGACATTTGTAGTGTTGGCAGATAGCCAGGATAGGTTACAGGAGCTGATTAAGATCTGTGAAGAGGAAGGAGACTCTCTGGGCCTGAAATCCAGTGCTAGAGATGAGTCGAGAATAATGGTTTATAATTAGGTTTCAAGACGTTTTATTAAAATACATAGAGAACTATGAATACCTAGAAGTATGACTGAATGAGGGAAAGCAATACTTTAGAAGAACAGGAAGAAAATATTCTAAAGAACGGAAAAAAAGGAATGCCGCAATTATGAAGCATAGGGTACTGTGAAGTTACGATAGATATGAAGTTGTCAGGGGAATATGGAAAGGAGTCATGGTGCCGGGGTTGTCTTTTGGCAATGCGGTATTATGCACGGAATCTGAGGTCCAGTTGAGGTTAGAGACCAGGCATAGGAGCGTGGGCAGTCTGGCACTGGGGGCGCATGGGAATACACCAAATGAAAGAGTGCAGGGAGACGTGGGCTGGGCATCTTTCGAGGCTGGAGAGGCATCAGCGAGTTGAAATTTGAACAAAGACTGGACACAATTGAGGAAACACGATGGGCGAGAAAAATATGTAAGCATCCATACATGAGAAGTCTAAACACTAAATGGACAAACCGAACCCGAAAACTGAAACTCAAATACCAACAGTCAAGTGCTGGGGCAGAGCAGACTAACTCTGTGAAAAAGGAAGTAAAAGAAGCCGAGAGAAAGATGTGGGAAGAAAGAATGCAAAGAAAATCAGCTTTAACTATGCATGGGGACAAAAACAGGAAATAAGGAACAAACATTGGTGTGATAATTCACGGTGGAGCTCGTTATTCTAGGCTAGAACGGAAGTATTGAAGATTATGACATATAAGATGAAGTATGAGAAAGTGGATACACGGTGTGCCCTATGCCAAGGGGAAGACGAGACGGGTTCATATCACATGAGCGAATGACGTTTTAGTGAACAGCGACGTTTGAGCGAATCAACGTTTTAGCGAATAACGGGGGCGCGCGTTAACCCATCCGCCGCGCTGCGCTTACGCCGCTTCGCGGCGACAGTTTGCGGCGGCTCATTACAAAAATGTGAACCCAGTTGGCCCACCCGAAAACGCCGCTTCGCGGCGTCCGACTATTCGCTAAAGTGTCATTCGGTGAAACGTGGGCGTTCGCTAAAACGTCATTCGATCAAGTGAGTGCCTCCCAAGGAAAGAAATCATACTTTTGGTTCTTAACTCTAATAGGCGGCTAGGTGGCGCAAGGTACCGCCCAATATAGACCTTTGCAAAAGTCTCCTTCTGCGCGCTGCTATCTTTGTCTACTAGACTCAAACGCTTTCTGAGCATGCGCGGTTCCTCTGCTGTACGGTACATCAGACGCTGCGCATGGGTCCACAGCCCAATCAGCATTTTCCGCCCGGGTGATAAGTGATGGAAAGGTCTATAAAGGCACAGCCGCTAGCATCCATCCATCCATCCAAATAGCGGCTTGCCCTTCGCGGAGCTACAGCGGAACTATGGAGAGGTGGCTTTCCTACAGGTATTGACTCCATGTACACAAAACAAAAGTCACCGACGAACCCGCGAGCGACAGAAGAGCCGACGCGCATTCTATTGACAACAGCCGCCGGAGACAACAAGGAAGCGAGAAATGGATCGGATAAAAAATAGACAGATAAAAGAGAGAGAGAGAAAGACGGACGGACGCTGGGGCAAGGGAAGGAAGAAGCCGACCAAGAACTACGCAGCAGGGTTTCGGAGTCGACAGCAAACAAGCGACTCGGCTCCAATGGAAGTTACCCCGCGAGCGAAATTTCCTCGGGGGAAAGAGCGCGAGACTAAAGCCCCGAAACCAACCCAGAGCTGACAAAACCAACCAACTGCCTCCCTTTCATCACCTGACCCCTCTGTCTACGCGTGGGTGAGGTCGGGAGCGTGATCAGGTGGCGGAAGATAGGCGCTTGCCCAACGAGCAGCAGGCAGCTTTCACTCCAGTGTCAGTTTAGGGTGGGGGGTGAGGGGGATTCATGGAGTTGATATAAACGGATCGGTCGCTCATTCCCTTTCCCCAGACTACGGCTACCCCAGGAAGCGTTTTCCAATGGGCACCGCGGGAGAGATATCGGCGACAACACGTGACCAATGCACACACACCCCCCAAAATCTGCGACGCACTTGGCAGCTCCTCCGTCAGCCTGGCTATTTATAAAACTCCCAGAGACAGCGAGGCAGCGGAAACATCCCGGAAAACTGAACGCGCCGCCGCAGAAACGAAAACAAAACGAAGTTGAGAGTAGGCGACGAAGGCGACTACGACGGGGTTGTAAACAGGAGCGAAAATTGCTGTCATTATTTACGCATCTTCCGATGCCGGCAACCCCCGCCGACAAACGCACTCGGCAGCGGAAGTTAGAGCGGAGAGCTAACTTCGCGGCTGGATGTGTTCTTCTAATCGCCGTAACTTCATGCACGTATGTAATGTTGTTGTTGTTGTTTTTCTTTTTTTCTCACTGGTTAAAGCCAAAGTTACATGGTGCCATTTTACTTGCGATTCCGCAGCTGCAACGTCGCCCGTGCGCGAAAAGAAAGGAAGAAGAAAAAAAGCGTGGTGCAAGCCGTTGTGCTCGACGCCACAACCACGCAACTGCGAAGTGCGAACTCGCGGACAGAATCACGCCAAGTGGATCAGGTTTAAGCCTCATTCCGGGAAACGCTCATTCAAACGAAGTGCGCACAGTTCGCAGTCTTCCAACTGCAAGCTCGAAATTCACAACGCGACGTAACGGACTACGTAGCGGACATCAACCCTGATGACTCCAGGCGCTTAGCGCCGATTCGGCCGGTCGCGTCTGATGTTTCCAAGGCGCCGGTCGTCCCATCGTCGATTGGTTCACGACTCTCAGGATCGATGGGCAGTCGCTGCGAGGCGCGACTCGAACCAAGGTCACGAGAAAGTAACATTGATCAACTCCGATCAGCGACAGTCGCGTCCATGCAGGCAGCGTCTCCGGCAGAAGAATAAAGCGAGGACCGATATCCCCGGACTAAGGACCGGAAAACTGTTATTCGAAAGGCGCAAACTAGACCTGCCCATTATTGCCGCGTTCTAAACCGCCTCAACGAGAAACAAATCAGTGTTTGAAACCTGTCATGTAAATTCTGCGGTTCGAGACTTTGCGGATGGTAGTCGGACGCGTACACTACACGGACACTAATAATCAGGCATGAAGCTTTTCTCATAACCGCGCACGCAGAGACCCGTGCCCAAGAAACCGAAAATCAGCAACCACAGGGGATCTAGAAGAGCAACCAAATCTTCTTTTATTTGTCCTTTTTTCATACACTTTTCATACAAGAGCAGTCCGAGCAAGCGTTCGAACCCAAGTCACGAAGAACAAAGGCAGAGACTTTCTCTACCTTTCCACGCGCCTTCGCGAAAGCGACTTGTTTTCAATGAAAGTCCCCGTAAAGGCGCGCTACGTCCGTAAAACTCGGCATCACAGTCCGCGACTAGCGAGAGAAAAGGTCTCCTACCAGGACGACCCATACCGTCGACAGAGCGTCCGATAAGTCACCCAACTACACAATTAAGGACTGATCACATACACATCGGAGCGATGAGTTTTGCACAAGTGTTGACAGGAGCGTTCGCCATATTCGTAAGGCAACGTCAAAACGGTGGCAGACGATAATTAGCTGACGCTGTATCAGCGCTCACGTGGGAACCGGCCTTTTCAAAGAGATCGTTGCCCGCGACACGAGAGAAGTGGTGGGGTCCAAAAGTCCACGTTGAATCTCCATACAGGTTAAGTGCGGAAAGATAAGAGAAGATGGAACCGTCCGTTACAGCACGCGATAGCATTCGAGGAGAACGGCACAGTGTCGTGCACGTGAGATACGCCGCTCTGCAGGAAACGCGAGTCGCACTGCCTTGTTTGGCCCGCGCTTATCGCATCGTCCCCGCGTAAACGGACCCGTCATTATCGACCCCAGAGGCAGTGGGTCCATCGACGCACATCTCGAGCACTCGACGACTCCGCCCTCATTCAATCTTTACGACTAACGAGTCCTTGGGACTGCCAACCGTGCCAAAGAAAAACAAAAACAAAAAACGTGCACGTGAATTAATAGCATTTACACAAGTCCAGGCCTGCAATCTTCCCTTCCCAAACGTCACCACTAGTGGATCCAGGCAGCGCCGCATATCTCTCGTGGAGCTTCGGCGTGTTTACCGCTAGGAGCGGGTCGGCAATCCACTAACGATGACGTCATGGGCAGGCCTTGTCTTCTAATAAAATTGCGTAAATTTAGCGTTTTCTAGGGAAACTACACCCGCGGGATAGCTCCTACCGGTTTCGGCTTTGACGCTACAACGAGGAGTCTAAAGACCATGTAAACGGCAAAGCACATAGTAAGGAGTCGTTGGCTCACACATAGTGGCACATCAATGGGCGGCTCAGATTTAACAATGTTTAGACTGCAAAAAAAAAAAAAAAAAATATATATATATATATATATATAGATATATATATATATATATATATATATATATATATACAAAAGAAAAACGTGTTTAGGTAGGAGGGACGATGACCCGTGCTCTAAGCAAATTTATACCCCCCCCCCCCCCCCCCCAAGAAAAAATGAGGATAAGGGTGATAGCGTTATTGATATAAGGGTATTCCGAATTTCTTTTCAACGCGTCTTTTTTTATGCACGAAACTATTGAAAGCTGCTCCTTTTTGAGAGAGAAACTTATCATTCGTTGATTTCATTATTACAACGAATACCTAAAGAGCTTTCAGAGCCTGGACACATCCGAACATTCAGTGACTCTGGCGCGTGACTATAAACGTGCCTGAATACCTGAAAGACCGAAATGAGAAAGAAAGAGCCGACGAGGCGTTTGGGTCACGCGACGGTTGTCCCTATTTCAAACCCCATCACCCACGACGGAACCTGATCCTCCCCCTCCAGGCAGGGCCAAGTCGGAAGAACACCGCGTAACCAGATCCCAAATCAAAAGGGGCTTTTTTTCTCGAACCCGAACGGGGCGGTCTTCCATTTATGTCTCCGCTCCGATCGTGTTACCCGGTTCGGCTTGATTGGCGAGCACCGAAGAGGAGCGGCGAGACGGAAATAGAAATTGCCACAATTTACTCAAATATCCTATAAATAACGGCGTTTTTTTCCCCCTTTTTTTTTAAAGTTTTCTTGCCTCTTTAATTTTGCAGTCATTACGTATTTGTGACGAGTGATTTAAAACAGAAAAGTCAGGACCGGAGCCCACACTACCCCGTAATATGACCTAAACTTAACCGGCAGGATTAGAACGACGGAGGTCCTCCGTAGTCACTCACAGGGCAAGAACGGCAGGGAGGAGCTTCCGGTATTCCAACGCGAGCTGCTTCCCACCTTCGACAGTGCTTCGCAGCGTCGCGTGCACCTCGAACGTAGCCAAAGCACGGCGGAAGGCGAGGAGTGTTCGTGCTCGAGACTGGCAGTACAGAAGAGACGCCCTGCCGTTCTAATCCTGTCGGTGACCACGGCTGTCCCGCCCACAGCGCTACCTTCTATAACGCTTGGGCGAATCGTGGGCCTCGAGTGTGCGCGCGCAGCCAGAGCACGGTGGAAGGCCACGAACGAGCGCGTGCTGGAGAAAGGCATCCGAAGCGGACGTGCCCGCCCGTTGCAAATGGCAATGATAAAAAAAAAAGGGGGGGGGGGGGGGGGGGGGTGCGACCGGAAGTATTTGACCTTTGAGAGGTGTTCGTTGTTCGCGGCTGTAGAGGACTAGGGCGAGCCTGTCGCAGGACCGAGTGAAGGCTCTCGCGCCTGCTTCGGTCAATAACCGTGGCCGACGCGTCGCGTAAGGTCTCGCTCGCACACTCTCGATTTCCCCGGAAGAGAACAAAGAGCACTTCTCGAGTGTTATCTGAAAGAAAAGCTGCAACTCCGAGCTTCCTGGAAAATGGCAGCCGAACGAGTAAACAACGCCAGGGAAGGTGCCCCTACGAAAAGATAAAAGTAAGTAACAGGCTCCTCGTTGCCGACAAACGTACTTGAAATCGTCTCAGTAGGTATTACACCCGTTGATTTCTATTTTGGACGGTTGACTCGTGCCGCCGTGCAATGCTGTAATCAGTTTACAATCTCTACCGCATAAAGGCCAAATCTACAACTGAAACATCAAACGCCCCTTTAGAGCTGACTGACTTGCCGCACAGTACAAACATTCATTTTTTTTTTTCTTTTTGTCTTTGAAGATTGGGTTTTAGAATAATTGGAACGGTTCAAAGCCATTTTTGCTAAATAAACGAGCGAAAAAGAAAAAAAGAATTCGTGCTTTTCAATAGTTTGCTTGTTGACTGGTGTATTCCGACATTTGCCTCGCAAGCACGGTCACAAATATCGACAAGAACGTGAAATATGCTGGCCGAAGGAATAAAACAACGAAGTAACAAAACTCACCCCCTGAACGCTTCAAGTACACGGTGCAGCAGCGGTCAGAAAAGGCACAAGAGAGTCGTTTATAGAAGGCGGAAGAAAAAAAGCAGCTACATTTTCCTAGTTGTCTAAATACCAGACAACAGATGTTTAATGGCTTTCTTCTTTTCTTTGTTCTTTTATTTTTTTACTTTTTTTAGCAATGCTTTGGCAGCGTAAAGATATAATTTTCAACACATAGAATTTGTTTTGTTTGTTACTTCTTTTCAATTCTATCAAAAGGTTATTCGATCTCCGCCGAGTGGACATGAAACGACCATAACGATGTTTATAGACCAACTCACTGTTTACAAACAAACCCACATTTGCCCACACCAGGTGTGGGCAGTGCGCATGCGCAGAAACCGAATTCGAGTGAACAGAAGTGTCTGCGCATGTGCAGTGCCGTCGACAGCGCCACCGCAGCTGCGTGACGTCAGGGACGCGTGTTGGTCTGCCGTGCGGGCAGGTCATCGCCACCAGACCAAGTGGAATGCGGGTAGGCGCTGTCATTAGCTGCGCGTATGTAGGTAGACCATTCACGTAACCATACATTAGCGGGCAATACTCAACAAAACAAGAAAGCCGAGGCGAGTTCTGCAATCGAGCGTACGCAGAGTGTAGAACAATTGTTTCTCCCGTCTGATCGATACACTGTCATTGTATACCTTCTGTTGCAAGGTAAAGAAGGCCACGAAAGAATTCTTCGTTATTTAATTTCTTTTTTTTTTTTTTACACGGTATTTTGTGCGTTGTTTTGTGATAAAAGCACAGTGACCACTACCCTGCCCCGTAATGTAGTATTAAACTAGACAATAGGTACACCGTGACACAGCGTAAAGCCTCGCACTGTTCATAAACGATGCAATGTGCAGATTAATACTGAGCACACAACACCGGAAGGCTTGCGAGCGGCACATGTGCCAGTATATATTCTGCCGTTTTGATCAATAAAAGATTTTGCTGCCAATGTAGCTACAACATATCTTGTATCCGTGAATAAAACACTTGTCTACTTCTCTTTTCGCACTCGGTGAGCATGTCTAACGCCGAATGGGAGGTCTACCACTCCAATAAGGAATAACTGATTTTTAGGCCTATTTCAGGAGCCTTGGTGATGTCAAATATTTAAAAAAAAAAAAGTGATCATGGAGGGACGGTACACCAGATATTTCAAATTTCAACACACATGTATTCGCCTATTTCTTTTGTTCTTTTCTTTTTCTGCCCTTATTTGCGCAGTAATAACCAAAAGTTTCAAATTTCAAACCTTTTGCCCTGTGTTTCTAGCTCGGAGCTACGTGGAGCGAAAGCTCGCGCTGCAGAACCCACCAGAGATGCTGGGTTCAATTGCCACCTCCCTGCCCGTTTGGATCTGGAATTATGGATGAGCATCGCACCCGCGTGCGGTCGTGTATCACTACTGCGCGTAGTACATCAGTACTACGTTAAAGACTCTAGGTTATAGGAAGTATTCACTGGCGGCCATAGCTGTGTGCACGACTGCTGAGTGCGTGCTCATGGCGAGCTTCCACAGTTCTTTTGTAACGTGCATTTCGCACCCTCAAGATTGCCAGTCTTAGCAGCCTATTAATGTGGGCTCGTTCAGAGCATGCGCTCTAGACATCACCCACAAATACGGCGCCCAGTGAATACTCCTTATTGGAAAGTATCCACGTGGAAAAAGCATTTGACTAAGCTATGGATCACAGCGCCTTCCCTCAAACGCAGCTCTTTTATTACCTTACGTTTGTGTTAATTAACGTTTCTGAGGCGAAGTGTTACTACACCGTCAAACGTCTGGCGTTTCAGAGCACCAAAAAAATGTGCAAATCATAATCTGTTTTTTTTTTTTTTTTTTTTTTTTTTTTTTTTTTTTTTTTTTTAGTTTAACGCAGTACAACCCATCTTGCAGCCATCGTAGCTGCACAGTGTCAGATCTATAGGGTTGGATCGAGGAAATGAAATCCTGTTTTTCGCCCGCGTATATAAACTACGCATCGCAGACAACTGAAACTCGCGTGCGAATGGAATACTAGCGGTGGGGATAGTATGCGGAAGTTTGAGAGCATTGTATTACCTGTGGGGTCAAAAGGTAAACAAAACTAAATTTCGCTAAGAGCCGACGCCTAACGAAGTTTGACATTCGTCAAACCAAGAAATATCAATGTGGGCACCTGCAACATTAATTTCTATTAAAAAAAATGTTGGGAATGAAGTGATGGCCGGCCGCAAATCGGCAAGCCAGAGTGGAAAAGCCTGGAGAAGTTCCCGCCATCTATGAGCGACGGAGGCAACTGCCAGTTGCCGCCGTCGCTCATAGATGGCGGTAGCTGTCCAGAGTTTAGTGTCATAATTTATTTGCTGACGGACACGATACTGCGAAAACTAGCCCTTGACAGCTCCGCTAAAAAAAAAAAAATCTTGTTAGCAAGAAAGCTAATTTTGCTGACAAGTTGTCTTCACTGAAACTTCGAATGCGACGGGTACCCTCAATGCCATTTCTTGGTTTGACGAATATCGGGCCTACGTGGACGCCCGTCGGCTCATGCAGAATTATTTTTCTTGTGTGTGCAGGGGTGGAACTCATGAAATGTATTTGGGAGCAGCCACGGGAGCAGCTGAAACCGCTGTTTTGGAGCAGGTTGGGAGCAGCTAAAACTACATTCTGGAGCAGGCTAGGAGCAGCTCAGATCAGTTTTCACTGCACTTCAGCTTGTGTCTTAGACGAGCACGGGAGAAATTTCAATTGTGCTTTGGGGTTAGGGACCTAGGTAATGGGATAACAGTGTAACAGATGCCAAAACTTGAAACTTTGTAAGCCTTAATGAGAATCAAATAGCAAGTACCATATGTTTCTGCAGATCGTGTCCTTGATAATTTCTGAGTGGCTTTCAGCTGCTCAAAATGCAAACCAGCACTGCTTATCGCACAACCCCCACGTGCTCGACAGAGTAATTATATGTGCGAACCACATGACGTGCGTAAGCAACGGACGTGCAGTTGCGTGGGGGAACAGGGCAACACATTTCGAGTTTATCCTATTGTGCAACTCAATATCGAAGCAGCAGACTACAATTAACGTAGTTATCGTATTCAAAGCGATTAGCGGGAGCAAGGTTAAAGTACGCCGAGGAGATCTACCGCTCGCGTGACAGCAGCTGGCAGGCAAGGTTCCGGATCGGACCGCGTTTCAGTTCTATCAAATCGCAATTATCTTGCGGGAATGCTGTTTCAACTTCTAACGATGAAGTACTAAAAGGAGTATTTTGCTCATTTGTTTTCAATTGGCTGACGTCCGGATCCCGGGCTGCAGAGCCTCAGGCAATCTGACGCTTAACGACTCGACCTCACCTCGGTCGACTTGCTCAACAGCTTATGGTTGAAGAATAACAGTCCAGTCGCAGGTGTAGCGATTCGAATCCGATCCCCGAGTATTTTCGCGCGCTTCCGACTCGGGATACACAGGGAGAATAAACAGAACAAAGGATTGCAAGGCCGACCAAGCTAAACGGGCTAATTGTTGCCAATCGAGTCGATAGGAACCAAAACCAAGACAAAATACTTTTTTGTTTTTGGCGCACGTTGTGCGATTTGGTGCATAATGGCGCAAGGTATTGGCTGTGGCGCAGTTTCCGTGAAATGGCGCAGGATGGCGCAGACAAATGCGTCTGGCGCAAAATGGCGCAAATGGCGCAGCCGTTCCACCCCTGGTGTGTGTGTGTGTGTGTGTGTGTGTGTGTGTGTGTGTGTGTGTGTGTGTGTGTGTGTGTGTGTGTGTGTGTGTGTGTGTGTGTGTGTGTGTGTGTGTGTGTTTAATTAAGAAATATGTCACGTTCTAAAACGTTCGCATTCTGTCACCACCGCTTAGCGTCACATTCACGCGCGAGTTTCAGCTTTTTGCGATCCGCATACTTAGTTTCCTTACGCGGGCCGAAAAACGAGGTTTTGTTTTCTCGATATAGACGGAAAGAACACATGGGACGCGCCTGGCTTCTTCGGAGTCCTCGGAGTATGCCGGGCTCCGGCGGCAAGGAACGTGTGCCCTCGGAGGAGAGACGGCCGAAGCCGGCAGCGGCCGCCGAGGTTGTCGATCGATGCTCCAGCTGCGAGACCCGAAAGCCCAGCCAACGACCGTTCGATTCGCCCCAGAGACACCGTTGTTAGCGCAGGCTACACCGATGCCCGCTCTCCGTGACTCCCTCCTCTCTTGGTCAGCGCCGAAGCAACGTGGGCGGCTCAGGTCTGAACGGAAGACTAGGGGAGACACGTAGGGTCAAGCTTACGGCTGGGAAATGGAGCAGGCGTGAACCTGCACGAACTGAGCATCCGATGGCATTCGGCACTGAGAACAAACATCGTTGAGCTCTGTTGACGCCTTCGTCTTTCCAACAAGCCAATTTCTCCCTCTTTCTCTTTGTTTGTCTTCCCGTCTGTCTGTCTGTCCGTGTGTGTGTGTCTGTGTGTTTGTGTGTGTGCGTGCGAGAGAGTGTAAGTGAGGGGGGCGAGGGAGAAAGAGAGAGAGCTACAAGACTGGAACCGAAGGATTGGAGTTAAACAACAAGCCACTTCGTCAGAACCGAAGCGACTTCGAATAAGAAGTCCGTGACAAACACGAGGCAGATAAGTGAAGGCTGTGATTTTTCATTCAGGGTTATATAAAATATGCTGCTAGGGGGAAAAAAAATCTATTTTTGCACTTTTGTTACGACCTAGAATTTGAGGATTTTGAATTACTGAGCATTTAGTGTACGAGCAACTACGATAGAGTTCACAACTGGAAAGAAGCTGACTGGGGACCGCAGCGATGTCGACGACGGCGCAGCGTGACGCAGCACAGCGAACTCGTTCCAATTCTGCGTGCCCTATCGTTTGCCTCCACTCCGTCCATCCGCCACGCTCGCCGGCGTGCAACCGATTATCAGCGGACTGGTATCGATTAACCAGGGCCCCGGGAAACAAAATGACGACAAAGAGCGTGCAGGCCAAACCGGAGCCAACGACGCCTCGGCGACTCCGGTGCAAGTGCCGCCGGCAAAAACGGCATACACGTCCCCACTTACAACCTGACACACGCCGTGTAACTGAGATCGGATCCCCAGGTGGCGTGAATTAAACCTGTCGTACGCCGGAGCGTGCCCATGTCCTAGGCTGGTTTGACACGTAAACTCCTTTCTATAATATATATATATATATATATATATATAAACTCCTTTCTATAATATATATATATATATATATATATATATATATATATATATATATATATATATATATATATATATAAAACTCCTTAAAACGTAAACTCCTTTCTATAATATATATATATATATATATATATATATATATATATATTATAGAAAGGAGTTTACGTGTCAAACCAACCTAGGACATCAAGCACGCTTATATATATATATATATATATATATAGAGAGAGAGAGAGAGAGAGAGAGATATCACACATGGCCACAACATTTGCGAAACCTAACCACGGCGGTGCAGCGTGGTGATTGATCGGTGTAATTACAAATTAAAACAAGGTGTGTTCGACAAGAGCAGGTCAACAGCGTGGAGGTATACGAATAAAAACTCAATTCGGCCACTGTTACGAGGACACAAAGGCACGCCGGCATTGTCTTCAGACGCGTGCGTCGGCATTAGGCGCCAAACGCATCCAAGTGGGGGAGAACCCGCAGCTGGCGACCAGCCGGCGACTAACAACGCCAGATCGCTCCCACGGAGACCTGAAGCTGCGGCAGAGAAGCGAGCAACTGGCAGCGAGAGCTTACCGGCGCAGCAAAGCAGCACGGCCGACACCGCAGTCCCCTACGACGCAAACTCCTCGTCGCCGGCAGCAGCACCGAGATGGCCAGATTCGAACGCAGGGTCCAGAGAGCACCCGACCCAAGCTCCTCCGCCCGACACAGCCGGGCACCGCACGTTAAAGAGCACCGCGTCAACAACGGCCGCAGTGTCCACAGGTAACTCCAAAGGCGAGCGGCGGTGGTGAGCGCGCAAAGTCGGTCTTGGAACAACACACACAGCCGCCGGCAGGCAACAACGCAGCCTACCCGTCGCACACACCGAGCGCGTTTTGCGCGATGCGGAGCCCGAGCAAACGAAGGACCTCGCTGACGCCAAGGACGCCGTCGCGGCAACAGCGCCGCGTCTACCGTCAACGCGCAAGCGCAGCACAAGGCGCACGTGCGTGAGCGCTCGCGTCCGACGCGTTCGATTGCACACCAAAGCGGCGTCGCGCCGACTCGCGCGCCGAAAAGTGAGCGTGCATTTTCAATTGGCGTGACGTCAGAGGCGGATGATCGTGGAGGACGAGTGAACACGTCAGCCGGCCGGCGCGCCGCCGCGCCGCCAACGTCGTCGCGCGCTCCTGCCTGCCTCCGTACCCGACGGTAGGCGGCCATGGCGAGGACGGAGGAGGTGGAAGAAGCGAGCGCGAAGGAGAAAACGGCGCTGCTCGGCGAGGGCCGGGTTGTTTACGTCCCGCCACGGCCGAAAGGGGGGAAAAGAGGAGCCCGACGACCGGCTTCCCGGCTTTCGGCGCCCAAATATAGAGCGAGGCCGCGTCGGATGGTCGGGCGGGCGGCTCGTCGCAAGAAATTCTCAAGTGCGGTATTCACGCGTCCCGCCGAAGGAGCTTCGTGGAGGACCCGCCGCCGCCGCCCATGATAACGATGCATCGTGGAAATATTACCATCAAACGCGATATCTAAGCCACAGCTTGCTCGGGCTTTGCTGAAATAGAACTAGGAGACATTGTACCATTACGCCCCCCTTTTTCAACCTTCCAAGGCAAAAAGGGAAAAAAAAATTGAACCGGAAAGTGCTTACTGCACTCGTTAACATTTTTGTACATACGATCTCATAATTACCAACACCCCTTTCTGCGGTGCCGCGGCTCTCCTGAGCCAATAAAGATTATTGTTAGTGTTGTTTTTATTATTATCATTGTTACCATTATTACAAAAACACTCAACAAAAGCTTACTCCCCTTTTTTCCACGACGTCGACCTACGACCGAATGGTGCCAACCCCTCCAAAGATCGCGGTGCATTAGGGGCTTTTCCTAAACCGTTTCCACCGTCCCGCAACGTTCTCTCCTCAACGGAGACGCCCACTATTGCGCATGCGCGGCACTAGCCTTATCTGCGGAGCTAGTAGCGGGTTGTGGAGAACGCTACGGGACGACGGAAACGATATGCAAAGTCCCACCCCGGAAAAAGGCAGGCCTCGTAGCGGCAGGGACCGATCCGTCTCCGCGGACAACAGGAGAGAGAGAGGGAAGCGCTCGTCGTCACGCGCGACCTGCCCGACCTCGTTCGATTTTGCTGCGCGGACATTGCGTCAGCTTTATTTTTCGCGCTTTAGCCGGGGATTACGCGTCTTTCTGGGGCACGGATGGCGCGCGACAGAACCTCTCGAGATAACGGCGGAGAACGTCGCCAAAGGCAACCGCCCCGCTTCCTCCGCATCGAGGGGTGTCGTCCCGATTCGGATGAGGTGTACATTCGGCTGACCGGTCAATTTGGCTGAAAGGCTCAATTGTATGCCGAACGCTTCCATGCGACTAAGTTCTCAGTTTTGCTAGAAATATCCAATTCAGCTGGATGCTTCAGTTCGGCCAAAGTTTTAGTTTGGTTAGGATCTTCAATGCGGCTGGATGCTTCAGTATATGCCTAAATTCTTGGTTTATCTAGAATCTCCAATTCCGCTGAGTTCGGCTAAATGTCCAGTTTCGTTAGAATCTGCAATTCCGCTGAATGCTTCAGTTTGGCTGGATGCTTCAGTGTGGCTAAATCCTCAATTAGTCCGGAAGTTTATCGGCTGGATGTTCCAGTTTGGCTAAATTCTTAGCTTCGTTAGAACGCCCCCCCCCCCCCCCCCCCCCAAAAAAAAAAAAAAAAAAAAAAATTGGCTAGATGCTTTAGTTCAGCTAATATTTTAGTGATGCTAGGATTTCCAGTTCGGCTGGATGCTTTTACCATGGCTAAATTCTCAGTTTGGCTAGAATCTTTCATTCGGCTGAATGCTTGAGTTTGGCTAAATTATTAGTTTGGCTAGAATTTCCAATTCGGCTGGTTGCTTGTTGGCTCAAACAGCGCTCTGTCTGGGTTTTGATTCCCTCGTCATTTGCGCTGTTTTAATTTTCTAAATTATCAGTTTGGCTAGAACCTCTAATCCGGTTGGATGTTTCATTATGGCTCAATATGCAGTTTGGTTAGAATCCCCCATTCGGCTGCATGACTTCAAATTTGCGTCTTTCTTTCTTTCTTTCTTTCTTTTTTTCTACAATTTTTAGGTAATATGATATTTTAGTCTGGCTACATTTTCAGTTTGGCGCGAGCATTTTGATTCACCTGGTAGTTTATTTTTATAGGCATGATAAGCTGAGGTGTCCCCATTTTGCTTGGATTACTGAACTAAATTTGCGTCATGCTCTGGTCATGACGTTGTACTCGGACATTAAAGGCGTTGGACAGACGTGGCCACACGCCCGTGTTTATTGCGTTAAAGTACGTAAAAAAAAAAAAAATATTAAATAAAAAAACACAAAAAAAAACGTCGGCTGCTTGTCAACACCTTTTCGAGTCAAACCGGTGAACCGTGTAACGAATTTGTATAGCGTCCCCGCTTCGTGACAAATGTAACACGCACTAATCCACCCATTTGTATATCGAACTACCAGATGCACCAATTACGCGGTGTTTCGGACCTACGTACTAAGAGTTCCAGAGCACTATTTGGTCATAAAAAAAGAAAAACATATAAATAAGTCAATGAACGGAGTTCGGTGGAACTTTTTATAAGGGTGTCTCTTTTAGGTGGTGCATATATCGTACACTCAAATCTTGTTAGTGCACCTTTCTGGAAAACAAGTGTACGAAAAACTTGATAAGTTGTATGTGCGTGCGCGAGAAAAAGTGAACAAACCGTATGGTTTACGCTGCTGCTCACGTATGATACCACGCGAGCTCGAATCTTCTGGATCAGCTTTGGGTCCTTAAGAAGCTTTAAGGTTTGTGTAGCTCGTGGTACCATATATCGAAAGCAGTATCCGCCCGACGGTTTGCTTCTGTTTCTCCCGCGCATAAAAATTCGATTTTTTTTTTTTCGCATTACTTTTGTTTTAACCCATATTCACGAAATTTTAGCGTGATGAACGCACCACCCAAAGACACCTTTGTGAAAAGTTTCATCGCACCGCGTTCGTTGGTTTATTTATATGACTTTTTTTACGACCGAAAAGCGCTTCGGAACTCCTCGTAAAACGCTCGATTTAACGAAAGCGCGCAAACCCCCCCCCCCCCCCCCCCCCCCCCCCCCCCGGTTCTGCCACAACTCTCGCAGTGGGTGTACACAGCTCGCACTGAGTATTTTTGCGCGACCTTTATAATGACGTAGTCGCGGATACCGATCGTCGACCCCAGCAAGACAATGCGCTCCCTTCCGAGATAAAATTAAAAACAATAAAAACCTGATTATATCACTATTATTCCAGTATCCGACCTCCTTACTTCCTTTTTTTCTTTTTTTTTTTTTCTCGAGGGAGGGGGGGGGGGGGGGGGGGTAGGTCTGACGTTGGTGCCGTCTCCCGCCCCAAACAACTTCCCGATACGATTGTGGAAGTCTGACGCCGGCGCATCGTATCGGGCCCCGAGTGCGGTGCAGTACACAGCCTGCAATCGCGCTGATTGAGCGCGGCGAGTCCTACTCTTGTTGTCACTTTCCGTTCGGCGACAACGCGGCGTCCGGTCGATGCCTCGAGGACACGGCACGCGTTCGAGGAGAACACGTGCCGACGCCTGTTCTGCCGCGACAAGAATTTCTGCTCTTCTGGAAAACATTTGACCAACAATGCCCGTAAGAGCCCTCAGGGAGTAATGAATGATACTGATGGCGGTGATGATGATACTCATGATGATTGACGTCATCGCACCTTGTTGGTGGTGATTGTTACTTGTTCTTGCGGAGAAAAACAATTTTATCGACGTTCAATGTTTGCTGCAGAAAGCACGCCGCACTGCGCGCGTTTTGCGCTATCTCGCTCACATTACCGGTGTTTTCCCCCCGGGTTTCAACACGAATATTCCGATTAAATACCCCGATTATTAGAGAAGAAAAGGCAGAAAATGAAATTGCAGGCGTTGTTCGGCTTGTTCCAGTTTAATCCGCCATTAAGGGCAGTGCCTTCTGCTGGCTATATGTGTATGTACAGTGATGCATGGGCCTCCCGCTTCGTAGCGTGCTACTGCGCCGTCCACATCGGTCCCTGACGTCGCCGATTTGTTTTACGGTGTTCCCGAAACTTCTTTTATAATTCCAGGCCTTTCCAGGTTGGTATAGACACTAGGCACCCTTAAGAATCGAGGTTATTTCAATGGCTGCTGATGTGGCGTTCGTGAAAGCCAAGGAAACCGTGAAACTCAAACACTCGGATGAGACGAGAGGCTCTAACGACAGGTAAAAACGCTCCCAACTATACTCTGCTTCACCCTAAATTTTATAGCAGGAAAGGCTACAAGCGCGAGCTCCTTGCTCTGGGGCAGATCTCGGCGGCACAAGCTCTCGTGCACCAACGGCAGCTCCCAACGCTATGAGCTCGCGCTTCTAGCCTTGTCTGTGGTACAACATAAGGTGAAACGGAGTAAAGGC